>NC_133461.1:58524655-59124655 GCF_048565385.1 Saimiri boliviensis
TGCAGTTTCTTGGCATGCTGATGGTCATAGTGGTGCAGATCTCTTTATTTTAAGAGAAATATATTCTGGAATTCAAAGCATTGTAAGAATCTTTAAATCATAGACAAATTTTCACAAGACACAAACATTTTGCATCTCATTAACACATTAATAACCATTAATTTTTGCCCAATTGTATATATGATCATAGGGTTGTATCATAATATGTGTGTGTATGTGTGTCTGTCTGTGTGTCTGCGTTTGGTAAGCGTAGGCCTTCATCAATGCAATAGTCAGTCATTTTGTTTATTGATTCCTCTCCCCATGTAAGAAAAGCATCATCTGCTTAAATGTAGAGAGATACATTTATGTATAGTAAGATTTATTACTTAATATATCTTAAGTAATAAAATAAAAAGCACATTTTCCTTGAGTGATTTTCTAACAGAGACAAAATGATGAGAGTATATGACAAAGTTCACTTATTGTTAAAAAAAAAAAAATACACATCCTTGCAGACAGCTCTGCTTCTTGATCCTCATTTGACTAGCTGGTTCTTATATAGCTCTCAGTCCTAAGGCTGGATCCTTAGTGAATCCTCCTCTGGTCACCAAATCTAAAACAGCATTTTAATCATCCTAATCTTATTTGCTTTTCTTGACAGCATGCTAGCAAGTTATTTGAAATCCCCTCTCTCATGGCCTTGCTTGCTTATTCTCTTCAGAATGTAATTCTGAAGAGATGTATCTCTTCAGAATGTATTCTCTTCCTGCTTCCATGGAAGCAGGAACCTTATTATCTTGTTTATTTTTATTTTTATTTTTATTTTTTGCAATATTCTCAGCTCCTGAAATACTTAGTATATGGTACGCATTCAAAATCCATTTGTGGAGTGAATCATGAAATAATGAAGAAATTACTAAATAACTTCTATTTAACACAATTCTTTAAAATTAACCATTTTGGGCCTATTTATAATTGACATATACGTACAATGTGAAGTTTCAAAAATTAAACTAATACACATAATTGATTAAAATTCACCAGCTTAGATAATGAAAAAAAAAATAGTCCTCTGTCTTACTCCTCCACTCATCTAATCCTAAATCTCAATAGCAGAAATTTTGGATATTTCCGTTTAACTTTTTTTTTTTTTTTTTTGAGATGGAGTTTCGCTCTTGTTACCCAGGCTGGAGTGAAATGGCGCGATCTCAGCTCACCGCAACCTCCGCCTCCTGGGCTCAGGCAATTCTCCTGCCTCAGCCTCCTGAGTAGCTGGGATTACAGGCACGCGCCACCATGCGCAGCTAATTTTTTTGTATTTTTAGTAGAGACAGGTTTTCACCATGTTGACCAGGATGGTCTGGATCTCTTGACCTCGTGATCCACCCGCCTTGGCCTCCCAAATTGCTGGGATTACAGACGTGAGCCACCGTGCCCGGCCTCCATTTAACTTCTTAAAATATTTTTATATCTTCCAGTATTGTGCTTGCGCTGCCATATTTTGGTCAAATTTGACATTACCTATTGATTGTCTCCTAAGATAGATAAGGATCTAGATCACTTACAACTATTGTATCTTGCCTCTCCAAACCCCATATCTAACTGGTAAAATTCCATGGCAGCATCATTCCTGTCACCAGTGAGCTCTGGAATTTCACAAATGATTCTTAAACCTTTATTTTATTTTCCCATCATCTATGGAACAACATCTTTGATGCTCCATTTGATAATCTTCCTTCCATGTCTTCTACCATCTCTTGCACTCCCAACCCATTATCTATGCATTGATTTGGCATGATTGCTAATATCCACATTTTGTTACTTAACCATAAGTTGATTCTAAAAAGAAGAATAAACAGTGTTTGCGTATTTATGATGATATACTATTTACGACAGAGTCAAGCCACATACAAAGATTACAACCCCTTCTATAGGTCCAATGCCACACAATGTCAGGTTGGAAAACAGTCATATATTATTATTATTTTTTTACCCTCCAACATGTCCAATACTTCTGCATATTTGCAGTCATTTTGTTTATTCTATTTTCTTTATTCAATACTTTCACCAAGAGGGATCCACTTTCCAGTGCTGGCCTAAAGTGGATATTCCTAGTCCTACTGCACACCTGTCTTATTGGGACAGGCACACTTGCCTTACTGGGACAGGACTTAGTACTCTCTTGGATTGATCTCATGTACATTTGGATGCCATGACTGCCTCTGCTCTTAATTTATTCTTCCATTCCCAGTACTTTATTAGTTTTAGTTTTACCATGTCTGGAATGCTATGTTCCCCCTCACATTTGTCTAGATATAAACCTCCAGTTCAGTGTTTTTCTCCTTAGAACTTGTAGAGTCCATTTCCTTCATAATCCTGATGATAATGACAAGCCAAACAATTGTCTGATTCTTAATTCTTTATAATGTATCTTTTTTCTTCCTAGAAGCTTTTTGGAACTTTTAACTTTTTCTCTGGGTGAACTTTTCTACTCTACCTCTTTTATAATTCCCCTCCTTTTATTCTCTCTGATCTCTCTTTACTAGTGAGGTGTGGGACCACCTAATTCTTCTACTGTGCTATAGAATTGCTTATTTTGCAAATGTACGTTTAATTTTCAATGTTTTTGGTATTTGATTTTTCCTTTTATATAGAATTACATTTTTAAAAATACAAAGGTTCTTGAATCTTTCCAAGGACACATTCTAGTGCTTTCTTTTTGATTTCTATTGTCTAACTTAAATTGTTCATTCGTGGGCTTTTTCTCACTCCCTGCTAATTTATGTTTATCTTTCTCATTCATATTCTTTGCTCCCTGTAACTATCTGGGGATCCTTGACTGTATTTTTACATTTTAAAAATATACTTTTCCAATCTATGTAGCTGAGTGGGCTTTGCTTTATGGGGAACGCATGGAAATCCAGCCATCCCCAAAAGCCAAGGTAAGTCTCTACACTGGAGTACCAACAATCATGCCAGCCATTGCAGTTACAGTTTGATATTATTTTAGAAATTTCTGTTTGAAACATGATCATTTATATTTGTCACATTTTTTACTGTCCTAAGCAATCTTTCAAAAATATGCTCTATTTTCAACTTCTTTTTAAAAAATCACAATAGATCATTATGTAAATTATCTGTACACATTGAACATCGGAGTTAGACACATTGTTCCGTGCACACTAAAAAATAAAAAAGTGCTCTTATTGGAAGAGTGCAACAAAACAAAATGTCCAAGCAAATGATCAATTTCTTATTTGTAGAATGGTAAATTTAAGATGTGTGTTATACATTACCATGCCATACAGCTAATGAAGAATTACCAAATTGTCCTTCAAAAACTTGGTATCAGTTTTAGCTTACAGCAAAGTAGGTGAAAAATACCCATTTTTCTAACATTGTAAGTAACAGATTTTTAATCTCTGCACTTATTAGTTGTAAAATATTATCTCAGTCGTATTTTTATGCTTCTAAGTCACTGTTATTCATTCAACAAATTGCTGTGCCTTTTTCAATTTTTGTCTTGTTGTTGGAATCACTTTTTTAATTACTTATAAGAGATTCTGGCTTTTAAAGAAAATTGTAATTGTGCTGCAAATGTTATTTCCTGTCATAGTTTATCTTCTGACTTTGTTTGTGATATTTTTAATCATAGAGAAATTCTCATTGCTTTTGGCCAAACTAATCAATCTAACTAAATATACTCATTATTTACAACGAATTATGAATTATTCTATTTTTTGCTACTGTCAATCATTAGAAAAGAATGGAGAGAGATAAGAATGGTTAAAATGATTTAATTTCTCCACTTCCAAAAATGTTATTTAATGTTCACATTTTAACTAAAAATACTTCTCCACAACTTCTTTGTTACATTTGATAACTTCATTCTCTTCTGAGTTCAAAAGCATACCAAAATAACTTCTCCACTACCATGCATGTACTTTGAGAGATTTAAAAAAAAAAAATCTTAAAGTTTGGGTAGGATGAATGTTAAAAAGGTTCTGATAAAAATATCTGTTTTTCAGGTAGCTATTCACTTAAAACTGACTTTTTCTCCTTATTCTGTATTATCCCTCAGCCTTTGCTAAGAAAACTTTTTTCTTTCTCTTTCTCTGCCAGGTTCCCAGCACAATGAGAATTGTACTGATTAGTTCCATGGGCAGAAACGCAGCCATGAGATGTGGAGCAGAAAGGTCATTTTTGAATTTCTTTGAAATATTTTGTTAAATCAGTAACAGGAAAGGTCAGTTGGGCTCTGAGTGGGGTTTTTGCCTTTATTATTTTTCTGCCAGCCTCAAGACGTTCCACGTTTGTAAAACTCTATTTAAATTGGTCTGACTCCAATTTCAAATACTGTATGTGTTTAACACAGCTACATAAGAGATAGGAGACTATTGAGTAGTCATTAGTAAATATCAGTGTTGTTTAGTATATGATGGTAAAATTCATTGAGGAAACAGATAGCCAGGCTATTTCCTCACTGAATTCACTAATTCCTCATTGAAAATTCAGTGAGGAAATAGACTTGAATATTTTAATGTAAATATTTCGTGAAAATATGTGATACTAAAAAAAATTGGTGTAAATAATCTCACAAAAAAAAGAATACAATTTATTGATGCAAACATTAGAAAGTACCCAGTGGCCGTTAAGTCCAATTTCTTCACTGTGTTTATAAAATCATCCATCCATTGATGCTAAGTAACTCTATATTTATGTCACTTTCTCATAATCTACAAGAGCAGCAGCACTCTATTTAGTACATTAGCAGTAAATCTCCTGACTCTTTAAGAGGCCATTCTTTGATCACATTTGTATTTAGAGTAGCATGCTGCACGAAGTCTACTTTGCCTCAGGATGGTTAACCCATCTTCTTTTCCTTATATTATTTTAAAATAGTACTTGCTTAAAAATAAATTTCCACTTGTGACCAATATGAAATGAAAGAGTCCTCAAATTTATCCTATTTCATGGAAGAAAACCAGTGAATGGGGAGAGGACAAAGATAAAGAGATAGAAAGAAATAATGAGAGAGGCAGAGAAAGACAGAAAGATAAATATACAAATCAGTGGTTTTCAAAATACTGAATATCAGGCAACAAAAGGCAGTGATGATCTCTGACAAATGGGGAACAAATGGAGTATGTTCTACAATGTTTAGAGCTTAATGCCTTGAGAGAATTTGTAGGCCACAACAGAGTGAAAAAGAATCCAGGTATAGCCCAGCAGACTTTCAGAGTTAAGTAGATGAAACTGAAAGTCCATCTGGACCAAGGCAGGTATAGTTTGCAACCCAGGAAAGTGGAGAGGAGAAACCCATGCAAAGAGAGAACTCTGAGCATCTGCAGAGCATCCTGTTGATATTCTTCAGTGTCCTGACTGGCTGATGCATGTATGGAAACAAACTGAGGCTGAAGAAAGAACCATCCAACAGGATTAGAGAGTGCAGTGCCAGCACTCACACAGGGCCAAGATAGTACCTTCTACCACCAACCAGTTAGGAAAACCTCATAATTCATGAGGTATTGGTTAGATAAATCATAAAGGTCTGTCTCAGTAGGAGTAAAAAATTATTCCCAGGCAAGAATGCTGCTCTGCTCCAGCTTAAGAATTCTGATCAGCAAGACACAAACTGCTTTGTAAGTTACTATATTGCATCTGAAAACTTAAGAATATTTAGAGAAGCACAAGAATATACAGCAACCAGAAAGATAAAATTCATAATATCAGGCATCCAATCAAAGATTAACATGCAACCAAAGACCCATAATCAGGAGAGAAATGGAACAATGGAACAAATGGAACTAACCCAGTAGTGACACCAGAATTAGAATTAGGAGACAAGAGCATTAAAATAGGTATTATAGCTGTTCAGGATGTTCAGAAAGTCAAATATACATGGAAAATATACCAAACCCTCAAATCAAATGTCTAGAGATTGAAACTACACATTAAGATGAAAACCGGCTGGGCATGGTGGCTCACACCTGTAATCCCAACATTTTGTGAGGCCGAGGAGGATGGATCACAAGGTCAGCAGTTCAAGACCAGTGTGATCAACATGGTGAAACCCCAACTCTACTAAAAATACAAAAATTAGCTAGGAGTGATGGCACACACTTGTAATCACAGCTACTCAGGAGGCTGAGACAGAATAATTGCTTGAACCAGGGAGGCAGATGTTGCAGGGAGGCAGAGGTTGCAGGGAGGCAGAGGTTGCAGTGAGTCGAGATCTCACCTCTGCACTCCAGCCTGGATGACAGAGGCTCTGTCTTAAAAAAAAAAAAAAAAAAGATGAAAACTACACTGAAATGGATTAACAGCAGATTAGACATTGCAGAAGAAAATATTAATAAAGAAATAGAAACTGAAACTACCCAAAGCGAAATACAGAGAGAAAAAAGAATGAAACAAAATTAGATCAGTGAGCTGTGGGACAACTTAAGGCCGCTGATATACATGTAATTGAATTCCGTGAAGAAAAGGAAAAAGCTGAGGGGACAAACTGTTTGATGAAATAATGACCAAATAATAGAAGATTTACCAAGACTGGTGAACTTATAGGCCAGAAAACAAGCCTCCTTAAATTTAAAAGGAATCAAGTCACATGCAGTATATTCTCAAGCACAAAGGAATTAAATCAGAAAGAAGTAATAGGAATGGGAGTCTTGGAAAATATGGCAGATAGGAGGCAGGACTAACTTACAGTGTGCACTCAGAGAGACAGGAGCAGCGTGTGGAGCAGCACGTGGAGACCCACAGTGTGAACTTTTGTTCCAAGAACTACCACGGGAACATATCAGGAAAGCCAAGAGAATCCAAAGACCCTCTGAAGATAGTAGATTGCTGCTGCAGGTTCAGTGGGACAGCCAAGGAACTGTGAGTCAGCTTGTTTTCTCAGCTAGGAGGCTTGTAGCCTTGGGTAAGTTCACAGCCCTGCTTACACACTGCCTGGAAATAAACTTGGTGCTATTGGGGGATCATGGTCAAAGTGAGACTGGCCTTTAAGGCTTCAGGTTGTGTAGGAGCTGGGGGAGGCCTGTGCTGCTAGCTTTCCCCACTTCCCTGGTGACCTGTGTGACACAGCAGAGGTAGCCACAATCTCCCTGGGCACATAACTCCATTGGCCTAGGACCAACCCTCCCATCTCTCACAGCAGCTGCAGCAAGTAGCTGCCCAAGGAGAGTCTGAGCTCAGACATATCTAACCCATCCCCAACCTGATACTCCTTCTCTACCTGCCTTGGTAGCCAAAGACAAAGGATATAATCTCTTGAGAGCTCTATGGCTCTGTCCACCTCCTGATCCTCCTTATACCACTGCAGCTGACATGCTCTTGAAAAAACCACCTACTGGCTGGAGGCCAGTGGCCAGCCAACACAAAACTAGTGCACTTAACAAAAATACAACCAAGGACCCTCACAGAGTTCACTTCACTTCCCTGCTACCTCCACTGAAGAAGGTGCTGGTATCCATGGCTGAGAGACCTGAAGATGGATCACATCATGATACTCTTTGCAGACACCCAGTACCAGCACAGAGCCTGGTAGCTACACTGGGTGCCTAGATCCAGAAAAGAAATAACAATCACTGCAGCTCAGCTTTCAGGAAGCCCTATCCCTAGGTGACAGGGGGAGCACCAATCAAGGGAGCACCCCATGGGATAAAAGAATCTGAACAGCAGCCTTTGAGTTCCAGACCTTTCCTGACATGGTCTACCCAAATGAGAAGGAACCAGAAAAACAATTCTGGTAATATGACAAAACAAGGTTTTTTAACACCCCCAAAAGATAACACTGGTTCACCAGCAATGGATCGAAGCCAAGATGAAATCTCTGAATTGCCAGAAAAATAATTCAGAAGCTTAATTATTAAACTAATCAAGAAGGTACCAAAGAAAGGTGAAGTCTAACTTAAAGAAATCAAAAAAAAGATACAGGATACGAATGGAAAAATCTCCAGTGAAATAGCATAAATAAAAAGCAATTACAACTTCTGGACTAGAAGGACACATTTAGAGAATTGCAAAATCCACTGGAAAGTCTCAGCAATAGAATCAAACAAATAGAAGAAAAAACTTCAGATCTCAAAGATAAGGTTTTCAAATTAACCCAGTTCAGCAAAGACAAAGAAAAAAAATTTTAAGGAATAGGCTGGGTATGGTGGCTTATGCCTATAGTCCCAGAACTTTGGAAGGCTGAGGCAGGCAGATCATGAGGTCAAGAGATTGAGACCATCCTGGCCAACATGGTGAAACCTTGTGTCTCTACTAATAATACAAAAATTAGCTGAGCATGGTGGCACACACCTATAGTCCCAGCTACTCAGGAGGTTGAAGCAGGAGAATCACTTAAGCCCATGAGGTGGAGGTTGCAATAAGCTGAGATTGCACCACTGAACTACAGCCTGGTGAGAGAGTGACTCAGTCTCAAAAACTAAATAAATAAAAATGAATAAAGCCTCCAAGAAGTTTGGAATTATGTTAAACAACCAAATCTAAGAATAATTAGTATTCCCAAGGAAGAAGAGAAATCTAAAAGTTTGGAAAATAAATTTGTGGGAATAATCAAGGAAAACTTCCCTGGCCTTGCTAGAGGTCTAGACATCCAAATACAAGAAGCTCAAAAACACCTGGGAAGTTCATCACAAAAAGATCATTGCTTCAGCACACTGTCATCAGATTATCTAAAGTCAAGACAAAGGAAAAATTCTTGAGGGTTGTGAGGCACAGACATTTTATAGATAACCTATAGAAGAAAAACTATCAGATTAACAGCACATTTCTCAGCAGAAACCCTACAAGTTGGAGGGCACTGGGGTCCTATCTTTAGCCTCCTTAAACAAAACAATTATCAGGCCAGAATTTTACATGCAGCAAACCTAAGCTTCATAAATGAAAAGATAGTCTTTTTCAAACAAATGCTCATATAATTTGCTCATAAAAACTGCTGAAAGAACCTCAAAATCTTGAAACAAATCCTTAAAATGTACCAAAATAGAATCTTCTTAAAGCATAAATCTCATAGGACCTATAAAAGAATAATACAATAAAAAAGTAAACAAGGCATTTGGGTAACTAATAGTACAATGAATAGAACAGCACCTCATATCTCAATACTAACATTGAATGTAAATGACCAAAATGTTCCACTTAAAAGATACAGAATGGTAGAATGGATAAGAATTCACTAACAAAATATCTGCTGCTTTGAAGAGCCTTACATAAACTTAAGGTAAAATGGTGCAAAAAGACATTCCATGCAAATGGACACTAAAAGTGAGCAGGAGTGGCTATTCTTATATCAGACAAAACAAACTCTAAAGCAACAGCAGTTTTTAAAAAAGACAAAAAAGGACATTATACAATGATAAAAAAGACTAGTAGAACAGGAAAATATCACAATCTAAATATATACACACCAACACTGGACTGTCCAAATTTACAAAACAGTTACTACTAGATCTAAGAAATGAGATAGACAGAAACACAATAACAGCAGGAGACTTCAATACTTCACTGACAGCTCTAGGCAGGTCATCATGATAGAAAGTCGACAAAAAAACAATGAATTTAAATTATACCCTATAACAAATGGACTTAACAGATATATACAGAACATTCTACCCAAAAACTGCAGAATATACATGCTATTCATCAGCATTTGAAACATTATCTAAGGTTGATTATATGATAGGGCACAATACAAGTCTCAACAGATTTTAATAAACTGAAATTTAAGAAAATTGAAATTATAGCAAGTACTCTCTCAGACCACAGTGGAATAAAATTAGAAATTACCTCCAAAAGGAACTCTCAAAACCATGCAAATACAAGGAAACTGAATAACCTGAATGATCATTGAATCAACAACAAAATCAAGAAGGAGGTTCAAATATTATTTGAACTGAATGATAATAGTGACACAACCTAGTAAAACCACTATGGAAAACAGTATGGTGATTCCTTAAAGAAATAAAAATAGAACCACTATTTGATCCAGCAATCCCACTATAGTGTATTTAGGAAAATAATTATGCAAAAAAAGATACTTGCACATGCATGTTTATAGCAGCACAATTTGCAGTTCCAAAATATGGAACCAGTCCAAATGCCCATCAATCGACAAGTGGATAAAGAAAATGTAAGATAGATATATACATATATATATATATATATATATATATATATATATGTATATATATATCTGATAAATGAGTTGTATACCAAATATATAAAGAACACTTACTACTCAATAAAAACGCAAACCAATAAAAACATGGGCAAAAGATTCCAGCAGACATTTGAATAAATATGAAATGCAGATGTCAAAGAAACATGCTTTACTGAGAAATAGTAAAATAATTCTTGTTTAAGCTACTTCCATCTTATTCCTTATGTTGTTTGTTAGAGATCTTGTCTTCAGCCTTCTGACTAAATATAAATGCAGAATAAAGTATTTATTCTAACAAGTTCTCAAACACATTTCACTAGAGCTGTGCTTCTTATAGCAGCATAACGATCCAAGAAAATGAAACTCAAGCCTGTGGCCTTTCAATATTATTTGCTTCCAGAATGATGGCTATTTATATTTGAAAGATTCTGTAGTAGAGATAAATCAACATATTCATATAATCTTCCAAAAAGATAACTGAGGTCAAAGTTATGGGGCTTTGTAAACCACTGTGAGAAAAAATTATCTGGAACTCAAAAACAGGAAAAGATTACTGTGTATTCTCTCAGCACCAACCTTATGCTTTTGATTGATTGTATGATGACAGGTATTTTATAATTCCCTTGAAGCATAGGTTGATTTATAGATTTTTCTGGTAAAGATGCAAATAATTTAAGTATCATGGAAGAAAGAACCCCAAAATTATAGTCACTGCAACCATTTTTGTATCAAATTTATCTTATTTTTGACAATTCTTTATTACTCTGCCTATAAATATTTAGCTTCTGAAATGCTTTTTAGGCTGGTTTTACCATCTAACTGGTTCACTAATATTAATGAGTTCAATACAATCTTTGACATATATGCATATATAAATGTATGAAAATCACTTTTTTAAACATTTAGAAAAATTGCATTTTAATAATATTTGGACTTTTTTATGCATTACCCTTTCTCATTAATAGTTCTACAGTTCCACAACACCTTCTTTCAGATGTCAAAATCTTCTCTTACCAATATAAGCAAATATCTATTTCCCTCCGACATCTGGGTAATTCCCATTTGCCTGGTTTGTACTGTATCATGAGCACCTGGGAGAGGCAACCGAGACTCTGCTCATCCTGGCTCAGAAGGAAGCAATAGGTATTGGTGATTTAAAGACTCTACATTAGGGCTTGAGGGACTTGAGATTTGGGCTGGCTCAGCCCCCAACTAACTGTGGCACAACTTTCTGTGCCTCTTTGGACCTCAAGACATAGAGGTTAGGAGTGCAGATGCTGGACCAACATGGGCCTATAATTTATTAACTGAACGACCTTGCATGAGCTACTTAAACCCTTTAAAACTCTGTTTACAGTTTAGCCTTCTGTAAAACTCTGATAATAGCACTTACTTTATAGAAGCATGGTGAAGATTCAATGGGAGAATTTGCGTATCTTGTGTATTTGATCACTTGGTACAATAGTAGGTGGCTCACTACCTGTTAGATGTTGTCATTTGCTTAGATTTTATTTGTGGAATCAGGAGATTGGGTAAAGATAAAAGATTCCTTTCCACTATTAAAAAAATAGTTTTACTGTTCCTTTAAAGGGGGCACCAAGTGGGTAAGGGCATAATTGAATAAATTTTGTACTCCAAGCTTAGTCTTGCCACCAACTGATTATGTAACAATAAAGTAATTCAGAATCCCTCACCTATAAATGGTTGCACTAGTTAGTCTGTGTGTGAATTCTAAAGAGTAAGTTTTAAATAGTCTTCCATAGGTACAATTTGAGACTTACTTCTTACTTAAATTTTAGAACATCAGCTGGAGAGTATAAACATAACCTTTCATTGTATTTTTTTAATTAAACTTTAAGTTCTGGGATACATGTGCAGAATGTACAGGTTTGTTACATAGGTAGACATGTGCCATGGTGATTTGTTTCACCCGTCAAACTGTCAGCTACATTAGATATTTCTCCTAATGCTATCCTTCCCCTCCCCTCTGACCCCTCAGAAGGCCCCAGTGTGATGTTCCCTTCCCTGTCTCTATGTGTTCTCATTGTTCAACTCTCCCACTTATGAGTGAGAACTTGCAGTATTTGGTTTTCTGTTCCTGTGTTACTTTGCTGAGAATGATGGTTTCCCATTTCATCCATGTCCCTGCAAAGGACATGAACTCATTCCTTCTTATGGCTGTGTCTGCATAGTATTTCATGGTATATATGTGCCACATTTTCTTTATCCAGTCTATCATTGATAAGCATTTAGGTTGCTTCCAAGTCTTTGCTATTGTAAATAGTGCTGCAATAAACATACGTGTGCATGGGTCTTTATAGCAGAATGATTTATAATCCTTTGGGTATATACCCAGTAACAGGATTGCTGGGTCAAATGGTATTTATGGTTCTTTCATTGTATTTTAAGGCTTCGTTTCCTCAGCACATACACTGACACTGGAGCAATTAAAAAGTATATTGGCATGAGCCCTACACAAATGAGTTTCATGTTTATGAGTCAGTGTGTGTATATACTTTAAAGATGGGGTCTCACTATGTTGCTTAGGCTCGTCTCCAACTCCTGGGCTCAAGGGATCCTCCTACCTCAGCCTCCCAAAGTGTTGGAATCACAGACATGAGCAACCACACCTGGCCTAGTCCATATTTTTATGCTTCCTTTTCCACAAAGCTTACTGAGCACTAAACTCTGACTTTTCTCTGTCTTGCCCAAATTCCTATTAAGGGGCCTGGGGAGTTACACTTCACAAACTGTCAAGTCTCATCAGAGAGGTTTTATTTAACTCTATATAATGTGGCTTATTTTCCAACCTGATTCTGGCAAAACATCACTAGACAAAGAAAGAAATCAACATATTCTATCCCAAAATATGTCTCTTTACTATATTTTGAAGTGGCCCTGCAAAGCTGTCTTTTGTGAGGGCAAATGGGTATCTGTAAAGAATATCTGTAAAGAATATATTTTCGTTCCAGGCCCTCACAATCCTGAAGAAATTAACTAATCTGAAAGTCTAGCACCTTTTAAAGGTCTAAATAGGAAACACTTGCCATATATTTTTTCTAAACCCTCTGCCCCGACTACCTTTTAAGCTGTCCCACCCTTCCAGGCCAAACCAACGTAAACCTTATGTGTATTGATTTATGTATTTGCCTGTCACTTCTGTCTCCTTAAAACACATAAAATCAAGCTGTAGCTAAACTACTTTGGGCAAATGATCTCAGAACCTCTTGAGACTATGCCTCAGGCCATGGTCACTCATATTTGGCTGAGAATAAATCTCCTCAAATATTTTACAGACTTTGGCTCTTTTCACTGACACCCTGATTTCCACAACTTGAAGCATATCTTCCTCTTTTAAAATCGCAGTTGTACTTTATCTTTTTACGTGTTACATGATTTTGTATTTGCAAAGAATGAGTAGCATGTAACTGAAAATTGTAACTGTTTCATTCTTTGCGTAAGTTTGTATCATTGAATACTGTATCAATTACATATTTTTATGTAGTTATCTACATTATGTAGAGCATTGTAATATTATAATTTGTCTCACATAACAGAAAAACTTTCCATGCCTACACTCATGGTTTTAAAAGATTTCATAAAAGTTAATTTTAGGAATTAACTATAATTTATTTAATTGAACATCTACTAATGAGCAGTCAGGTTGTTTTTATTTTTCTGCTACTTTAAACAGTGATGCACTAAATAGCTTTATAACTTTGCATATGCTCAAAGTATTCTGTAGAATAATTTCCCAAAAGTAAAATTACTGAGTCAATTTGAGAAGTTGATAGCTTTCTTTGTTTCTGTTGCATCAGTGATAGGGCTTGGCTGGCCCAGCCTTGAATTTATCTTACTTCATCAAACATTTATCTCCATTCATCAAACAGAATATGTAAATTCCCTGAGCTCAGCTTCCACATTCCGAGGAGAGGAGATCTGAGCATGGATCAAGTGTTTACTCCTGTCCACTCAACTATAAAAAGGAAGCAGTAAAACTAAACAGTTCTACCATGGCTACATTTCTCAGAGAGGGGAAGTTATATACTTGTCTTTCTATATAAATTCATATACAGTCTAGGAAATATAAACCAATGTCAACAGTGGCTATCTTTCTGGGATATAATGTATATAAGTTATTCTCATGCTCATTATAAAAATTTTTTATTTGTATAAAAATAAACCTGCCGGGTGCGGTGGCTCAAGCCTGTAATCCCAGCACTTTGGGAGGCCGAGGTGGGTGGATCACGAGGTCAAGAGAGTGAGACCATCCTGGTCAACATGGTGAAACCCCGTTTCTACTAAAAATATAAAAAATTAGCTGGGCATGGTGGAACGTGCCTGTAATCCCAGCTACTCAGGAGGCTGAGGCAGGAGAATTGCTTGAACCCAGGAGGCAGAGGTTGCAGTGAGCCGAGATCGCGCCATTGCACTCCAGCCTGGGTAGCAAGAGCGAAGCTCCATCTCAAAAAAAAAAAAAAAAAGAAAAAAAAAAAGAAAAGAAAAAAAAAATCTAAAATAAATAAAATTTGAGGGGCCTCCCTCGTCATACAAGACAAAATCTGAACTCTATGGATGTCATTAAATGCCCGTCACAATCCAGCTCCAACCTTTCTGGCTAGACTCCTCTCTGTCATCTTTTCCAATAAATTCCATTCCTCACCCACACAGGAAACCACAGAAACCTTGTGGTTTCCTGAGCATATCAGGGACTTTCATACATCTGTAACTTTGATTATGTTGTTCTCTTGACCTAAAAACATTTCTCATCATCCTTCACTTCAAAAAAATCAAATCAAACCAACATGAAAATCAAAGCCAAACTAAAATCCTGTCTTCTTTGTGAAGCTATTTTCTGTTTCCAAATTAAAAAATCTAGCACAGACTGAAGGTTAATTGTGTAGTTCTTTTTAACTATATAGCTTCAAGAGTAAGGAATGCTGTATTCCTTCATGTTCTCTAGTATTAAAATAACATATAATAATTACAATAATAATAATAGATGAATGAGTGAATTGTGAGAGATGGGAAAGTTCTTCTTCCAAGTTTATATATTAGGCTACATTATGAGGAGTTACAATGCCTTGTTCTGTGGCCATTTTCCATTATCAGCATAAACATACACCCATGTATATGTATTCTCTAAATCAGCTATGTCTTAAATCAGCTACCTTGACTGGCTCCAGCATGTCTGAACAGAACTGGGCAAGCTCCAAATCCATGCCATTCCTTATTTGGAAACCCTCCTAACCTCCTGACTAGCTTCCTCTTCTTCCTTGTCTTTTTTTCCCCTTATCTATTCAGGAAATTTCCCAGGTTTTAGCCAATCGAGTCAAGCATAGAATGTGAGGTCCCCATTCTGGCCAACGGAAACTGGACACAGCAGTAGGGCGACTGCATCAGGTTATGAAAATTATAAATGTCCCTGTCTCCTTGGTTCAGGTGCACTCTCGTGGCAAGACTGCCAGCAAGTTGCACCCTTCCTGCAGGAAGCAAACTAGCTTTGCTGAGTGATCCATTGTCTCAGTGTGGATTTTTCCTGACTTTATAAACCCATTTCCAACAGAATGAAAGTAAAGCATGCCACACACTTTTTCATTAAGGATTGGCTACCAACTTAGTTTCCCATAGCAGGGGTTTCCAACCCCTGGTACCAGTCAGAGGCCTGTGAGGACTGAGGTTGCACAGCAGAAGGTGAGCAGCAGGCAAGCCAGCATTACCACCTGAACAGCACCTCCCGTCAGGTCAGCAGAAGCATTAGATTCTCATAGGAACATGAAACCTATTGTGAACTGTGCATGCCAGGGATCTGGGTTGTGTGATCCTTATGAGACTCTAACACCTGATGATCTGAGGTGGAACAGTTTTATCCCAAAACCATTCCCCAGTCATACATGGGAAAAATAGTCTTCCATGGAACCAGTCCCTGGTGCCAAAAAGTTGGATGCTGCCGTCCTACGGCCTGTTAGTAGATTACAATTTTACCATGCACACGGGCACAGTCACAAGCTTTCTTCTTCTTTCAGGGTTTCATCCTTGCTTCATTTTTCACAAATTTCTACCAAATCAATATGTTCTCAAGTAGTATCTCATTGTTTCATGAAGATCCTGTTTCTCTGAGGTCTTACACCATTTCCCAATTCCCTCCATTCCAAGAGTTTCCTTTCTCTGTAGTACCTCCTTTCCCAGACACTATCTGCCTGATTGTGGAATGTGCAGTATTCTGGACATAAAAGATCTTCACATCTCGATGCTATGAAGCTATAGGAGCAGACTCAATCAGTACTTTCCACCCATTCAATTTCCCAATAGCATAAGTCTAAGTTTGTTAAACCTTCTGTGTAAGAGTAATAATCCTCAATGACCAAGAAAGATAGAGAAAGGATATGAGACGTTCTTCTTCAAGGGAATACATCTCAATATTTTCAAAGCTGCCAGATTTACTGACATGTCTTATGTCTTTGTTTTTTCCTTTCCCAGAGGAAGAAGCAGTCCCTAACAACTATTAGAAAATTAATTTGAGAGAAGGTTCAGATATACACAGTCTTTGGGAAAAGAGTAAGTGATCCTTTCAGATACTGGAAGTAAAAAACGACAAATGCATCAGAATTGTATATAGCCACTCATTAGGCACAGAAAGATTGAGATCAAACTCTTCAGGTATTTTTTATCTAACTGAATTACAGTTAGAGAATATTTAAGGTGAGTTACAAAGAATATTATGGTAAAAGGTGAGGGAATAGTGAGGAATATGGAAAACACTAAGAAGCCCTGCTTTCTCAAGAAAGTACCTGCTATTTAGTAGAATCTCTATATTCATTATCTCTTTTTGTAACAACTAGCAAGACTGATATTATTTTCACTGTACAGAAAAGTGAACTGAACATGAGGGAAGGGAAGACTCCAGACCAAGGTCACACAGAGATGGAGAAGCAGAATGGCAATGCAAGCCTAGGTCCATTCCTGCTTTTTCTTTTTTCACCCTGCATTGTCCACAGTGCCAGCGAATCTCATGCTCAGGTTAACAATGCTCTTAATTTTCAGACAAGGAGAGGATAGCCAGGGTCACAGACATAATACAGAAAGGAAGATAAGTTGTGGATTTAGATTGTGCTGCTAACAATGTTGACTCAAATATTACTCAAATATTTTGCTGTAAATGAGTAATGAGTCCAAACTGATTTGTGGTAGGGGAAATACTGAAGTCATATGACTAATATTTAAGAAAATAAACACAAGCATCTCTGACTATTTCCAGTGCTGACGTAATGTTTCATGTGCACAGCCACTGATGATTTCCTTGGCTTTCTACTTGGCTTACCTTAAAGTGTTACAAAGGTAATTGCCAGTGATTTTTCCTATGCACCTGTAGCCAAACAGTGACTGAATTTTGCCCTGGGCCAGGGACTGTGTTAAACACTTCGTGGGTTATCTCATGTGATGCTCACAAAAGATTTAAGAGTCAGGTAATATTATTATCCCTACCTTATATATTGTTCAAAAGAGGTTTAGTAGCTAAGTAACTTGACCAAGATTACAGATAAAATTATATTGAAGGCATACTATTGATTCTCAAAGCCATCAGGTTAAATCATGTGCTTAGAATTTCAAACATTAGACATGTTATCTCACTTGGGAAAAAAAACGTTATTTATAAAACAAATACATTAAAACCACCATTCTTGAACAAAATTAGAGAATAATGAAGAATAGTTAGGTCAGAAAAAACTATATGCTTAGAAGTTTGGTTTTGGTGAAGTTTTTAAATTTTACACTACAAAAGCCACCCTTTAAGAGTGGTAGAAACTCCTATTTGAGATTTTCATACAAAACAGAATAGTGTATGAAAGTAATGTAACTTATAAACAGTATATAAGTACTGGTCTGAAAGAGAGCACAGTCTCTCAGTGTGATTGGGCCATTTTTACCGTTCCCATCAGGAGCAGTGTGTATCCATGGCAACAGGTGCTACAAATGCACTGTATTGTTATAAACTCTCCAGGGTTAGAGATTTTATTCATCCAGGTTAAAAAATATATATTCTTCCTCTTGTTTAAACAAATAAACATTAGTCTTTACATTAATACAAAAAGGGTTTAAAATATAAGGTTTTTTTTTTATATATAAGAAAAATATGCATTTAAATTTTTAAGGTTTTTTTTACTATTAGGTGTTTTTCCTTTGTATTAAAATCTACCTCTTCTTACCACGAATTTTGTTTTGTTTCATTAATTTCAGACATGCATGATTGCGTTTGTTTCTTAAAATATTAATGTAGATTCAATTTCTGACGTGAGTTTTTTTTTTTTTCTTGGTTTCTTGAGTAGAATAAAAGCACAACCACAAAAATGCAATTTAAGTGCTACTGCCATTTAGCCTTAGGACTCACAGACCTCAAATCTGAATTTTTTAAAATTTTAATAGTCCCATTTTGAAAAATCACATTTCTCAAATAATATTATTTTGTTACTGAAAAATGGCATACATCATGATGCCAGTAACACAGTAATTTTTCCTTTAGATGTCATCCATTTATGAGCAAGTAGGGCCACATAAGGACACTAAAGCCCTAGAATAGGCTGGTTTCCTCCCCCACAACTTGTCAGAGCAAAATCTCATCTTCAAGAGAATTCTATGATGTCAAGATCCCACTTGCAACACCTCCAGAAGTTCTTGTATTGTACTAACTTCCTGGCTCATTGATCTCCACCTTTATTTTACTTTCTAAAGGTCTGGGCTAGGGAGGAGTGTTGGGGAAGACTGGAGAGAGAGAAATGCAAAAGCATTTCTTTCTATCGATGTAATTAATTTTTCTATGCAGGGGAAAACAGCATTTCAATTTTTTTTTTTTTCTTAAAAAGCCGTAACTTGTACAGTTCTCTAAAACGTTAGCTTCCCATTTTGTATATATTTTAGTTTCTCGTCATAAAAAAATGACTTAATACCACTTTGATTATGGCTTTTTAAATAAGAATTTCAGAGGAAGGAATACAGACAGTGAGGATGGGAGGCAGGGACAGAAGAGTAGCCTGATAAAAAGAGAGTACAAACTGCGGAACCGCAATAAGCCTTTCCTGCACTCGTGCTGTGTCAAACTCACCTCAAATCAGGGAAAGAGGAGAGGTTCTGCAATTTAGCAGGAGCAGGAAGTCCAGGAAAACAGAGTAGCCACAGGTCAGTTTCCCTGGTTACTTTGTAGCCACCATAGGTCTAAGATCTCAGAGAATGCGGGACTGTGGGTGACTGTTATAGAGCAAGCAATTTCTGCAGTCACTTAAGGAGGCCAGTACCAAAGAGAAAATTCCCAACATGACAAAGACCTTCTGTTCTACCAATTATTTTTTTTCTCAGTTTGTAGTGATTCCTTTTCTATTTGACAACGGCTGTAGATGTGCTGTTTGTAAGTATGGTTGATGGGCATGAAAATTATTAGAATTAGAAAATAGTTGTATCAACTAATGAAATACAGATCAACTAAACATCTTGGACCAAACTGGAGACTTAAAAGAAAATCTGTTCCCGGAGGTAGAGGGCGTAGCAGGGCATGGGGGATAGAAATTCTTCAATACAAAGTAAAAATCTGCTGCCAAAACACAAAGGTGCCCAGTGCAGAGGGGATGGGCAGGGACCCTACTTGGAGAGATGGAAGAGCATCAGAAACCCCATCCTGTGTGAGGGTTTGACAGGTGGGACTGGGAGCCTGAGTTCTAGTTTACAGTTTGCATGTGTATATTTCTACCCAGTCTCCAGGAAGCACCATGAGGATCAGAGCAGCACAGCCACCACATCGCTAACTGTAAGCCCATGCCACTCATTTTATGGTATTCTGAATGCTTGGCACTTTTCAACAATCTAAGGAGGCCTTAGTAGACTTAAAGAGCTGAGCACTTGACTCTGCCGCAGAACCTTGCAAGTTAGCCACTATTGTCCACATTTCATGAGGAAAGAAACTAGGGGCTGGGTGCATTGGCTCACATCTATAATCCCAGCACTTTGGGAAGCTGAGGCGGGCAGATTACTTGAGGTCAGAAGTTCAAGACTAGCCTGACCAACATAGTGAAACTCTGTCTCTACTAAAACATATTTTTAAAAATAGCCAGGTTTACACCTGTATTCCCAGCTACTCAAGATACTGAGGCAGGAGAATTGCTTGAATCCAGGAAATGGAAGTTTCAGTAGGGCTCCAGAGAAGTTCAGTATGACCCAAGATTGATATATTTCTATAGTACACTCTTTGCTTACACTGCAAGACTCCCAAGCAATTATTTTGGTGCTTATAAAGCTGGAAGCAGAGACACTTTGATGCTTTTCTAAAAAAAAAAAAAAAAAAAAAAAGCATTCTGTGAACACATTTATTCACTTTTTAAAATTTGAAATGCATATGTACTCTTGATTTCTTTAGAAAGAAAAAATAAGCTGCCTGTCCTGCAATAAACAAATTTCTTCACTGTAGCTGTTCATATAGCTAAGTAGAAACATAGATAACAAAAGTTGAAAATTCATTCCTGATACAAGATAATGCTAAATGTCCAGTATAAATAAGGTAAAATATTGCATAAATAAAATCATACATGCTAACTTGAGATAATAGCCATTTTTTATATTGAATGATGTTTACAAACATATGCATTATAAATGAAATTGCAGCAGATACTGGGGCATGGGAAGATCTCATCAATAGTTAAGAAGTATTCTAATACTAGGTAACTGTGTCCAGGTTGTTCAAAATGTGGTGACATGAAACAGTGATACAAACTGTGAAGAAAATAGATGTTGTAGAAATAAGAAAGAATAGCCAAGAAATGCCAAAGACTTGAACTTTGTACTAAGTTACCACTTAACTATTAATTTCAGCAATAGCTTGTTAGCTCATAATTTACTTTTTGTGCCCCTCTCCCCTCACCTTTACCCCAAGCATAGTGATCTACATAGAAGATACACAATAAATGCTCAGTGAATAATCAATTGATTGATGTGGACTGTTTGAGATTTATCAATCTAAAATAAAAGTCTCTGTTGAACTTTCATTGTCCCCATAGATGCCCAGAGATGAAGGATGGTTATCAGGTAGAAAAGGAACCATTTAAGATACCCAGGAAGTATTTGAAGTTTTAGGACATCATCAGTATAAGAGAATGTTAAAAAATAGCGATATAAGAAAATTTGTGTTTGCAAAAGGCCATGAGAACAAGAAGCTTTCATATCACCAAGTATCATTTAAACTATTCTGAACAGTATCACTTTTAGGAGAAAGATCTCAGTCAAGGTTAGAATGCAGTAAAGTGGTTAACAGCATTTTTTATTATTTTATTTTTTACTTTTTTAACCAAATGGGAGAAAAAGTAGAATTATAATTTTTTCATGCAGCATTTTTTTTTCTAAAGCTAAGAAGCAGTTTTAGATTCTGTAGGCATTGTCACAGTCCCTTGCAAAGTCAGAGCTGCTAACTGGGCAAATTCTTGGTGGCCTCAGGGCCTTTCTCAAACGGGGGTATGAATCCTCCATCTTTAGATGGCATTAGCTTTCAGCTAAGCCTCTATTTCAGAGGGCATGGTTTTTACACCTCTGTGAGGAATAGAGAAATAACACACACAAAGAAAATCCACGGAGGCCGTTGTGTGGCATGTTGCTGTCCAGCATTTTTTAATCTGCTGGAAATTTCCTTTTCTGGTACTTTTCCTTTCAATAGGAGAAGGAGAAGCCAGCACTGAGGGGAGAGAACTGGGGGAATGGGGAGAGTACCTACAAGTTATCTAACTTTCTATTTCCAATTTTTGAGGTTTTTGAAGTCATTAGTGGCTGATAAGCAAGCACTATGTCCCCTATTTGTAGATTTGGGGGACCCTGAAAATCTAAAAGGGCTCAACTATCCTTTGACCTGTAGCCTCACAGAGCAGTCTATCTTTCCAGTATCACACATATTTTTGCAACCATAGGGAGAGTACTGGGCTCCTATTATGTGGAAGTGGCAATTGCTTTTCACTGAGTGCAGGTAGCATCAGGTGCTGAGACAGAGAAATGCCTTACTATAATTTTCGCAAAGAAGCAGAAGGAAGATATGAAGAGGAAACTTCCATTTCTTGCCACCACTTCTATGACAAGTGACAGTCTGCTCCTGTGAGAATCTGGCAGTTTGGGGTGGCTTTTGGCAGGAAGAAAGAGATAAATAAGGTAACTATTGGCCGGGCACCACGGCTCACGCCTGTAATCCCAGCACTTTGGGAGGCCGAGGCGGGTGGATCAGCTGAGGTCAGGAGTTCGAGACCAGCCTGACCAACATGATGAAACCCCGTCTCTACTAAAAATATAAAAATTAGCCGGGCATGGTGGCAGGTGCCTATAATCCCAGCTACTCGGGAGGCTAAGGCAGGAAAATTGCTTGAACCTGGCAGGCAGAGGTTGCAGTGAGCTGAGATCAAGCTACAGCACTCCAGCCTGGGCAACAAAGTGAGACCCTGTGTCAAAAAAAACCAAATAGCCATGAGGGAGCGTCCACGGCCTGCGCACCTGTGTGGTGGAGGAGAGGTGATAAGTGTGATGCTTCCATAATACATTTGGATGCTGTCAGCTAAGTTCACTTCTGAACTACGGGATTCCTGTGTATGTTGGCTGAAATTTGTCCTTGCACATCCCAAGGCTCATCTGCAAAGTCTACAATTATGAAGATGGGAGATTTAGCCATCGGTGTTTGAAATTTCCTGTGATGTGTTTCATTCTAGATGCAAAGGACATGGAAAAATCAAAGTGCTCAAGTGGTTTAAATATGTTTTAGGCTACAATATATTTCCAATTAAAATCCTCAGTTGTCATGTGGTTAAGCTCTTCTTGATTGCCAATTTTACTGAAAATGCTTACTATTTTATAATATCACGGAATATTTTTTGTTTTAGCCAAAGTATAGGAAAAAATAAATTAAACTGTATAGGTTGACTTTTTAAAAAAATGAGGTAACTATTATAATTCCTATCTTGTAGAAAATTTCCCCCAGCCTAATGAAAATAACAATAGCAATGCCAATTACTGGTAAGCATCTTGAAACAATGAGTCAAAAAATGCTTTCCTTAATCCCTAGGTTTTCTCATTGTCACAAAGCCAGGTTCTCAGCTCCGTATTTCCAAGGGGTTGTGAGAGTGGAGACATCCAAATAGGTGCTAGATATTATGCTGGAGAGGACAACCGGGCAAGCTAATGCATTAATTTTACTAGTCTGGACCAGGACAGGCAGCACAGTTGTTAACTAAGTGCATGTGAGACACATAAAATACCAGCCTTGCCCACCCCCATCCCCATGTATTATGGAATTGTCAGAGGTGTTTGAACTCCAATGAGTCTATCTTGAATACAGGGTGGGTAAAATAAGCCTTAGATCTACTGGGCCATACTATCAGGAGGTTAGGCATTTGTATTAGTGAGGGTTCTCTAGAGGGTCATAACTAATGGAATACATATATATATATGTATTCCATAACTAATGGAATATATAATATATGTAGAGGGGAGTTTATTAAGTGTTAACTCACCTGATCACAAGGTCCTACAACAGGCTGGCTGCAGGCTGAGGAGCAATGAAAGCCAATCCGAGTTCCAAAACTGAAGAACTCAAAACATCAAGTCTGATGTTCGAGGGCAGGAAGCATCTGCATGGGAGAAAGATGTAGGCTGGGAGGCTAGGCCAATCACTCTTTTCACATTTTTCTGCCTGCCGGTATTCTAGCCCCACTAGTAGCTGATTAGATTGTGCTCACTCAGATTAAGGGAGGTCTGCCTTTCCCAGCCCACTGACTCGAATGGTAATCTCCTTTGGCAACACCCTCACAGACACACCCAGGATCAATATTTTGTATCCTTCAATCCAGTCAAGTTGACAGTATTAACCATCAAAAGTCTACCCCTTTTGAACCCATACACATCTTGAACCCATACACATCTCCTGAGATCATAATCTTCAAATAAAGACAATAATAAAGTCATAATTATACCTAACGTAATACAACTATCCTTCATACGACTGGAAATGCACCAATCCCCAACCCAAATACTATTACATAAAGTTAGCAATACTTAAATGCTGATGTGAAGTCAATAAATCGTATGTCAAATGATAAAGGAGAAAGGAAATAAAATGAAGATATTTCCTTATGCAAGTGTATACATGCACAAACACGTTTTTAACAAAAGGAGAAGATATTCTTGACAATTACAGTCCTCATTTTTGTACCTGGTCACATGGTTTAGCTGGTATTGATGACTGTCTCTTCTGCCACCTATTCTGTATTCCCTTTGCCTTCAGCAAGCACCTCAGCAGGTCCTGGCTTTTTCCCTGGTGAAGTGACCCAAATCTTCATTCCTGAAGGGTCTGGACCATTTGTAGTCCTGCCTGGATTGGGCTGTTGTAGTTTCCCATTGACCTCAATCACAGAGTATGGTAATACTAAGAAATGCCCTAGTGGATCTCCTGTATCCCATGTATGCGCTTCCTTAACTTTATTGTGGAGTAGTTAGACTGATTTCATCTTGATAGTCCAGATCAGTCACACCAGTCAACACTGTAACTCCCTACTTAGCCTGTTGACTTAAAGATAGGAAGAGCCCAAAGTGTCCAGGTAGCAATCTTAACTTCCAGTTTAATGGAATCATTGTTGTGCTGGCAGCATTCCTCCCTCCAGAACAAAGACCCCTAGGTCAGCAGACAGTAATGTTGTAGGAAGAGGAAGCAAAAATTTTGCTAGTGGATCACTAGGGGTGATGGTGAGTGGTGCTATTTCAACTTCCGCCTCTTGATTCCTGGAACTGTGAATCTTAGCTATGGGAGAAACAGTACCATACATTGGATGCTGATTCAGAGCAAACAAGGCCTTCTGGAGAACTTTGCCCCAGCCCTGCAAAGTATTGTCACCTAGTTGGCATTGTAATTGTGACTTCAAAAGGCCATTCCACCATTCTATCAATCCAGCTGCTTCAGTATGATGGGGACATTTTAAGACCAGTGAATTCCATGAGCATGAGCCCACTGATGCACTTCTTTAGCCATAAAGTGAGTGCCTTGGTCACTCTTTCTTGGTTGTAGAAAGGGTCAAATACAGCAACTTATTCTTTACCTTGGAGTAATTCAACAGGTCCCATACTACTGGACCCCTAGAAATTTTACTGAGGTATAAGGTCCCTGACTTTTAGTCAGATTTATTTCTCATCCTCTGGCACACAAATGTGTCACCAGTAAGTTCAGTGTGTTTGCTATTTCTTGCTCACTGAATCCAATCAGCATAACGTCATCAATGTAATGGACCACTGTGATATCTTGTGGAAGTGAAAAGCAATCAAGGGCTCTCCAAATAAAATTATGAGGAGAGACAGAGCTGAAGAGTTAGTTGATACACCCCTTAGGTAAGACAGTAAAGGTATATTGTTGGCCTTTTCAGCTGAAGGCAAATTGCTTCTGGTGGGCCTTATGGACAGGAATGGAGAAAACGGCATTTGACAAGTCAATGGCTGCATACCAGGTGCCAGAAGATGTGTTAATTTGCTCACACGATAAAACCACATCCAGTACAGCAGCTGGATTTGGAGTCACCACCTGGTTAAGCTTACGATAGTCCACGTTCATTCTCCAAGATCCATCTGTCTTCTGCACAGAGTAAACAGGAAAGTTGAAAGGGGATGTGTTGGGAATCACCACTCCTGAATCTTTCAAGTCCTTGATGGTGGCATTAATCTCCACAATCCCTCCAGGGATGCAATATTGTCTTGGATTTACTATTTTTCTAGGTAGAGGCAGCTCTAATGGCTTCCATTTGGCCTATCCCCCCATAATAGTTCTCATCCTACCAGTCAGGAAGCCAATGTAGGTGTTCTGCCATCTGTTAAGTATGTCTATGCCAATTACGCACACTGGCACTGGGGAAACGACCACAGGATGAGTCCAGGGACCCACTAGATTCACTGTAAATCAGGACCTGAGCTAAAACTCCATTAATTATCTGACCTCCATAAGCCCCTACTTTAACTGGAGGGCTACAAATGATGTTTTGTGTCATCTGGAATCAACATCAGCTCAGAGCCAGTGTCCAGTAGCCCCTGAAATGTCTGATCATTTCTTTTCCCCCAATGCGTGGTTACCCTGGCAGAAGGCTGGAGGTTTCCCTGGGGAAGGTTGGGAGAAACATTCACTGCATGAATTGCTGGTAGTGTAGTGGAGTCTTTCCTAAGGAGACCCAGCTTCCCCTTCATTCAAGGGGTTCTGGGTCTATAAATTAGCTCAAGTCTGGAAACTGATTGAGGGGACATGATTCACTGTGTTTATAATGCAAATTAACTCTTTTGTCCATTTGACCTAGATGTTTTCTGCTTGTATAAATTAAGTAGAAATGCAGTACGCTTCCTATCAATTTCACTTCTAGAAATACCATGATTTGTTAGCCAATGCCAGAGATCTACATGAGTCAGACTACTTTGACTGCCACTTTGCCTCTGCTATCTGTTACCGTAGCTACACCCACATCACCTTTGATAGTTGGGTGCTGCCACTTGGCCCCTGCCACCTTGAGTTCCAATTATTCCCATTGCATTTTACATTTTGTAGTTGAGTGACTGCAGTTCTCACTGTTAGATCTGCCATACAGAGAAGAGCAATTATAGGGCTCTTCAAGATGCAGAAATTTTACTGCCCTCATAAATTTTATTTTGGTCAAGGGTATATCTTCTGGATCCTCCCAGCTGAGATAAGTAGGTCTAAAGTGATAACTCACTCCACCATCCCAATGCCCTAAGCCTTTGGATCCCTTCCTCTACATTAAACCAAGGGAGATCAGGCATTTTCTACTCACTCACAGTGGACCATCTTTTAATCCATATTTCAGTTAACCAAGCAAATAAACTATTAGAACCTTTTTTAACTCTCCAAGCTGCAATATTAAATGTGGAATCTTCCACACCCTTAATATCCATTCCCATGCCTGTTCTCCAGATTTCTGTTTAAATAAATTAGAAAACTCAAGCAGTTATTTTTGAGTAAAGTAATTTCTTCTCATGGGTCGCACTCTCAACCTTCTCATGGGTCGTACTCTCAACCTCATCTCTAGGGGCCCACTAGGACTTTAATCCAGTTATAGGTCTAGAAGCAAACGTGGTGCTGGGGGTGGCTCCTGAGGAGAATTAATATTATCTGGCCCAGCAACCACCTCAGGACGCCATCACTGTTGCCTCAGGCAGTGCAGGGTTTAGCTCCTCAAATGCAGAAAGTCTGAAGGCAGCATGGCTTGGGAAGGTAATGTTGCCACTACTGGGGATAGGGAAGCTGTTTCTTCTGGCAAAAAAAGGCTCATCAGCGTTTACAAAAATCAGTGTTCCCAGCTTCATCAGGTCCTCCCACATGTCCCTATTCCAAGTTGCAAGGACCCATTCTTTTCCAATTGATGCCCTTAGATTCACAGTAGACACTTGTTGAGGCTGGGCATGCACCTTTCATTGCAGGTCAGCCACTCACATGATAAAAGATTATGTCTGTTTTTCCACAATTTCAGCTTTTTTACTACAGGAGACAAGACTCTCACTCGGGGCAATCTTAGCAAATTTGAGGCTCAGTATTTACTTCTAAAGCCAGGAGATAGAATTCTTCATTTTCTCTCATCACTTTTTCCACTGAACTTAGCAGCAACCAACCAGCTTCATTATGTTCCTTGGTTCTCCAATACTTTCTCAAAGTAATATGTATAGAGTCACTAAACTCCTTGCCTCTTACGAGTGATGAATCAGGAGTGTCAAATGCATTTATTTTGCATAACTCTGAACAGTTCATGCCATGGACTATCAGTTGTTCTCCATACTATTAGAAGGAGAGTCCTTAGCAAATTTTTGTCTAATCATATTAAGTAGCCAACTCCAGAAACATCAAAGACAGCAAAAGAATATTATCCTTAATATTCTTTGCCTCTAGAACCACTCCTGGTATCAAAATCTGTATTATTCAGGGTTCTCTAGAGGGACATAAGTAATGGAGTTTATATATAAACTCACATGATCACAAGGGCCCACAGTAGGCCATCTGCAGGCTGAGGAGCAAGGGAGCCAGTCCTCCATCCAAAACTGAAGAACTTGGAGTTTGATGTTTGAGGGCAGGAAGCATCCACCACAGGAGAAAGTTGCAGGCTGGGAGGCTAGGCCAGTCTCTCTTTTCACATTTTTCTGCCTGCTTATATTCTACCTGCACTGGCAGCTGATTAGATTGTGTCCACCCAGATTAAGAGTGGGTGTGCCTTTCCCAGCTGACCAACTCAAATGTTAATCTCCTTTGGCAACACCCTCACAGGTACACCAGGATCAATACTTTTATCCTTCAAACCTCAGTATTAACCATCACAGCATTCTAAGTCACAGGATGAGATAAGAGGTTGGCATAAGATACAAGTCACAGAGATTTTGCTGATAAAAGGATGCAATGAAGAAGCCAGCCAAAAGCCACCAAAACAAAGATGGCAGTAAAAGTGACCTCTGAGATGTGGAGAAATAGGAAGGCTTTTACACTGTTGGTAGGAGTGTAAATTAGTGTAACCATTGTGGAAGGCAGTGTGACAATTTCTCAAGGATCTAGAAATAAAAAATACCATTTGACCCAGCAATCCCATTACCAGATATATACTCAAAGGATTTTAAGTTGTTCTATTATAAAGACACATGCACAGGTATGTTCATTGCGACACTGTTTACAATAGCAAAGACTTGGAACCAACCCTAATGCCCATCAATGATAGACTGGATAAAGAGAATGTGGCATATATACACCATGGAATACTATGCAGCCATAAAAAATGATGAGTTCACATCCTTTGCAGGGACATGGATGAAGCTGGAAACCATCATTCTCAGCAAACTGACACAAGAAAAGAAAACCAAACACCACATGTTCTCACTCATAAGTGGGTGTTGAACAATGAAGACCATGGACACAGGGAGGGGAACATCATACACCAGGGGTCTGTTAGGAGGTGGGGGGCTAGGGGAAGAGATAGCAGGGGGCGGGGAGACTGGGGAGGAATAACATTAGGAGAAATACCTAATGTAGGTGACGGGGGATGGAGGCAGCAGACCACCCTGGCATGTGTATATCTATGTAACAGTCCTGCAAGATCTGTACGTGTACCCCAGAACTTAAAATATAATAAAAAAAGTGACCTTTGAAAGTCATCCTCACTGCTCATTATATGTTAATTATAACATATTTGCATGCTAAAAAATACTTCCACCAGTGCCATGACAGTTTACAGATGCCATGGCAACATTAGGAAGTTACCCTATATTGTCTGAAAGGGGAGGAACCTTCAGTTCTGGAAATTGCTCACCCCTTTCCCAGAAAACTCATGAATAATCCACCTCTTGTTTGCATAATCAAGAAATAACCATAAAAATAGCCAACTAGCAGGCCTTCGGTCTGCTCTACCTGTGGAGTAGCCATGCTTTATTCCTTTACTTTCCTAACAAACTTCTTTTCACTTTATGGATTTGCCTTGGATACTTTCTTACATGAGATCCAAGAACCATCTTTTGGTGTCTCAATTGTGACCCTTTTCTAGTAACAGAATCATAATGTGCATTTAACAAACATAATTTTTATGTGGAAAAACTGTTTTGATAAGAATTTACAGTAAAGTTTGGAATAATCTGTATTTTTTAACTGTATGTTAAGACCTACAGAGTAAATTTATGCTATTAAATGATCTACCTATACACACAGAATTAAATTTCTTTAAAAGACTCTTGAGTGTGTAAATCAATAATAACAACATATTATTGGTTTATGACATAAGAAGTAAAATATCCAAGAACATACAGGTAGGTAGAGAGTAAACAGAATTACACCATTGTGAAGTTAATTACATTGCTCAATTATCGTTATTTACAGATAGGCCATAAGGATACATATAGTAATCTCTAATCAACCACCAAAATAACACAAGGCATTACATCAGAAATTAAATTGAGTAAATAAAAGAAAACAGGAAAGGGAAAACAGAAAAAAACCAGAGGCTCAAATTCAGATATATAAATAGTCATATTAAATGTTAATAGATGACACACTCCAATTGAGAAACAGAGTGCTTAGACTGTATATAAAAGAGCAACATTCAGGCCGGGCACGGTGGCTCACACCTATAATCCCAGCACTTTGGGAGGCCGAGGCGGGTGGATCATGAAATCAAGATATCGAGACCATCCTGGTCAACATGGTGAAACCCCGTCTCTACTAAAAATACAAAAAAATCATCTGGGCATGGTGGCACATGCCTGTAATCTCAGCTACTCAGGAGGATGAGGCAGGAGAATTGCCTGAACCCAGGAGGCGGAGGTTGCGGTGAGCCGAGATCGTGCCTTTGTACTCCAGCCTGGGTAACAAGAGCGAAACTCCATCTCAAAAACAAACAAACAAACAAAAAAGCAACATTCAACTATACATTTAAAAAAATAACACTTTAAATAAAAGCTCACAGACAGATTGAAAATAAAAGGGTGGAAAAGATACACCACATAAACACAACGCATAAGAAATTAGTGTGGCTAGATTAGTATCAAAGTAGAAAGTGGAGCATGCCTGTAGTCACAGCTACCTGGGAGGCTATGGTGGGAGGATCATCTGAGCCTGGGAGGTTGAGGCTGCAGTGAGCGGTGATCACATCACTTCACTCCAGCCTGGGTTACAGAATGAGACCCTATCTCAAAACAAACAAACAAAATAAAGATTAGGGGAATTGTATATTCATACAATTGAATATTATGTAACCAGCAAAAAACATGGTTTGGAGAATTATTATTGATAAGAAAAATGCCAATAAAAAAATAGCACACAGAGTTATAATATTTTAATATATAAACCTATGGGTCCCAGATATACCACAAGCTTATCCAGCACACACATTTGAATACTGATAAGGTGTGGATATTTTCAATACATCAGAGTTTAATAAAAAGAGGAGAAATGACAAATTTTATTAACAATCATTGGAAATTATCTTCCAACATTTCTGCAATTGAAATTGTTTCATTGTTTTAATTATCAGTAAAACAGTGACATTTTCTTTCTACATAAATTAAACTTTCACAATAGAAAAAAGTCTATCACACCAAAATGTTTCTAAGCTTTTTAAAAATTAACACTTCTTAGTTTACAATTCTATACACAAAAGCATTGTTTTCTAGTAAACTCGCATACATTGTTTGTAAGATTCAGACATGCCTTTTAGAATATGAATCCTCCACTCATATCTCAGCAAGATAATTGATAGTATATAATGAGTTTTGAAATGAACTTCTGGGTTAATATAAAATGACAGCCATTTAAGGCTCCATTTGAATTTTCAGTACTTATGTCCAATTTAAAATGTGATCAAATGAGACCTTATAGTTCCCAGCCTGGCTAATTTGTAGCTGACTATGGTCCACTTAAATAAAGCTTTTACCAAATGTCAGAGCCATTGTGCATATTAATTAGAATATGAGTGGCTGATTTGAGGACAACATCAGGATTGTCTTCAGAAAGTATAATACGTTATTCTTTAAGATCAGAGTATACGCCATTCTAACAATAACATCAAGAAGCAAGCTGGGCAAGGTGGCTCACCTCTGTAGTCCCAGCACTTTGGGAGGCTGAGGTGGGCAGATCACGAGGTCAGAAGACCAAGACCATCTTGGCCAACATGGTGAAACCCATCTCTACTAAAAATACAAAAAAAAAAAATAATGGCATGGTGGTGCATACCTGTAGTTGCAGCTACTCAGGAGGCTGAGGCAGAAGAATCACTTGAACCTGGGAGTCAGAGGTTGCAGTGAGCTGAGATTGTGCCACTGCTCTCCAGCCTGGTTACAGAGGGAGATTCTCTCAAAAAATAAATAAATAAATAAATAAAAATAAATAAATAAAACATTAAGAAGGATCGTTTGTTTATCTAGCTGCTTCATTGTACTGCTGGCTGGAACAGACACTTCTAATACAATGTTCAGCTTAAGGTCAGAAGAATAATGTTAATCTTGGTAGAGCTTACCAACTCTTATTTATTATGTTAAGAAGCAGGTGTTAATCTTGGTTGAGGTTACCAACTCTTATTTATTATGTTAAGAAGCAGGTGCTAAAGAAAGTAACTTGTAAAGAAAAGAGGAAAGGGCTAAAGAGATGTTAATTAACATAATTCTTGTCTTATGATGTTATTTCTACTGTTCCATTAAGGAAACAAACTGTTGAAAAGAAGAAATGGATCACTGAAGTTTTACTATTTTCTTCTAGTTGAATGAGTAAATCCTCGAATATTGTTCAGTTGACCACTTTCAAACTTTATCCTTTATCAAATTAGTCAGTACAGTCGTTTTTTCTTTCCTAAGAGCTTCCAAACCCATATGTTATTACTACTAACACTACAATGGATTTATTATCTTCAACTAACTATTGTTTTATTTCCCTATCTTGTCCCTAGCCTTATGTGTAGCTATATGCTAATCTATCTTACAGAGCTGAAGTCACTTTCATCATTTTCTTTTCAACAACTTTCATTAATTCTCTATTGTCTATAGGTTTAAGTTCAATAGTAACTATAAGGTAATGACTATACTTAACTCCAATTCCTACCACTCATCATATACGAGACTTTTCTTATTATAGTAGTCCCCATTTAATCATGAAAGATACTTTTGAAGACCCCAGTGACGCTTGATACCATGGATCATACTGAATCCGATAACAATATATGCATACTTATGATAAAGTTTAATTTATAATAAAAAAAAAAAAAGTTTAATTTATAAATTAGGTACAGTAAGAGATTAACAGCAATAGCTAATAATAAAATAAAACAATGATAACAACATGGCAGCATCACTATTCTTACACTTCGGGGACATAATTAAGTCAAATAAAGATGACTTCAACACAAACACTACAATATTGTGATATTTGATCTGATTATCTAGACAGCTACTAAGTGACTAGTGGCCAAGCGGTACAGACAGCACAGATACATTGAACCAAAGGGTGATCACATCCTGGGTAGAACAAAGTGGGAAGACACAATGTCCTGCTACTCAAAAACAGCATGCAATTAAAAACTTATAAATTGTTTCTGGAACTTTTCATTTCATATTTTTAGACCACAGTTTACTGCTGATAAATGAAACTGCAGAAAGTGAAACTATAGATAAGCCGGGAGCTACTGCACTAGTCCTGGACAACATTGTGAATTCTTACACCTCGTTTCTAACTTATTTTATTAAATTCGAAGATCCAGTGGTTTTATTTTTATTCAGCCCTTAACAATCAGGTTACATTTCTTGTCTTCAGTGAGGTATTCCCTACAACAGTAACTCAAATTAATTGGCATTGATATATTTTTTCCTAATACAGATCATCTGGGGATCCTGTATCTTTATGGTAGTTATTTATTATAGTTCATAATTAGATTAAGAATGTCTTGAGGGCAGGTATGTCTTTTAACATTCTTATGAATAATAGGGGTAAACATCATGAGACAAACAAATACCTGTGTATGGTATTATCATTTTTCTTTATTAGCTTATTTGATATAAGTCTTTTAATTTGCAAAGTAGAAGAATGATCGTTAAAAAAATGAAAGGAGGGTGCCTTTTCTCAGTCTCAGAAAGGTAGTAACAATAACCTTGATGATTAGGAATTTAAAGCAGCAGCCAATGAAAACACACTCATCACTAGTATGTCGATATTATACTTAATGTAAATGTGAGTAGTCTTTTCTTATTTATTTTTTTCCGGATTTCTTTGTTATTTTCATTTATTAAATAAGAAGAAATACTTTGCTGAAGAGGACACAGGAAAATCCTATTTAGTGTGAAGGAAGAATTACAAGAGATTCTCGGAAAATCAAAGATGGATAAATTGGAGGTAGGTCAATGTTCCCTTAGACTCCAGTTCTCTTTAGAAATGGAAACGGAAAGCTCAAATACTGACAAAGGCATAAAAATCATCATATAATATCAAATATAGCTATATGCTAAGCTTTATGAGGTCAAAGACTTTGTCCATCTCCTCAGTACTGTGTACTCAATATCTAAGGCCATTCCTGACACATACTAGGCATTCTTGAGAATCTGTTGCTTTAATGAGAATTATTAATACTTTTAACCTTTGACTGTAATTTGCTTTATGATAAATTTAATTAAAATTTATTGTGATTTTAGAGCATATATTCTACATAGAATTTTCTTAATTGTTTTTATTTTTATAGTTGAAAACTGGCCACGGCATACCTTTCTCTTTCCCCTCTGTCAATCACACTGATTGGTTACCAGTCACAGCAAGATGATAATGAGCTTTTAGTATCCACTGTGTGCAACTGTCATATTTTCCCTCCTTTGGCTTATGTGCTTAATTTTTCATTTATTCTTCTTTCCTGAAAAGTAAATATTCTTGCTTAGTAATCATTATAGAAAACAGAGGAGACGGGGGAGGAGAAAACAGTACATTGATGAAATCATCAAATTCTTAATACCACCTTAGAGCAACAGAAGGATGGCAGGTGTTAAAGAATTATGTAATTGAAAGAAAGGGAACAAAGGCATTAAAGAAAGCCTCCATAATGAATCTTGTGGCAGGTTTCAGAGAAAGAAGCAGCTGAGTCCTCATGGCAAGAAAACATAGTGGAACCTACTGATAAAATATGGTGACGAGTGCTTTCAACATGTTCAAAAATATGGTCATTCAGAAAATATATGTTTCAAAGTACCTGAAGATATTTAACAAGATGATACAATGGCCTGAAAGACTACATATTTATAAATTGACAATAATATTCATATTTTAAATGCTACCTCTCATTTAGGATCTAAAATTGCTACATGGGGAACATTATTTCTCTATTTATGAATTTTGCTAAAACATTTTTTGGAATGACTTTAGGATTTTTTTTTTTTAACAAAGAGTGAAAATTTCAGGAGCTTGATATCATTCGAGTCTAATGCAATAATCTGCATATCTTGGCACCATTATGAAAAATGTACAAAACAAAGAAAGGGTTACAAATGTAAATACCAGAGTTAATAATTGTGACACAAATATACTATGGAAACAGCATAGCTCAGTAACTAGGCAACCGATTGGAAACTCAGGTTTAATATCTAATTCTGATTTTTCCCCCTGGTTTCTAGCTTTGTTTCTTATCAGCAATCTATTTAATATGTTGACTTATATAGTCGAAGGATAAAAATGGTACAAATAAGCCAAAATAGTAAATAACTTCCCATTCTTATTTAACTTTGCAATGTCCCAGATTTTACATTTGAATAGCTGTATAGGAGTATCACAGCACTTCACAATAAATCACAGTCAAGACATATAAGACAATTTGAAAAGCTATATCTTTGTACTATACTGCCCAATCTAGCCTTGAACAGTGCTACCGATTTGACTTACTATGTGCCAACCTATGTGGAAGAAGGTGATGTCTTTTTCTGTGTTGTCTGACTCTGGTTCCAACAATCCCAACCTGAAAAAATATATGTCATTTTCGAACAGAAAAAAATAAAATTATCTTCAAGCTTTCTACTTACCAGTTCTAGTCAGAATGAAATGGTGACTATGCTAAAAAAAAAAAAAAAAAAAAAAAAGTAGCAAATTATGTGATAATGTCATTAAAATGTTAGCAACAGAGTTTCCACAGATGAACATATGTACAACCCTGTTTTTTAAATTTCTCCATTTGGAAAATGTAAAACAGAACTAGGTAAAACAAAAACAGCAACAAAAACCTCACCATGAGCTAGGGTTGTAGTTATTCATATGCTAGCAGAATGTCTCAAAATATCAATTCTTCTTCTCCATTGCCAAAACCTTTATATCTCCACAAAAACTAAAATGCAGTGGTATGATATTTGTAATCAAGCTTTCTGGATATAAAAGCAGTTTTTCAGTTTCTGCTAATGTCACTATTTGCTGCCAGGAATTGGAACCATTGAATCATTTGGTGGATCCAGGCATTATATTGTGAGTGTTTAACAACTTTAACTCATCATTATAAACTGACTTAATATAACCTAATATAAACTAATATTGGTTGGGTATGTGTCATGCACTGACATAGAAGATCAACAACAGTGATATTTTGGCTCCAGTTTCTAACCTTTGATAGATTATAGATGTAAGGTAGTACATCACTCCAAAGGAACAAACAGTAAGGTTGGAGAAAGTCTGTTTTTTTTTTTTTTGTTAAATCTTAAGTTTTATTAGTACATTGATTTCAATAAACATATCTGTATTGATACCAGTCACTGAGCTTAAAGCAGCTGTCAGGATAAATGATCTAGATATAGGCACTTCAATGAAGGAGCTCACAGGAAAACACAGTCAGACATTTAAATAATATAATACAATGGATTAAATGCTATCATTGAATATTTTTAAGTATAGCAGAAACAGGGAGGAAGTAAGTAACTAGATATTAGAAATGGGATAAAGCTTCGCTGGGGAGGAAGTGATCTAACTAACTCATTCATAGCATCAGAAAAGTCAGGCCCAAACAGATAAAGTTAGTAAAGGAAAGAAAATCCTACACAAGAGAAACAGTAAATGAGCAGAACATAATGCTGGGTTTTGATGCTGTTTTACTTTAGTTTTCATTTTTTCATGAGATAAGGAACAGAAAAAATCAAGAGCACCAAGAGATACGCAATGCAAGAGCTGAGATGTTAAGTTTAGAGATGGAAAAACTTAAGGAAAGACTAATGCTTCATCCGAGGCTGCCATGGGATACTCTGTTCCAGGAAACAGGCCATGAAAAGAAACAGAGGGTGAAGTCGTGGGGAGAGGACTTATGAGAGACTCAAAATTAAGAGACAATTTACAATTAAGACATGAATCTCGACAGAAGGAGTTGATCCAGAAACTTTACCCTGACTTGTAGATGCTTCAAGCTCAGTGGTTCTGTAAAACACTTGGTAAATAACAAAGCCTCCAGACATTCAAAAGGATATTCACAGAATAGGAATCTAAAATATCAAACAGTACAAAACACAGTAAGGAAATTAACAAAAGCAGCAGCTACCAAACACGTGTACTCTCAAAGTACATAATTCCAATGTCGCTATTTCTGATGAGACCTAAATTCCTTTGGTTCATACCTTGACATTTAGAGTGTTTTTAAATTTTCACCAAGACCTAAGGGCTTCAGTCACTAAAGCTCTAATTCTGTAGAATTTATAGCCTTAATTCTTTGCCGTATTCTGGAGCCGCTTCATTTCACCTGTCTGATCTCCTGGGTCTAAGGTCAACCATACACAAGCTGGGGGCAAGCTTCAGCGCAGAGCTCCTAATGTGGCTCAGGACAGGCTGCTGGAGTTCAATAAATATTGATTGACAGTAATAGGGACAGTATCACTCTTCTTAGATATGTTGTCACTCTGCCTGCAGGAAAACACTGAGAGTCTGTGCTATTCAGGACAGTTTCCATGGCAGCAGAAATTAAAGGCCAGCAAACTTGAAGCTACACAAAAGTTGTGAGACAACATCATTCTGAACCTTACATCATTCATGACTGTTTGTATTGTTTCAGCACAAAGAACAGACCAAGAATCTTCAATATGTCTGCATTGTGAATAGTGAAACTGTGACAGCTGTGCCATGTTTTTCATGGAATAGACTATTTACAAGCTAAGGTATAGATTTTTAAAGTGGGGAACGAGTGAGGCATAGTCCCTTCTCATGTTTTAGCTTCAGTACACAGAGGAGAGAACTTTTTGGACTTCTTGAGGCAATATTAGAGAGAACATATCTAGCTTAGCTCTTAGTACCCATATTTGCACCTCCTGAGGCCTCTAAATGGCCAATTTCATTGAGCAGATTTTGCTATAATTACTGAGCTGCATTACTAGGGGATGAGATACCATCCTCTCAACAGCAACTGTAATGCGCACTTTCTTCTCCCTCATGCTTCTGGTTAAGAATTACTTACAGATTCCTAGATCAATGGGCTCATGAAGAATGAATGGCTCCTTGGAAAATATCACATAAGCTAGAGTATAAAATGGAGGTGCTTCATAAACTAAACTCTCTCTGGTTTGTGTGTTAATCTCACGAAACTTCGATTGAAGACCCCATCTATTATTTTGAATCAGAGTGGCTGCTTTATAATATGTAGTGATATTTCCAAATTTTTTCTTATATTATTCTCAATTTCCTTGGTCTCTAAAAGATACCTTGGAATCAGAACTGCTTTTACAAATTGGAGATAAAACAACTAAAGTGATTCAGAAGCCTATGTCTTTGTTGGTTGGTTTGTTCTCCTGCTTTTTAATTAGTTTATAAAAACAAAGCAAAGCAAAACTAAGAAACCTAAGAATGGGAGGTAAGCATTCAGGCACAAAAATAGAGAAGATTTCTGCTTCCAAGAAGGATATTGATACCTTTGCTCCAACTTTTAAAATAAATCTCATAAAAGGATTTATAATAATTAATTTCAAGCTATATTTCATAGGTTTATACACATATATACACACATATACACAAATGCCTTTGATATACAGAAAATTTGAAAAGCAAAAGTATATGTAAGGCAGGTAACGGAACCGTGCGCTGACCTTTATTAATTCTGAGCGAGGAGTCTTAGGTCCCTGGAAATAGGGGAGGCAGAATACATGAAATGACGAATCTAAAAAGAAAAAGAAAATATCCACATGTATGTCCTAGATAAGAACCTAAAATTCTAACTGCACAGAGCAAAAATATTTTTAATTTGGCACTGTGTTCAGTCTTCTACTTTGCTATTTATATTTATTACCAGAACTCCTAAAATATAAACTGCTTAAACATTTCTAATGGCTAATTTTTTCTCTTCTTACTTTGGGGGAATTAAGATTAAGTTGAAATCTGGAATGGAAAGGAGACTATCAACACAACCACCACCCTTAACACATCCACCTACACCCCCCACCCAGCCTGCCGCCACACACATATATGTGCAGTTATCAGAAGACTCAGAAACACTTTCCTGAGAGAGAATGGGTTGGCAAGGGTTCCATCCACATACGACTGCTCATCTAGAAGAATAATCCTTGCTCTAGACAATAGATAGAGACATACTATGTGGAGGTGAGCAAGGAGAAAACCCTATTATATAGAGCTCAACTTCCATATGACAGATACATATTGCTAGAAGATGAATATATCCCCCAAAATTCATATGTTGATATATAATCCTGAATGTGATAGTATTAAGAGCTGGGGCTTTTAGGCGATAACTAAGTTGTGATGGTGAAGACTTTGTAAATGAAAAGCCTCTACCTTACAGCAGAGACTGAAGAGAGAACCCTAGAATTCCATTGGCCATTCCATCTCTTATCTCTTCTGCCATGAGAAGAGGCAGAATTCCTCTTTCGTTTGCCCTTCCCCCTTCTGTCATGTGAGGATGCTGCCTAGGGAAGATGCCATCAATGGAAAAAGCTCTTACCAGTTCACTAAACATGCTGGTGCCTTCATCTTGGACTTCTCAGCCTCCAGTACTACAGGAGATAAAGTTATGTTCTTTATAAATAACCCAGACTTTGTTCTTATTTTTAATAGTAACACGAACAAAGACACATGTTAAATAAAATATCCTCTTCAAACTGTACTTTCAATTATCGTATTTCTCAAAGCATAACCAGAAAACAAGTGTAGAAAAAGAAAAAAAAAAAAAAAAAACAAGCATTAATAAAATGTCTGCTACTTACCAGATGCTGTCCTAGCCATGTTCAGTATGATATCACACTTAATAACTAAACTTTGCCAGATTTCTCTTTTTATTCCCTTATTGTATCTGAGGCAAAGTGACATAAAGTGACTTACATAAGATTTTAAAAAGTTATACATGGAAATGTGGAGATGTGACATTATTTATCTTTGACTGTAGATGAAGCACACAGCACCAAAAAATAAAACCCACCCAGCACTGAGTGAGAGTTTACTATGTCCCAAGCTTGTAATAAATAAATTACATTTTATTCTCACAGCAATGCTGTAAATAAGTATTACTTTCCATTTTATAGAAGAGAAAAATGAAGCAAAAAATAATAACCAATTGCACATAATTTAAATGGCTGGAGCGAAGATAGAAACTCACCTGTATAATTTCAAACTCTAAGGGCTGACTGTAGCACTCCTCACTCTCCATACTTAGGATTTTTGTCTGGATATATTTACTCATACTAGGACTTTCTGGATGGTTAGCCTTAACTCTCTGGGGTTGTAGGTTAACTAAGTAGGACCAGCACATAAAACATAACATCTATTGACCTCAGAATTTCAGCATCATGATAGGGCATTAAAAAGTCTGTCTATTACAGGTTCTCAGGGACAAAGCTGTAGTTCAAAAAAATTAGGATCTATTGACATGTTGCAATACAGGAGAGCACAGAAAAAGAAACTTAGAACACCTCTCCCCAACAAAGAACCCTAAAGTTCTTACAGGAATGGGGAGAGGGGAAGGTGATGGAAGAGTGAGGAGTTTAGATCATTATATTCAGCAGTATTTGGCTTAAAATAAAGCAGGTTTGTGTGTAAAGAGGTTAATTTCAGTCTTTGGCTGAAAAGCATGTTCAGGGCTATGGTTCTGTGGAAAATACAATGGTGAGATGAATATGAAATACTGTGTCTGTAAATCACTTATCTGGAAGTCTGCAAGACTGCCTCTACATACCAGAGACTTATATTATTCAAGCAAGAGTAGGCTGTCCCATTCTTAGTGAAATGGCATCAAACAGCAAAGTTTCTGACAGTCTGTGGTTTTGAGATTTGCAGAACTAAGTCCTTTTCTTAATGAACAAATGAGGATTTTACTGATTTACAGGGTAGAGAATGCAACTTCTCAAACTTAGTTGAAACTGTATTTTTATCAAGACTTACACAGTCATAACTTAGAGATAATGTGAGTTCAGATACAGACAACCACAATAAAGCAAATATCACAATAAAGCAAGTCACACAAATTTGTGGTTTCCCAGTGCACGTAGAAGTTATGTTTACATTTTCCGTAGTCTGTTAAGTATAAATAGCTTATGCCCAAAAAAAGAATATATATACTTAAATTTAAAATACTTTGTTTCTAAAAAAATATGCTAACCATCATCTGAGCTTTTGGTGGGTTGCAGTCTTTTTGCTGGTGAAGCGTCTTGCCTGGATATTGACGGCTGGCTACTGGCCGTGATGGGGGTGGCTGAAGACTAGATTGGCTGTGGCAATTTCTTAAAATGACACAATGAAGTTTGCCAAATCAATTCACTGTTCTTTCACAAAAGGTTTCTCTACAGCATGTGATGCTGCTCTATAGCAGTTTATTTACAGTAAAACTTTTTCCAAAATTGAAGTCAATCCTCTTAGACCCTGTCACTACTTTATCAACACATTTATGTAATATTCTAAATTCTTTGGTGCCACTTCAACAAAGTTCACAGTGTCTTCACCAGGAGTAGATTCCCTCTAAACAAACCACCCAGCTAGCCAGTTATCCCAGCACGATTCATCGAAGAGGGAGTCCTTTCTTTATTGCTTTTTTCCAGCTTTGACCAAGATCATTTGGTCATAGGGGTGTAGCCTTATTTCTGGGCTTTCTTTTCTGTTCCATTGGTCTGTTTTTCCTCCAACACCTTGATATTTTTGTTACTGTAGCCCTGTAGAATAATTTGATATCAGGTAACATGATGCCTCCAGTTTTGTTCTTTTTGCTGAGGATTGCCTTGGCTATTAAGTCTCCTTTTAGGTTCCATGTGGATTTTAAAATAGTTTTTCTACTTCTTTGAAAAATGTTATTGGTAGTTTGATAGAAATAGCATTGAATCTAAATTGCTCTGGGCCATACGGCCATTTTAATGATATTGATTCTTCCTATTCATGAGCATGGGATGCTATTCCATTCGTTTGTGTCATCTCTGATTTCTTTGAGCAGTGTTTTGTAATTCACCTTGTAGAGCTCTTTCACCTCTCTATTTAGCTTTATTCCCAGGTATTTTATTCTTTTTGTGGCAATTGTGAATGAGATTACATTCCTGATTTGGCTCTAAGCTTGGCTGATGTTGGCGTATAGGATGCTTGTGATATTTGTATGTTGATTTTGTATCCTGAAACTTTGCTAAAGTGGTTTATCAACTGAAGGTGCTTTTGGGTGAAGATGATGGTATTTTCTAGATATAGAATCATGTTGTCTCCAAAGAGGGATGGTTTTTCTTCCTCTTCCTATTTGGATGCCCACTCTTTCTTTCTTTTGCCAATTGCTTATAGAAGATTTTCAATAGACTGCTTAGATCTATCAGATAAATCACTTATCTATGGCAGGTATAGCATTACAAAGTATGTATTTCTTAAATAATAACTCTTGAAAGTCAAAACTACTCCTTGATCCTTGATCCATGTATTGCAGAATGGATGTGGTGTTAGCAGACCTGAAAACAACATTAATCTCCATACATCTGTATTGGAGCTCTTGGGTCACTGGGTATGGTGTTAGTGAGTAGTAATATTTTGAAGAGAAATAGTTCTCAACAGTGGGCTTAAAATATTCAGTCAACCACTCTAAGCTGTTATCTAGACTCTGTTGTTCCATTTACAGAGCACAGGCAGAGTAGATTTAGCATAATTTTTAAGAGTTTGAGGATTTTTAGAATGGTAAATGAGCACTGGTTTCAACATCAAGTCACTAGCTTCATTAGTGTCTAACAAGAAAGTCAGAGTGGACTTTGATGTTCTGAACCCATGCATTAACTTCTTCTGTCCAGAGAATCCTAGAATGTACTAGATGGCATCTTCTTCCAAAATAAGGCTATTTCATCTACACTGATAATCCGTTGCTCAGTGTAGCCACTTTTATCAATTATCTTAGCTAGATATCTGGATAACTTGTTACAGCTTCTAGATCAGCACTTGCTCCTTCATCTTATACACTTTTATGTTATGGAGATGAATTCTTTCCTTAACCCTCATGAACCAAGTTCTGTTATCTTCAAACTTTTCTCCTGCAGCTTCCTCACCTCTCTCAGACTTCAGAGAATTGAAGAGAGTTAGGGTCTTGCTCTGGATTGGGCTTTGGCTTAAGGGAATGTCATGGCTGGTTGACCTTCTATCCAGACCACTCAAACTTTCTCCTTAGCAGGGATAAGGCTGTTTTGCTTTCTTGTCATTTGATTGTTCACTGGAGTAGCACTTTTAATTTCTTTCAAGAACTTTTTCTTTGCATTCACAATCTGGCTAACCAGTTGGCACAAGAGGCCAAGCTTTTGGACTGTCTCAGCTTTAAATATGTCTTCCTCACTAAGTCTTATCATATCTAGTTTTGGGTATAAATTGAGAGAAGTAACTCTTCCTTTCACTTGAACACTTAGAGGCCATTGTAGGAGTATTATGTGGTTTTAGCTTTGTGTTGCTGTTTCTCGAGGGATAGGGAGGCCTGAGGAGGAGAGAGATGTGGAAACAAACTTGTCAATGGAGCAGTCAGAATAAACACATCATTTATTGATTAAGTTCACTTTCTTACATGGTGTCAAGAGACCATGGCAATGTTACAGTCAGGTAAGAGGAGGAGGCAAAAAGTATTTGAGAAACTTTCAATTTCCTCCAATTCAAAAGCAGAGTGGTAGGGTAAATGATAAGAGTCTAGTAGCATTTGAAAGGGAAAAAGTCTTTACTTGATGATGGTAACTAGTCAGGATTTGTATTTTAGATTATCTTTCAACTGCACAAGGATTTATGAAGAAGGAGATTCGAAAATATAACCAAAGTAATTGACTATGTTTAAGAGAGTAAAATGCTAAAGTTATGAAATTTAATAATTAGAGAAGTTTATAGAATTCATCATTTTCCAAGTTACAAATGGAAACTCAGAGTTATGTTCTGGATGTAGCAGAAACTGTTAGATGTCCCTTTACACCTGCTCTCTGCTCACCCTTTCTCTCCTAGAACAGAACCCCAGATTTCAGATGGGGACATGGCTGCGTAAATAAATGTTTAACCAGTCTTCCTCGAATCTTCCTTGAATGTGTGCCTGTTACTAATTTATAATTCATGGGACGCAAGCAGAAGTGAAATGTATTACTTCTGGGAAATGCCTTTAATTGCCCCTTTTCACCCTTCCTTCTTTTACCTGTGATGGCTGGAACTGAGGTAACATCCTGAGCCATGAAATGGAATCCAAGTGCTGTGGAAAGCAAAGCAGCAGCCTAGAAAGGATTTGGGTCCCTGATGATTTTTAGGAAGCTGTGATTTTTTCCACCAGACCTGAACTTCCAACCTCCAGTCATCTTTCTCACAAGAGAAAAATAAGCATCTTGTTTACTTCAGCATCACTTGTGTCTTTTTGTCACTCATAGCTATGCACACTCGTAATTGAAATATTGGTCCTCTGCCTTAATATCCCTATGATTGGACATTGTCTTTGCTATATTGTACCTTCCACTGAAGTGAAGCGTAATGTCACAAAACTAGCATCAGGTATAGATATAAGTTGAGATTAAAACCAACAAATTATATTCTTGGACAAAAATGTGGCATATTTGAAACACATGAAGACTGAATAAAATTATCTTCAGGCTAATTATCAAAAATTGGGGGCAACGAAGTGTAATGATTAATAATACAGATTCTGGAAACAGACTGGATTCCGACCCCTTCTTTGCCACCTAATGTGTAAATTTAGCCACATTACTTCACTTATTTGCCTCGATATTCACATTGATAAAATGGGAATAGTTACAGACCTATTTTTAGGGTTGTTTTGAGAAGGAAATTGATTATATAACTCATATATAGTTATATATATAATACATATATATATATATATATATATATATATATATATATATATATAGTTACATATGTGAAATGTTTAGAGCAATGCTTGGCAAGTAATAAGTACTAACCAACCTAATAAGTAATCTAACTAATACAAATATCTCAAGATTTAGGGTTAAACAGTAGAATTCACTTTTTGATTAGGGGAATAAAGTTAATAAGAGATGACTCTTGACGTACTCCATACTATATTGGGAAGATAATTTATCATCCATGATTATTCCCATGGATCACTCCAAATGTGTAGGTAGAACTGACATAATTTAACCTTAGGGTTTGCAAATGTCACTGCAATTGTCAGTGTAATACTTTCTATAATGCTTTCTGTAATATTAAAGAAATAACTTTAAGTATCTTTTTTCGTTAAATTGGTAGCTTCCCAATGTTGATTGCTCTGTTTAAATAATGAACAACTCATAATAGTTATATGATATAATTTGCATCTTTGGCACCATTCAGTATTATATATTAATAGGATTAATATATAATTGGGTTATAAAATAACACTATAAATAATTTAATAATTTTCAAAAAAGATCTTCATATGTTATTTTTCATTTGCAGCCAGAGGAAAAAAACTTGTAATTTTCTGTGGAACTTTCCAGATAATTTTATAGATACGGACCATTTTTAACAGAACTTTTAACCTATACATTTTTAAATAAGCCAAACAGGAACATTAAAACATCGTTTCAGTGAAACAAACAGATCAAAACATTGTGTCAGAACCACAGTCAGGAATGCTCCTTTTCTCTCATCTTCCCGTACTGTTAGGTTTTATTGTTTCCTTGAAATGTTATCTCAGTCTTTAAACCGCTTCTCTCTACACTGAGTGAAAATATGCTGGCCGATTCGCGTCTTTGTCACCACTCAGTACACTCAAGATAAATGTATAAATAGGAAGCTTGAAAGATCTAGCTGGGAAAATACAAAGGCTCAAGGAGGAGTCATGCAGCATGAGCATCTGGTCTTTCTTCTTCCTATAGAACTGCAGTTTATAAACTTCCTCTCTCTATGAGGCTTTTGCACCATACTGGGAAACTTCCAAATATAACTCCATTACAGAGCTATCTGAAGAAGCTAAAAAACATCCATGCTGATCCACAGTGTAAAATAGATGACGTTCAATATTTGTCAAAACATTTCACCTTTGCAGCTACTGAACCTGTAATGACAAGGACTAAGACCGGGTTGACAACAGGCACACAATTATACTTACTGGAGAAAGTTCAAGGGAAGTTTGAAATACATCTGTAAGAGAAGACTACGTAATTTAAAAAGTTAGTGCCTTTTGGATATTTAAAACATACGAAAATAATTTCTCACCATTTAGTGCTTTAGATACTCTAAAGTTTAGGGGTTTTGTTTTTCTTTAGCCCACAGATTTTAACAGTGAACAACATTTATTAAGTTCCTCTAATACTTGAAACCTTACTGGGCATCTTTTATGTTATTGTTCACAAATACATTGTACTAAATGTTGTCTATTCCAAAGCCTACAAACACAGGCTTGTGGGAGCTGAATGAGCTCAGTATATTCTAGCTAAATGTATAAATAGGAAGCTTGACTGCAGCTCTTGATCAGGGCTGGTGAAACAATTGCAATGATAATATTCTGCTGCTCAAGCTTCACAAAGACTATCGGGGTGCTTAACTGAAGGAGTTTTTTGAAAAATCAATATAGGGGAACTCAATTAGAAGAATGACCAGGGAATATCTGAAAACATTTTCCTCCTTCTATTTTCTGGATTTTATTAGGTGAGATTTTATTTTGAAATTCTCTTTCCATCTGTTCTAGTCTGAGTTCTTCTTAAACTGCTCTGGTAAATAAAGAATCTCAGAAATCTCACAGACTCAATTAGATGGCTGAAGAAACATGTTTCAAAGTGGACAAAACATGGTAGAGCCCAAGTAACTAAAACTTCAGTTAGTGAGTCTGGAGAAAACACCACTGCCTTGCCCTCTGGAACCACTGCCACTAGCAACACTGGATAGTACCACTGCTGTAGGACAGCTGCCAATTTGTGTATGTGACAGTGGGTTGCATCAACACCAACACCTCCATGGAGTTCCAGTGCCACTGCCATCAACAGTGCTGTTGTGACTATCCATTGTATGTTGCTTCTGGTACCTCTGCCTACAGACACAGATGCTACTGCCACGACTGCAGACAGAATTCTGAATCATTCTGTCATCTTTTCACTACTTTCTCTAGACAGCAGAATTATATGGGTAGCATGTGATCAATTTCAGTTAAGAACCCAAGTGCAACCTAAGAATAAATTTAAAGAGGATAAATCTAGCCCCTTTTAATCACTCCACCTAGCTTGGTACTTTGACACCTGAGAATTATATTTGAAAGTTGAGTAAACAACAAAAGGCAAATATTAGTCATAATCTACTTCTCTGAATGCCCAAATGTACAGCCATCCTTTCCCCCAACTTGTATTTTAAAAATACTTTGTCCTAATGTAACATAAAAATGGCTATGCAATGGAAAACTCCTTCTACTTTCATTTCAAGGGGAAACAAATTAAATTCTTGTCAGTTACTCCATTCGACTCTAACAACTACAACTGGTTTTCTGCTCAAACCTATTCTTCCCTTAGGAAAAATGCTGTAGCATCATGTACATATTCCATAATCAATGAATTAAATTACAAACTTCTCTCTCACCAACACCTTCCTTAAAAATAATGAATGAGAAGATGAAAACTATTTTAAAGAGCAGTTAAAACTTATGCAAATATATTTATTATGAAAAGTAATATATGGAGATGCTAGAGTCTATATTTCTGCAACTAATCATGAGAACACATCTAGAAGTCTCCCTCCTCCACATTACTTTGTCTTTCAAACTCCAGCTCAGCTTTCCAGTTCTCTTCTCCTGATAAAGGAAAAAAAACTTAATCCATAAGTTATCCATATATTAGTGGTCCTGCCTATACATAGGGTTATGGTGCTCTTGCATTGAACTTTTAGCTTCTCTCTATCTTTACTGAATTGCACCAACTTTTCCACTGACAATAAGGACTGATCAAATAATTCCTTTTTGACCTTGAACCCCCACCTTTAAAACTTCAGTCAGAATAATTTAATAAAATCTGATTTTTAACTCATATCTGGAAAAGGCTTAATGGCACTTCAATACTACAGATAAATTTAAATTCCTTAACAGGCCATATGAAACCCACCTTATTTTCAGACTCATATCCTACACTAGCATTTTATGCACTAACTATATTAAACCAATTCTTGGTTTCCAAAGTATGTTGTCCTGTTTGGATGGATGGATAGATGGATAGATAGATAAATAGATGTGATTATTATAATGGAAATATTTATAAACCAAATTTTACTCTGTGGGTGTGTCTGTATAGATACACACATGTAATTTTCACATTAGTACTTTTTGTCAGTGCACATGTGGAGCTTACTAAATGCCTAATATATAAATGACAACCAATAAGGATCACAGGAATGAGTGAAACAGTGAAAGCATGAATAAATGAATACAAGATAAGAAACATAAAAAATGAAATTGCTTCAAAAATTATAAAAATCAAATCGCAATAACCTTCAGTTTCAGCTCCTACAGATAAAGAACTTTGAAGTCACCATTCTTGGCCTTACATAAGAAGCTGAACAAACTGAAAATCATTAACTTTTTTGGAACCAATCAGAAAATTCTGGTTGCAAGGCAAAACACCAGCCTAAAATCTGGAGAGATAAGTGAATACCAAGAATTGCAGGTGATATCAATTTACTTATAGCTGAAGCTGCTTGAGTCACAAACTAGTAAAAACATGAAAATAATATTTTGATGAATTTCTAAGTGCTCAATGTGATGTGCCCTGAATGTGAGAAACTCTTCGGGGCTACAGTTTGAGATAACACCTGCACATTTATAGGTTTTCTTCCAGAAACCCAAGCAGCTTCTCACAGTGAAGACTTGTGAAAGATCCCAGTATAGTTCTGGCAGGGGGACACAAAGAGTAGTCATTAGGAACTATCCTCGGAGTTCTCCAGAGCAAAAGCCCACTATCCAGAGAAAAAGACTTCACTGGTGCCTTGATCCCCCAGGGAAAGGGATTTTTCCCACTCCACCCTCTTCTAGACTTCTTGTCTCATCTAAAGAAGGAACTAAAAAACACTTGTGAAGGTCACAGGCCAGGGATAGAGGCCACTAATAGACTGAGATTTAATCACAGCATTACAGAACTCTTCACTCCCCAACAACTTACCAGCACACTGACAAGACTCCAGTATAACAGTAGATTACAATTGAAGAAGCTGAAAGATGCAGACTCTCTCTGATCAGCAGTACTTAAAAAAGATTAGTCAAGATAAGAGGAAAAGAAGGGCACCAAGGAATTTAAAGCCTCTGACGCATATAACCACAGCAAACATTAAACACAGTACAACTCCCAGTCACATTAACATGCACTCTCACACTGATGGCATATTTTTCTCAGTTCCTGTTACCTGATACATCATATACAGCTTTCAACATCAACAAAATTTCAGGATGTACTAAAAGGCAAGAAAAAATGCAGCCTAAAGAGACACCACGAGCATCAAAGTGATGACGGAAATCAGTAACTGTGGTATATGCCAGATCATCAAGGTTTATGAAGCCAGCTTTAGGGCACATCCAGGAAAAACATGAGCCACAGACACAGTTGCAGTTGTTTTTACAGAGGTTTCTAGGAGGCTTTGCAGTTATACATTTTCTGAGAAGCAGAGAAAGGCCTGCAGGAACCAAGGCAGATAGGCGGTGAAGCCAATAGTTATTTATATTTCTGTGAGACTTCTGTTAGTGCCCAGTAAATCTACATTTTACATAAGATAAGGTGAATGTTTGAAGAGAAAAAAGAGAATAAAGGAAAAGTCTATGCAAATGTTTCTAGAGAGGTGAAGGAATGAGCTTTGACTTTGTTCTGCACCTGCAAAGATAAGCTTGTACTGGACATTATCAGTGTGGAATTGAACAAACTTTAGTTTTAGGAGCTAGACTTACATTGTGTACCTGAAGTTACAATTAGCATGTCTTTTGTGTGGGCGGGGGGAGGCTAGTAAATAATTTACTTATAAATGATCTATGTGACAGTTATTCCCAGATGTCTGATGCCTTTGACTTAATGCTAGTGACAGCTATACATTTGGAAGAGGATGTTGCAATGATTCAATCTCTGGGCTTAAGTTTCCCTTTTATATAAGAAGTTTGCAGGTCCTGAGATTTTATGTTTTCCTTTTAAGAGCCAGACTCAGATACGACCCAAAATTATTGGACAGAAAATATACAAGAGCAATGATTAATATATTATGAGCTCTAGCAGAAAAAGTAGACTACATGTAAGAACAGAAGGGTAATGTGGTCAGAGAAATGGAATCTGTAAGAGAGAATAAAAAGAAAATACTAAAAATCAAGAATGTTACAACAGAAATGAAGAAGGTCTTTGATGGAACATCAGTAGACTGGATATGACAGAGTAATGTATAATGAATTTGAAGATAGATAAACAAAAATTTCCCAAACGTCAATGCACAAAGAAAAAATTATAAAAAATAAAACCGCAGGTCAAAATATCCAAGAACCATGGGACAATTTTAGTAGTTATGATGGGCCTGTAAGAGGAATACCAGAAAGAGAAGAAAATGACAATGCAACAGAAAACAAAAAGTATTTGGAGTAATAACAATTAACTTTCCAAAATTAATTAGAAAGAACAAACCACAGATCCAGTAAGCTCCAATAAGGCCAAGCTGAAATAAATAACAAAACAATTTATAACTATAAAAGCCATATTAACTGCAGAAAACCAAAGACAGAGAGAAAACCTTGAAAAAAGGCAGAGAGAAAATAAAAACACTTTACGTATAAAGAGACAAGGGTAAGAATTGTTCAGACTTCTCATCATGCATTAAGAAAGCAATAAGAATATAGAGTGAAACATTTAGTGTCAAAGGAAAGACAATGACAGACCTAGAATTCCATGTCCAGTGAAATTAATATGCCAATTATTTCCAAGTTTGTCTGTAAATTCAACACAATCCCAAAAAAATATACAACAACCATCTTTGTGCACATCAACAAATTAGTTCTAAATTTAACATGGAAAGACAAAAGACATGAATAGCTATGAAAATGCTGAAAAAAGAAAACCACCAAAATTGTTGGTCACATACTACCTGATTTCAAGATTTAATGTAAAGCTACCGTAATCAAGCCAGTGTGGCATTAAAGAATAAACATATAGAACAATGGAGCAGAAGAGAGACAACATAAATAGACCCAAACAAATATAGTCTGTAATTTGACCTTTGATAAAACAGCACAGGCCATTTGATAGACAAAGTATTGTCTTTCGACAAGTGGTGCTAAACAATTGGGACTTCCTGTGTAAAGCATTAATCTAGACAGAGATGTTACAAAAAATCAACTCAAGATGAATGACAAAATTTCTAGAGATAAACTAAGATTCTCAGGTGCTCAGGGGTCGAGTGAGAGAGTTATGTGTATAATGCGTAGTGGCTTTTGTACAAATGTCTTCAATAATCTAAGTGAAGAGTTGACGGAAAGGGTACTAACCTAAGTAATTTTGGAATTGAGCCATGTTTGTAAGACTATAGTCAAAAGAAATTGAATACAAACACTGTTCCTAGACCATACAATGTTTCCCATGGAAATATGAATTGACAATTTTGATATAACTTTACATGTATAATGGAATTGAATAATCAGGTAAATGAATGGCAGACAGTGGGAACCTGATTTTTTACTGTTTGAATGGGAATTTAGAGATAAACAAGAGGAGGAGGTTAGAATATAGGCTAGAGTGATTTGTGCCATAATAGAGAACAGTTGGAAAGATTAGTATAAACTCAGGTTAGCTTGATGTATATATACACAGATGGTTACATTTGGAAATATTTATAGATATTTCTATATACACAGGTTAGTATAAACACATATTTCCTTGCTTTTTCTGTCAAGGGGGCCTAGAAGCAATGACAACCCGGTAACAATGAGCACATCTAATGCCCAGATCTTGGTTTCTAATTCTCCAGTGAAAAGAACAAAGGCTTCTTGGAGGAACATACAGGAAATATACAAGATAAACCTGGAACATTTTGTAGTGTCAAAAATGTAAGAAAATGTTCTAAAAAAAAGTTACAATGATGAGGGTATATCAAAGAAGCATGGGAGTCAACTGAAAGACCACCAAGTGGCCAAAGCTGGAAAAATTTCTGCAATAAAATAAAGTAGTATCGGATTATAACCCAATGTATAACATAAATATTCACATGTCCATACTGATAGAAATAAATGATTGAATAAATAAATGGAGGGGAAGAAACAAATTTTCAATGCAAAGTAATTCCAAATATTATTTCAGAAGTACTTGAAATACTCTTCCTTCAAGCACAACTCCCTATTCATTGTTTGCTTTTTTACTCCTTTTTCCCTTTTCCATTTTATATTATTTGAAAGAAAATTACACAAAGGCATTAGACAAAGTCCAAGTTAAGTATACTCTAAAAATTATCTGACCAATACTTCTCAAAACTCTCAAGGTCATTAAAAACAAGGCAAGTCTGAGAAACTGTCATATTCAATAAAAAGCCTAACTAAAATAAAAACAAGTAAATAACAATTAAACATAATGTGGTATCCTGGATGAGACCCTGGAGAAGAGAAAGGCCATCATAAAAAAATTGAGGAAATCTGCATAAAGTTTGGACTTTAGTTAATAATAATGTATTAATACTTGTTCATTGATTATATTAAATGCTGTTATAATATTATACTAGTGTAAGATGTTAATAAACAGATGTGGAGCATATAAAAACTCTGTGTATTAACTTGCAATTTTTCTCTAAATCTAAAAATGTTCTAAAGTAGATCTTCATATTTGGAATAGCTAATATGTTTTCAACAATCTTCCTGCTTGTCTAGGGAGTAAATACTGAAAGCAATAAAGCAGAACTAATCCATAATAGCAAGTATGGAAACAATAAATAATGAGGAAGAAAACAGCCAGGAGAAGTAACAGAGATTGGATTGAGGCCAAGAGATGAATTGGAAGCATTCAGAGAATGTAATGAAAGAATAGTGACTATTTAAATTAATCTAGCTCCCATATTGCCACAAAATATATAAATGACATGGGAAGAAATTCCTCAAACATGAGAGGACCAATATGATGTTCTAAATTGCTGTAAACTCTTTTAAGAGTAGATCCTAGATTACTTGTGTTTAATTTACCCTCTGTTTTAATCATGCCTCCCCCAATTTACAGAAATGCCAAATTGCCAGGGATTCAGACAGATCTGGGGTTCCATCCTAAATTTACTACTTATCAGTTGTATTAGTGTGAAAGTTATCCAATGACAAAGTCTCAGTTTCTTAGTCTGTATCTGATATAATTTCCTCTTTAAGAATTATTAAGTGAATTTTAAAAAGTCAAGTGCACAACATATATGTCCTCTGAAATAGCAAAGCTTTTTTTTCCATATTTCTGTAACTTAAATAGACAGATAAATTCAAAGCAAATTCTTATATATCCCAGAAACAAGCATGAGCCTTGTCCAAAGGAAACAGAAGCCAAATTGAAAGGGCTTCCAATGGCCAAAACTGAAACAACTTGAGAAACAAAAGTTTTTAAAATACATATTGGACAAGAAAAAAAATAAGCAAACCCATTCAAAAGTGGGTGAAGGATATGAACTGACACTTTTCAAAAGAAGACATTTATGAGGCCAAGAAACATACGAAAAAATGCTCATCATCACTGGTCATTAGAGAAATGCAAATCAAAGCCACATTGAGATACCATCTCATGCCAGTTAGAATGGCGATCATTAAAAAATCTGGAGAAAAGAGATGCTAGAGAGGATGTGGAGAAATAGAAACACTCTTACATTGTTGGTGGGAGTGTAAATTAGTTCAACCACTGTGGAAGACAGTGTGGCGATTCCTCAAGGACCTAGAAATAGAAATTCCATTTGACCTAGCAATGCCATTACTGGGTATATAGCAAAGGGTTTATAAATCATTCTATTATAAAGACACATGCACAAGTATGTTCATTGTGTCATTGTTTACAAGAGCAAGGACCTGGAACCAACTCAAATGCCCATCGATGATAGACTGGACAGGGAAAATGTGGCACATATACACCATGGAATACTATGCAGCCATAAGAAACACTGAGTTTGCATCCTTTGTAGGGAAATGGATGAATCTGGAAACCATCATTCTCAACAAACTGACACAAGAACAGAAAATCAAACACCGCATGTTCTCACTCATAGGCGGGTGTTGAATAATGAGAACACATAGACACAGGGAGGGAAGCATCACACACTGGGGTCTGCTGTGGGGGTCTAGGGGAGGGACAGCAGCAAGGAGGGAGATTGGAGAGTGATAACATGGGGAGAAATGCCAGATGGAGGTGATGGGGATGGAGGCAGCAAACCACATTGCTATATATGTACCTATGCAATAATACTGCATGTTTTTCACATGTACCCCAGAACCTAAAATGCAATAAAATATATATATTTAAAAAATAAAATAATAAATTTAAAAAATGCATATTGGATCTTAACCCAAATTATAATAATAAATGATTGAATAAATAAATGGGAAAGACAATGTTCCCTATAGAAGAATTTCAAATTATATTGTGCAGATGCAACCCCTTCAGGCAGTAGAGTTTAAGTGCCTTCTCATTCAATGTAGATTGACCATAGTGACTCACTTCTGAAGAACAAAGTATGAAAAGAGAAAACAAATTTACATAACAGTGGAGAAACTTGGCAGACACCAACTTAACTAAGTGACTGAATTAAACATTGGTAATGTCATCTAGATATCATGGAGCTCCTGATATGAGGAGGTGAGAGGCACTTCATCTTTGTGTTGTCTCATGTAGAAAATTATAAGTCCCATCTATCATGAGAACACATCAGCCAAAACCAAACTGAGGGATGTCCTAAAGAATATCTGATTAGTAATCTTCAAAACCATCAATGTCTTTAAGAAGAATAAGACTTAAAATGTTTCACAGATTAAAATAAACTAAGGAGACTTGAAAACTAAGTGCAATATGATATTCTGAATTAGATTCTGAAACAAAGAAACCAAAAAGACATTAGTGGAAGACCTGGTAAAATGCAAATAAAGTCTGCAGTTAAGTTAATGTTCATGTACCAATGTTAGTATTTTAGTTTCAACAAATATATCATGGACATGTAAGACTCCAATATTAAGTAATAAGGTCTTCAGTCATGGTAGCTAGGTGAAAGGGGTATGGAAACTTGACTTTGTGCAAATTTTCTGTAAATCTAAAATTATTCTAAAATAAATTTAAGACAATAAAAGCCAAATTTCAATTAGATAAAAGATTAAAAACATAAGAAACCTTAAAATTTAAAAATAAAATGTATGAGATGAAACATTAAGACTATGAAAGTGGAGAAATGCAGGTATTACTAGAAATTAAGAAAATAAAAGTTAATATGTATGTCTGTATATATACTATAAATAGACTATATACAGTTGTGTATCTATTTATTCATCCATACACATAAATGAGAAAAGTTTAGGAAAACTATTTTAAATAATTATTTTATGTCAAAATAAGAAATAATTGAATGAATAAAAGAAGTTAAAGAACCATGCAAAAGTAGAACCCATCCACTAGATGCTAATATTACACGAAGAAGACTATAGAATCTTTCCATGTTTTTTAACATTCCAATAAATAAACTACATATAGATCATTAATACCATTACATGTTGAATATTTTTAAATTAGAAATTATGAAAAAGATTGGTCCTCTGGTTTAAAATTGAGTGGTACTGTTGGCTTTTAATGCTCTTAGTTTTCATCCTTAAAATGGAAAATTAAATAAGGTAAACTGAAATTAAGAATCAACATTTTCACCCAGACGAAGGCAGTGATTTCCTGTAGAGCAAATGAAACATTGGAAACTTCTCACTTTGGACTATTTCACATTATTAGGCTCAGTGAGACAGCTCGTTAAACAGGTCTTTCATCCATCCCCACTCTCTGTCCTTGGATCAACAAAAAGGAAACGCTAGTGCTGCTCTTCAGACTGACTCTTTTCTATGCTGCCCTACTTCCTTCCATTCATCCTCCCAGAGATTAGAGCTTCTGAAAGCAATTGTATGGTATTAGAATTGACAGTGATAACTTAGCAGGAGATGGTGGTAGAGGTAGGTGGTAGTAGAGGAAGTGGCTGTGGTAGTGAGACACTGAACGACAGCCCCTTTATGGAAAGCATCCTCAGATGACGTAGTTGGAGGAAGAAGGTATAAGAACTCTGGTAGCAATATATATTTTGGGATTGTTCATTTTTTAAAATGTTTTTATTTGTTTGAAATTTCAAAAAGAGATGAGGCGGAAGTAGGAGAGATTCTACAGATCTGCATGATCTCGAATCTTCTAGAATGCTCCAGAAGCTGCAAATATCAACTTCTAATACATCAGAAACCAATCAAATAGGAAATGGACCTCAGGCAATTAATATACTTTATCTGTTTGAAAATACATGACAATGAGTAAACAGAAAAAAATAGAATATATTCAAAATTTTTATTTTTATTTTCAAATAAAAAAGAAATAAGCACATGGCCAGTCAAGATGGCTCACACCTGTAATCTCAGCACTTTGGGAGACCAAGGAGAGAGGATCATTTGAGGCCAGGAGTTCAAGACCAACCTGGGCAACATAGCATGACATTGTCTGTACAAAAAATTTAAAAAGGAAAAGAAAGAGGTATTAGTTGAGGTCCCCAACAAAGAGTATACTTCTGAGGTTGATCTATTTCCAAAACAAGAAATTCTTAGAAAATATGCACCTTAAAACGTAAAAACATATAAAGTAAAAGATTAACTATGGGAAAAGCCAGAATGAGATTAAAAAAATCCAAAAGTTTACAGTGGACATGGGCTATTTTGCTTGTTCAGTCTCACTTTCCTTTTTTTCTGATAATAGAAGCTTTCTTGTAATCTTGAAACACTCTCCTCCCTCATAGTGGGATTATCAATAACATGCTGACGTCCCCGCCTTGTGAACCCATGCTGGATCATTTGAGTGTCTCTATACCTGGAGAAGCACTGAAAGGCTCAGGGATGGCCAAGCCCTCATTGCAAAAGTCCTTTTTCAGGCATGATAGAGTCTCGCCATCTAAGATCATGGGATGCCAGGAATTATTTGAGCCAGGCATTGCTTATGCACTCACAGCTTATCTCAATCAAAATGACAGCTCTAAGATGTGGGCCACATAAGCTCCAGTTCACAAAGAACATGAGGACACAGATCAATTAACAGCCTCTTCAAGCTCAATCCAAAATTAAGCAGAACCTTAGGAACTTTAAAAGCATATTATTAACTTTTGATTATTAAGTAAATGACACAAGTCTTCATTTTCACTCCTTGCTCACTTCTCAACTTTTAAAGAGCTTATGCTTTATGACACCTAAACACAGAAAAAAAATAAAGGGTCAATAATTTCCCAGTCAATCTTGCCTTACTGTAACTAGAAAAAAACAAGTGAGAAGAGGATGAAATAATCCCCTATTATCATATATAATTTTGGATAAGCTCAAGTATGTGTATTCCCTAGATTTAAATAGTGCCCCTGTGTCAACCACATTGTCTCACACTTTCCAAAGGAAAGCAGATGTCTTCATTTCAAGCCTGTCAGAGATCATAGCTTGCACAGTGCTGTTACTGCTACTATGCACTCTGTCGCAGCACAACAGAGATAGAGCAGCTGCGTAGGCAGCACTTGCTCTTGATTGAGAACATCAGCACTGTAAAATCCCTTCACTGCTTTTGCATTGGTTTACTCTGACAACTTATTCTGTTTTCACTCTCCAGGCTGGGATGATATGGGAAAACGCCTTTGACCACAACCTGTGTAGCCCATGTCATTGTTGTCAGTCCCCAGAGAAGCTAAAAATTTAGATTCTTTCCCCAGGCCAATGATATTATCCATGAAAACAAAGCTGTCTCCAGAAGGCCACCTGGTATTAAAGTGTATGTGACAGACTCTTACTGGGGTACCACCTGTCAATGAATGATTTGGTGGTGGATTTTCTCCAATGTTATAATTTAATGTTTCCACCCACAGTACCGAGGGTAAAGCAAAACAGATCTGTATTAAACTAACATGTGCTCAAAATTTTCATTAAATGCTCTATTATATTTAACCTTGCCAGATATCCCATAAATTTCCTTTGTTTTTTTTCAAATGAGAAACTAGATTCAGAGAGGTTAGTAAGTTGACCAAGGTTATAAGTTAGTAAGGGTAGGAACTGAGCATCAGATTAAAGCTATGTAAACCCCGGGCAACACTCTCTTTAGACCTACAATTACTTCTTATAGATATGTGACGTATATCCTAATGCATTTCTAAGGCACAAAACAAGTTTAAGAATATGAGGCTCTCTACGGCTTCAAAATTTGTGAGCTCTCAAAGCATGTTCATTCTTAGAGGACGTCTATTTCACTTCCAACTCCATGCAATCAAAGCTCCTGCAACAGTCTAAATGGTGAGGTGTCCAAGTTTGAATATTCCTGGGGGAACCATGACAAGAAACTATGTTATAAGACTATGTTATAAAGCAGCCCATTCAATATTTGAAAATCTCTTCATGTAAGAAAGTTTTTACTTACATCAAGCAAAAGTGCTCCTCCCTTGATGTCTATCTTTTCTACTCTCACAACACACTGAATAAAGTTAGTACATATTTCATGTAACACTCTTTTTTAAAACGGCAAGACAGCCACAATACTTTTTCCAAAGCCTGCCTTTGACTTGAATTAGAGCTGCATCGTTGTTTTATTTTATTTTAGATTCAAGGGGTACACGTGCAGGTTTGTTACTTTGATATACTGCATAGGGTGAGCTTCTACTGTTCCCATCATCCAAATAGTGACTATTGTACCCAATAGGCAATCTTTCAACACTCACCCCCTTCCCAAGATCTCCCCTTTGGAGCCTCCAGTATCTATTATTTCCATTAAATCTGCATCTTTCTGTTGTTTCTCCATGACATGGTGTCTAATCACACTCCTCTTGCATCCATAATAAGCATAATATGCCACTGCGGACTGACTGATATAATCAGGCAGCAGGACAGGGAAGAGGGGGATACTCCACAAATTGTTCTAGATGCTGTGTTTCTTTTTATACAGGCTAAAATTAAATTTGTCACTTTTCTGCCTATCAATCATGCTACATTGTTGATACACAATGAGTTTGTACTTGATTAAAGCCCCCAATTTTATATAAATAGCTAATAAATCAGAGTACTGCATGACAGTTAATATTTATACTAAGACATAATAGTTGACAATTATCCTGTTTAGGTTATATATTGTCAGTTTCAGAGCTAACTGAACATTTCTAAAGGTTATTATTTTTTGAAATCATAACCCTTAAAAATAATTAGAAGGTATATTTTAATGAGTCTTTAATTTCTCAGGCATTACAAGTCTTATCTAATGAATGTCCGTATCAACTCTATGAATTAGATATTATTCTCTTTTTATGGATAAGGAAAGCTAGAGTCAGTCAGATAAAGGGACCTAAAGTTACAGTGCAGCTACATGTTGCAGTGAGATTTAAACCTAAATGTGTCTGGTTCCAAAACCTTAGTTCTTTGCAATATTGTACAGTCCTATAGCTTTTTGTCACTTGACAAATTTGAAATATTTTTTATAACTTTATTCATAGCGATGAAAATGTTAAACAGCAAAATGAGAATAAAAGGCAAGTAAAGATCCTCTCCAAGGGTGAAAAAATATAGAAATCAAAACATTTTAGCATGGAGAATTGAATCAGCTATGGATTCACTTAACAGCATTATTATTTCATTTGGTTCTATCTTGCTGGTAAGAATATAACAATGGTATTGACCAAATGCTTTATAGAAATTTTGATTTAGGTTTATAAAACGGTTAACCCTATTAAAAAAGTAAATGATGTCAGCCTAGTTTGATTTATTTTAATAAATTAATGTTGTATTTCAATGATTGCTTCTGTTTTTAAATATTTAGAAACATGTATTTAATAACCTGCAATAAAATTTTATCAATTCAATATTAAAGTCATTGATTTATATTTCCAAAATTCAGTTTCTTCCTTTTTTTCTCCTCCCTCCCTTTTCTCTTTTCTTCTATTCTTCCAAACTTCCTTCCTTCCATACATAAAAGGCACATGCAATGCCAACTGTCTGCTAGGCAGTATGTTCGATGCTGAGAAAACACACACAAAAACAAACCAGAGACTTACAGATTAGTGCAGAAGAGAAATGTAAGAAAGTTTAAGCATAGCAATTTCACATAAACTGCAATAAAAATATGTACAAAGTGTTACAGGAAGGTATGAAAAGAAATACATAATCTGGTAAGAGGGTCTTGAAGTTCACATTTGGGCAATTTTGAAAATGAGAAGATGCTACCGAGGCGAATGTACCAGGAGAAGGACTACTCAAAGGAATAACATGAGCAAAATATCAGAAGCAAAATCAGTGAGCCATCAGCCAAAGATGAGACTTTGCAGGATCTTGTAATCCATGTTAAATATCTGGAAACCATGGAAAGATTTTAATGAGATCACATTTGTCTTCTAGAAAGATAACTTTGGCAGCTATGTGGAAAATAGGATGGAAGGACGATAAACTAGATTTAAGAGGACCAGTTGGAAGGGTGTTGTCTTGATCGAGTAAGACATAATTGGACCAGGCACAGTGGCTCATGGCAGTAATCCCAGCACTTTGGGAGGCTGAGGTGGGTGGATCACCTCAGGTCGAGACTTCAAGATTAACCTGACAACATGGAGAAACCCTGTCTCTACTAAAAATACAAAAATTGGCCAGGTGTCATAGCACACGCCTGTAATCCCAGGTACTCCAGAGACTGAGGCAGGAGAATCGCTTGAACCCAGGAGGCGGAAGTTGCAGTGAGCCGAAATTGTACCACTGCACTCCAGCCTGGGTAGCAAGAGCTAGACTCCATCTCAAATAGTAAGAATAATAGTAATCTGTCTACAAAATTAGCAGAAGGGAGGAACTATGAATCTCGGTGTGCCATGGGTGTCATGGTTGAGAACATGGGCCCTGGACATACATCACTCACTAGGCTCATAATCTTGGGTATACTACTTAATGTTTTCGTCTTACTGTGCTCATCAGACAATGGAGATGATACTGATAAAACATTTAGGAAAATCTTGAAGAGATCTTAGCAATTAATATTATGATACTGTTATTAAGAAGGATCAGTTTCGAGGCTCAGATGAGAGATAATGAATTCACATACTGAACTTGAAATGTTTACATAATACTCACTGGAGCTCCCTAAAAGGGTGGATTCATTTGGGTCTCAAGAAAGGGCACAGTTATGTAACTTTGGCTTTCAAAACCATCAGTGTAGAAGAGATGATTTAGTAAAGATTAATGGAAAAACAAGGTTAAGATTGGCACTTGGAGGAACACAATTAATCAAAGGCAAATGTAAGAAGAGGAACCTGCCCAGGAGACTGAAACAGAGGGATGAGAATAGAAATTGGTAAGAAAACTCCGTAAGTCCAAGAAAGTAGAAAGATTGAAGAACAAAGGATGTCTCAATAGGACCAAAGGTGAGAAAGAAGATAAATACAATAAGCACTGGTATAAATAGTATTGGTAGAATAATGTAGGCAGAATACAGAATGTGTTGGGTTAAGGAATCAGTGGATTGGAGGAACTGGAAGAATCAGACATCAGTGACGCTCTTAGGAAGGACTTTTATGAAAAGAATGTGGCTAGAGAGAGTGTATATTTAAAGTATAAAATGAGAAGAAAATAGTACAGAAGAGGTAAATATTTTGGGAAAGAGAAGATAATTTGAAGTTGTATAGATTAGAGAAAGGAGGATTCAGGAAACAGAATAATAAGAAGGAAGATAAATGTTTCCACTAAGAAGGAAGAAAATAATGTAAAAATAAATAATATTCCAACTGGGCGATGTGTAAGGGAATATTTATTTTCTCCATGAAATAGAATGCACACTTAGCTTTTGAGAATAAGAAAGTAGAAATAGTCTCAAAAACATGTGAAACATTTGGAACCATGTTAAGTGTTAGGAGCTGTCTGTGAAAAACAAAAAAAAAAAGATCAAGTAAAATAGGAATATATAAAATATTGCTATGCTGCACCAAACTAAAGTTGGAAATCATAAATTTGTACACATGTACATCAGACATAAATCTGTACTGCTACATGGATTTTTCTTAGTAATTGTTGGCTACAAGAATATAGTAATATATACCCTGCATTTTAACTTTGTTCTTTTCTTGAGATGCCTAGAAATCTGCTTTGCATGAATGTGTTCATTTTATAAGTTAAGATCTTAAAAGATGAATCTTCAAGACTTCATTCTTGGATATCTAGTTAAAAAAAAAAAAAGAAATTGAGTGGAATTTGTTTTCTTATATTCTGGCTCTTAGATATTCCTGTAAATGCCCCATGACAGACTGATACCCTGCATGGAAATGAAAGTGAATCTCAATTCCTTAAGTGTTATACTTATATGGAAATTATCATTGAAATGTATTCTCCTGTAGATCTGCTATGCCACCTGGGATGGCTTGTGGCTTTTGGAGTTACACTTCTGTTCCCATGTCATGGTGGTTTCAGTCAACTAGAGATAAGGCCATCTGTAAATTAATAATTGCCATCTTGCATTACTTCGACTCAATATTTGCTGCCATGTCATTAGCTGATTTAAAGATTCTAATATTTAAAATAAACATAGACATTTTGGTAGGCAATTATTTCATATTTCTAAATATTTTTGTCACCATCTAAAAAGCAAATCTATTGCTAATGGTGTGTCCATTATAACTAGTTTTGCTGGGTCTATTCTTTGCTCTGTTCTTGCATTCAGCTAAGAGTCTAAATGTAATTGGGAGCCACTTATATTTTACCTTTGTATATGTTTTACTTTTTAAAAAATTAGGAATGAGAAGCTGACATTCTGTCTCCAAAGGAAGGAAAATTTTGCCAAGTCAATTTAATAATATCTAGATGTTTTGTTTTTATTTTCTGTGGCAGTAAGTTTCAGTCTGTATCTTTCTGTGCTCTTAAAATAAAGTTCATAGGATTGTTTATACCTGGAAAGAATAGGCTCATAGGTTAAATCTATAATGAGGGTTTCACACATGGTAGGCATGAAATACATTTTGAATGAGTGGTTAAAAGCTTCATTACAAAACAATATGCAAACATCAAATGATTAAATATTTAATGACCCTTTTTATAAGGAAAATTATAGTTGTGATAAAAATGTATCCATAATTTAATATGCAAGCCTGTATTTACAACTCATCCATATTGTTCAGTTGTTAACTCAAAGCTCCATCTTTTTTTTATGATTCCTTGTAATTTTCCAAAGTAAGAGAAAACATAAGCATAAATGGTTTATTCACTAAATATGTAAGGCACGCCTTTTAAGTTAAGGTTTTGTAACTCTTCTCCTCTAACTGATTAATAATTAATATTAGTTAATCTTGGCTGTGTTTTTCCCTTGACATGAGCAACAGGAAAAATTCCTGCCAAAAATGATGCCCTCTCAATGTTGGGCCTGGAGTTTCTTAAGGCTAAGACATTTTCCAGTGAAGGTTTGAGTCATGATAGGTCAGATTCACACCCACTGCCACCCATAGACAGTGCTTAATACATACTTAATGACTGATACAGATTGAATTTCTAGTGTCAGTTCTGACACAGCTACCATGTGATCCTGACCCATAAGAAAGGAAATTTGTAAAAAGGCCTGCTCTATAGAAAGATGCACATTTATATGCACTTGTAAACACTGCCTTAAACTATAGAGAACAAGAGTTAAAAGGAGATAACGATAAGTCCACCAGCTTAGAAGAAAACTTTGGCACCTCTCTCTCAGTAACTGACACTATGAGCAGCCAAAATATCAAGAAAGAAATAGAATATTTAAATGTAAAATAATGTACATATAAAAGACAGTCTCCAACAACTGCACAATGTATATTCCTGTCAAATATACAAGGAACATTTACCAAAATGTTCTATATATTTAACCCCAAAGCAAATATCAATTAACTTCAAAGGAGTGAAATAAAAGAGATACCTCTGAATGTAAAAACCCACAAATGTATGGAAAATAAGTAATATATTTGTAAAACTCCATGGATCACAGAAAAAAATCAAAATGGAAATTAAAAGATGTTTGAACTGAGGGATAGTTAATATATAAGTAGTCAAAATGTATAGGATGCAGCTAATCTTTGGAGAAAATTTTATGGCATTCAAGAGGAAAATAAAAAATAAATTACCTGAGGATTTATTTCAAGGAGTTAGGAAAAATAATGAAAAATTACATCTAAAGAAAAGTGAGGGCCGGGCGCGGTGGCTCACGCCTGTAATCCCAGCACTTTGGGAGGCCGAGGCGGGTGGATCACGAGGTCAAGAGATCGAGACCATCCTGGTCAACATGGTGAAACCCCGTCTCTACTAAAAATATAAAAAATTAGCTGGGCATGGTGGTGCGTGCCTGTATTCCCAGCTACTCAGGAGGCTGAGGCAGCAGAATTGCCTGAACCCAGGAGGCGGAGGTTGCGGTGAGCCGAGATCGCGCCATTGCACTCCAGCCTGGGTAACAAGAGCAAAACTCCATCTCAAAAAAAAAAAAAAAGAAAGAAAGAAAGAAAAGTGAGGAAAAAATAATAAAAGAAAAAATAAATAAATAAAATGAAAATCAACAAAGTGAAAATCAACTGAGTCAATAATTGGCTGATTGTTAAACCCACTCAGAAGACTGACAAAGAAAAAAAAGAAAAGGTACAAATAATTAACATAAAAAATTTAAAAACTGATTATTATACATTAAATAGATTTTTAAAATTATATACATATATATGAATTCATGAAAAATGTTATATAAATGAATTTGGAAATTCAGATAAAATGTAAAACATCTGGGTAAAACAAATTATAATTTATTCTAGAAAAAAACTGAAGTATCTTATATCTTTATATTCCATAAAGACAGTAAATTTATAGTTAGCCTTTACACAAAGAAAACTTCAGTTGGCTTTACTTGTGAATTCTCACAAACATCTATGGAAGGAAGAAAACTACAATCTAACACAAGATCTCTCAGAGAGAAAATACTTTCCAACTCAAGTTTTGAGGCCAGCATCACCTTGATACCAAAATCCGACAAGAATATTACAAAAGTACATGCCATTAATATGGAATAAAATGCTTCTAAAATATTAGCAAACTGAATATGGTAAAAATAAAAATAAAAATACATCGTGACCAAATTTGTTTTTGTTTTTTGTTTCCTTGGCCAAGGCTGAAAAATTATTCTAACATTCATAAAAATCAGTGTGACTCACACCGTTAATAAAATAAAGGAGAAAATAATTCTTCTCATCTTAATAGTCACAGGAAACGTGATAAAGTTTAATGTCCATTGATGGTGATCTTTTTAAATTATTTATAAACCAAGAATAAAAGAGCACATCCCTAATCTGATCATAGTTCCAAAAATCTGCTGAAAAACATATCTTCTACTGAAAGATTGAAATTATTCCCCTGTGATGAGGAAGAACATAAGGGTATCTCCTACCATGACCTCTATTCAAACTACTGAATTAATGTAGAATTTAAGATAATTACTTGATATTAGTTCAGTGTATGAAAATAAATTGAATTCTTACTAGAAACAAATGAATAGAAAAAAATATTAAAATTATGTTATTTACACTTGCATCCAAAAAGTCAAATTCCAAGAATAAATGTAACAAAAAATGTGCTTTACCTTTACAGAGAAAACTAAATAAAGTTATGGATATAAATCAAAGAAGATCTAAATTAATGGAGAAATATACTTTGTTCATACATTATAAATTATATTAATTCTCTCAAATTTGTTAAGTAGTTTTAAAGCAGTCAAAGTCAATATTCCTGAAGATGCTGTTTTTGGTGGAGATGTACAATCTGATTGGAGAGTTTACACTTTAATAAAAAAGACCAAGAATAATGAATACAATTTTGAAAAATAAGAGCAACTTGACAAAACACAAGTCAAACAGACTTTACAATCATTCATGACTAAATGCTATGAAACCAATTCAACTTTATTTAGATAAGGTGTGAGATATCTACAACCATCTGATCTTTGACAAACCCTACAAAAACAAGCAATGAGGAAAGGAGTCCCTGTTTAATAAATGGTGTTGGGAAAACTGGCTAGCAATGTGCAGAAAGCAGAAACTGGACCCCTACCTGTCACCTTACACTAAAATTAACTCCAGATGAATTAAAGGCTTAAACATAAAATGTAACACCATAAAAACACTGGAAGAAAACATAGGCAAAACCATTCAGGACATAGGCATAGGCAAGTACTTCATGACTAAAACACCAAAAGCAATGGCGATAAAAGCCAAATAGACAAATGGGATCTAATTAAAATCCAGAGCTTCTGTACAGCAAAAGAAAACATCATTAGAGTGAATTCGCAGCCAACAGAATGGGAAAAAAGTTTTGCAGTCTACCCATCTGACAAAGGGCTAATATCCAGAATCTACAAAGAACTAAAACAGATATATAAGAAAAAAACAAACAACCCCATTCAAATGTGGTCAAAGGATATGAACAGACACTTTTCAAAAGAAGACATATATGAGGCCAACAAATATATGAAAAAATGTTCATCATCACTGATCATTAGAGAAATGCAAATCAAAACTACATTGAAATATCATCTCACATCAGTTAGAATGGCGATCATTAAAAAATCTGGAGACAACAGATGCTGGAGAGGATGTGGACAAATAGGAACACTCTTACACAGTTTATGGGAGTGTAAATTAGTTCAACCATTGTGGAAGACAGTGTGGCAATTTCTCAAGGATCTAGAAAAAGAAATTCCATTTGACCCAGCAATCCCATTAGTGGGTATATACCCAAAGAACTATAAATCGTTCTACTATAAAGACACATACACACAGGTGTTCATTGCAGCCCTGTGTACAATAGCAAAGACCTGGAATCAACCCAAAAGCCCATCAATGATAGACTGGACAAAGAAAATGTAGTACATATATCCCATGGAATACCACGCAGCCATGAAAAATGATGAGTTCATGTCCTTTGTAGGGACTTGGATGAATCTGGAAACCATCATTCTTAGCAAACTGACACAAGAACAGAAAGCCAAAAACTGCATGTTCTCACTCATCGGTGGGCGTTGAACAATGAGAACACGTGGACTCAGGGAGAGGAGCATCACACACTGGGGGCAGTTGGAGCGGGGTAGGGGAGAGACAGCTGGGGGTGGGGAGGGAGAGGAGGGATAACATAGGGAGAAATGCCAGATACAGTAAGCACCTCAAGTAAAATAAATAAATTTTTTAAAATGAAGAATAGTTTTACAAAATAACAGAAGATTCTCAAATTTTAAAAAACATGAACTTTGTGGAAAAAATGAAATTATTTGAATTTATGCTACACAGTTATATTTATTAAATATTCCTTGCTATTAATATTTGCAAAGCATGCCAAAAAAAATCAAATTTTACACTAACTTTTAAAATGACTTAACTATCACATAAAAGTTTTAGACACAAAATTTTCTAATTTGAAAGAAGCTCCACATCAATAAAACAAAAGTGGCATTCCAACCAAATTTAAATAAATTAAAAACATGAAACAAAATGATTTTTGTAAGTATAAAGTGGAAGATTTACGTGCAAATAACCTTGAGTATAAAGATTAGTTTCTGGTCATTAAAGACAAATACATAGACTTAATATTTTTAAAAAATTAAATGTAGCTATAAACTGGTATTTTTTGTTTAATTTTACAGCACTGGAGTATTTTAAAGAATGAGAACATAAGGAATATTGTCTTGATCTATCTATTTGGGAAACAGTAAAAAGTACAATATAAGCAACAAAAATGTATATACTAAATTAAAATAATTTGTATTAGTTTATTTGGTTATGGTGATGTCATATTTGACCTCATCATTTTTTGAACCTGCATTATGAAATCATTTTGAATAAATATATTATTTTATCAAAGTATTGCATTAGATGTCTTATTGACAATTCCAGTTGCTACTGCTTTGCAAATCAAAATATCTCCAAGTTGAAATTAATGAAAATTACCTAAGAACCACAATAAATTAAGAAATTTTGCATAATGTATCATTTCCATTGATAATCCACAAGTTATGTGAGCATTTTTATCATAACTCTATAAGGCATAATTTTGCTGATCTTTATTAGTTTTTATAATTTTTTTTTAATTTATTATACTTTAAGTTCTGGAGTACATATTCAAAATGTGCAGGTTTGTTACACAGTTATACATGTGCCATCGTGGTTTGCTGCATCCATCACCCCGTCATCTACATTAGGTATTTCTCCTGTTAACCCTCCCCAATCCCCCTATACCCTGCTATTCCTTCCATACCCCCCAACCCCCCAACAGGTCTCAGTGTGTGATGTTCCCCTCCCTGTGTCCATGTGTTCTAATTGTTCAGCTCCCACTTATGAGTGAGAACATATGGTGTTCGGTTTTCTGTTCTTGTGTCAGTTTGCTGACAATGATGGTTTCCAGCTTCATCCATGTTCCTGTAAAGGACGTGAACTCATTCTTTTTTATGGCTGCATGGTATTCCATGGTGTGTATGTGACACATTTTCTTTATCCAGTCTATCATTGATAGGCATTTGGGTTAGTTCCATGTCTTTGCTATTATGAACAGTGCCACAATAAACCTACATGTGCATGTACCTTTATAAAAGAATGATTTATAATTTTGCTGATCTTTAGTCAATGAAACACACTTCAAGAAATACATGTATAATGATTTATGAGTTGTGTGCCTTCTTCCTCAATCACCATTCTGTAGAAAGATAGTAAATATATTCTGCAATTTTTGATATTTTCCTGACTTTTAATCATATTAAGACCATGGGTTTTTAAAAATATTTTATTAATATATTATGAAGGCATATTTGTCAACATATAAAACCAAAGCATATTGTATTTAACAAACAACATGCTTGATCACTTTTTAAATTTTAACCATAGAAAATGGGATCTCTATTTGTATTATCTAACAGATTCAAAAGTGATAAGGATGTCCAAGCTAAATCTTCCCCGAAAAGGAGCATCCTTGAAAATCACCACTCAACAGCACCTACTAATTCAGAATTATTTAGAAACCACTGATATTACTAAAGAAAAAATGACTCAATAATGCTTGTTACAACACAGCAAGAAAGACTATTCAGGACAATCATGTTTGCTACAGGGACCACTGCAATGGGATTTTGCCGTGGGGTAGAAAGATTGGTCTCAAATCCTAACACAGCATACCAAGTGGGAGCTTATAGGCAGAGCATAGAGTGGGGTACAGTGGGTGGAAAATTACTCAGAGGAAACATCAGGGGTATGGGGGATTCTGGCTAAACTGACTTAATGGGGTTCTTGCTGAAGATAGGCCAGGGTGACCAGACATCCCCTGGAGCATGAAGAACCTAATAAGATATTGAGGTGATCTGATATCAAGCAAAAATGGGAGTTTCTGGTTAAAATAATTTAGCAGAGTTCTCGCTGAAACTGGATTTTTACAAGGAAGTGCACAAATAGATGTAAGAGAAGCTTCAGGAGCTGGGCTAACCTTTGTTTAAGCAATATTTGTCAGTATTCTGAAATAGAAAAAATAGTGTAAAAAAAACCCTCTAGATTATAAAGCTAAAATGAGATTATTCTGAAAGTATTTTGAAACACAAAACAGTTATCTAAACACAAACTAAGAATCTCAGCATTTCTTTTTCCTGGGCCAGAATGTACAAATTAAGGACAGTGGGGGATGGGGAGCTGGGGAGGGATAACATGGGGAGAAATGCCAGATGTAGATGATGGGGAGGAAGGCAGCAAACCACATTGCCATGTATGTACCTATGCAACAATCGTACATGTTCTTCACATGTACCCCCAAACCTAAAACACAATATGTATTTAAAAAAATGAATTTGTTAATTTCCCACTTTGTTCATTATATGTTGTACCTTGTAACAATCATTCTGTTCATTCAAGCAGTGATCTTACTCAACATACCGACATAGCTTACACAACATTATGTATTATGGATGCAGAGTTTATCCTATTGACAAGTCTAATTACCAAGGAAACTTTGAAACAATAGTGCAAACTTTAACTCTGTGGTTGGTATAGGAAGCTGGCAGTTTTCTTTTTCCTGGTCCTTCACCAACATATTAATATTTCCAGCTGTTAATGTCATGTCCTCACCTGGCAAACGGAGGATTGCTCTTAAAGTTTCTTGTTGCTCCAACAACCCAGACAGGTGAGCTGTTATTTGTCTTATTTTCTGACCTCCAGCAATCTGCAAGCCAAGTACATTAAAGTTACTTGAAATTTTTAATTTAAATGTCAGGATCCCTGCAGGACTTTGTATTTTCTCAAAGCATGAGGAACCCTGATGTTGTTTTGGCCCTCACTACCTTTGCACTGTTATCTATTTTTCTTTCTGAGAGTCACCTTTTATCTCTAATAATAATAACTAAACCAGTTCTCTGATTCTAAGCTTTATGTCAGTGGAGCAGTTTTATTACAATTATAAATAATAACATTTTTTAAATAAACTACAAATATATTCAGTGGGGCTAGATCATGATGTGATGTCACTTTCTTCAAATCACTGAGAGATGCAGAAACATTCCAACATCCACCATGCACGAAGCATTATGCTAGACATTGTGAAAGATACAAATAAATATGCAACCATTACTTTTAAAATCCTTCTTCTTTCCCTTTCTTCCTTTTCTCTTTTCTTCCTTTACTCCTTTCTAAAACAGTATACTCCTAGTAATTGAAACCTCTGTTTCTTATCATTAAGCTCCTTCATTTTGAAGAGAACTAAGTGAGACAAACAGGTTTTTTTTAGGCAGTGCCTCCTGCAGTAAATTCTTCTCTATGTGCATGTATTTGCCAATCCCTTAAAACATTAACCAGAAATAGTTTCATCAATAATGCACAGTGCTCATTCAAAATGCTTATGACTGAATGGCCAACAAAATTAAAAGAAAATTATATGAAACAAGTTTTCTTTAGGATCAATTCTGTTTTCCTCCTTGAGTTTTGATTTCAGAACAAATGCTACTCAGCATTCATAATACCTACAAAAATCAAATGGAATTGTATTGAATTTGATAGTAATTTATTTCTCCAAGCAAAGATCCATTAAAAATCTCTATATGCATCACTAAATTATTTTATTACCAACAATAAATGTCTCTTGACTCTAGTTGCAATGGATGTAGATAGATACAAGGTAATTGAATTACAATTATATCCTTTAGGGCACAGGCCTAGTAAATCTCAGTGCATGAGTCAGATTGAAAATCATTTTCTTCCACTTTGGAATGTGAATGTTTTTATTAAAATATTCATTAAATGTTTTCACAGGATAATTGTAAACCTGCTCCTTTGAGTTAAATGTTAATGCTGAAAAATTGTGAATATCACTGATCATTCAGATAAGAAAAGTATGTAAGAATTTTAAAAAGTTTGTAACATCAGCAGGAATTAACTTTCTCCCAAAGAAATTTGCTGTTTCTTTTGAGAATATAATTATACATTGGATCAGGCTCATAAATAACAGAAAACATCGATGCCTAGAAAATTTGCATGAAATTGGTTCTATGTTTTTCATGATTTTCTCTAGCAAAGATAATTCAAATGCCTTCCTGCCTAGGAAATCTGACTGTCTATGTAATAGCTGGAAGCGGCAATCCAGTCATATAACTCACATATGCTGCCAACATTGACTTTTGTGTCTTCCTAATTCTTTTAGGACTACACAGTACTCCAGGGAGTTAGATGGCGGCCCACTTTTCTTCTTGTCCACAGAGTATTTCCATTACTGCATACTGAGTAAATAATTTAGAAACGAGACCAGTGTGTTTTGCATATTACAAACTGGCTTATAAGAAAATTTTATAAGAACACACATGGACCCTCAAAGCGTGTAGGTCAGCAGTTCTCACAGTGTGGTCTACAGACCTCTAAAAGAAACCCAAGTTGTCTTTAGGAAGTTTATGAGATTAAAAACTATTTTTGAAATAATATTATGACATTTTTTGCCTTATGGACTGGGTTAACATTTGTATTAATGATGCAAAATGAATGGTGGGTAAATCTACCGGCACTTAGCATAACCTCAGGGCACCAAACTGTACTAATAGTCCTTTTTTTACCATCTGCCATTCACAAAGAAAAAATGTCAGCTCCACTCAAGAATGTTCTTGATAAAGCAGTAAAAATCTTTAATTGTATAAAATGTCTATACTGAAACCAAATTATTTTTAATATTCTGTGTGACGAAATAGGAGATATATACAAAGCACTTCTGTAGCATATCTAAGGACAATGGCTGTCTGGAAGTAAATGACTCATGTCATTGTTTAAAATGGAAACAATTAGCTTTCTTTTTTTTCATGAAACAGAAGTTTTACTGTTGAAAATAAATTTGAAAGGACAAAGCGAGTCCATACAGACTTGTGAATTTAACAATCATTTTCTCAAAAATAGGGCGAATTTGTCACTGTCAGGAAAACAACTGATGTTATTATTTTATATTACAAAATTTGAGCTGTCAATAAAAAATTAGAATTTAGGAAAATATATCTGCAACTGTGAGCATACAAGAAGGTCAGAAGACTTTACTATAACAAATAAAACATTCATTGATAAGGTTGCAGATCCCATAGTTCACCTCACTTATAACAGGGAAAAAAAAAACTGAGTTTTTGTGTAAAAATGAAAGAATATTTACATCTTCTCAGAAAAGCAATTAAAATACTTCAACTCTAAATCTCTGAGTCTGAATTTTCTTTATACATACTTAAATAGAAACAACATATTGCTAATAACTGAATGCAGAAACAAATATAAGACCCAGCTATATCATAATAAACCAGATATTGAAAAGGAAAAAAGCCCACTTGATTGTAGTGAATTAACTTTTCTTTGTGCTGCTAGATTTGGTTTGCAAGTGTTTTGTTGAGAATTTTTGTGTCTATGCTCATTGGAGACGTTGAATTATAGATTCTTTTTTTTCGTGTGTTTTTGCCAGGTTTTCGTATCAGAGTGAATCTGGCTTCATAGAATGATTTAAGGGGCAGTCTCTCCTCAATTTTTGTGAATGCCATCAGTAGGATTCACACCAGCTCTTCTTTGTACGTCTGACAGAATTTGGCTCTGAATCCATCTGGTTCAGGGCTCTTTTTGGTTGTTAGATTTATCTTATTACTGACTCAATTTTGTAAGTTGATACTGAGGTTTCAAAACTTCAGGGGTTTGAATTTTTCTGATTCAGTCTTGAAAGATTGTATGTTTCCAGGAATGTATCCATTTCCTCTAGTTTCCCAGTTTGTGTGCATAGAGGTTTTCCTAATACTCTGAAGATTCTTAATATTTCCATGGGATTGTAATGTCACCTTAATCATTTCTGATTTTGCTTATTTGGATCTTTTCCCATTTTTTCTTTTCTTAATATAGCTAATGGTCAATCAATCTTGTTTATCCTTTCGAAAAACTTATTTTTGGTGTTTTCAAACTTTTGCATGAATGTTCAGTTCTCAGTTTCATTCCATTAGGCTTTGATTTTTGTTATTTTTTTTCCTACTACTTTGGAGCTAGCTTGTTGTGTTTCTAGTTCTAGGTGCAATGTTAGACTGTTAATGTGAGATCTTTCCAACTTCTTGATATAGCTGTTTAGCACTATAAACATTCCTCTTAACATTGCTTTTGCTGCATCCCAGAGATTTTGGTATGTGGTATTTTTAGCACTCTAAACACTCCTCTTAATATTGCTTTTGCTGCATCCCAGAAATTTTGGTATGTGGTATTATTTCAAATAATTTTCTAATTTCTGCCTTAATTTAATTGTTTACCCAAAGTCATTCAGGAGCAAGTTGTTTGCTTGCTATGTAATTGTGCGGTTTTGAGAGATCTTCTTGGTATTGATGTATATTTTTATTTTACTGTGGACCAAAAGTTTGGTTAGTATGAATTTGGTTATTTTTACTTTACTGAGACTTATTTTATGGCCAGGAATATGACTGATCTTAGAGTATGTTTTGTGTACAATGAGAAGAACGTATACCTTGTGTTTGATGACTGGAGTGTTCTATAGATGTTTATTGGGTCCAACTGGCCAAGTGTCAAATTTAAGTACAGAATTTCTTTGTAAGTTTTCTGTCTCTATGATTCTAACACTGTCAGTGGGGCGAAGTCTCCCACTGTTATTGTGTGGGTGTCTAAGTCTTTTCATAGTCATAGAAGTGCTTGTTTTATGAATCTGGGTGCTCCAATTTAGGTCCATATATATTTAGGATGGTTAAGTCATCTTGTTGAATTGAACATTTATCTGTCATCATGTAGTGTCCTTCTTTGTCTTTTTTATTGTTGTTGGTTTAAAGTTTGTTTTATCTAATGTAAGAATAGTTATCCCTGCTCTTTTGTGCTTTCCATTTGTGTGATAGATCTTTCTGTATCTCTTTACTTTGAGCCTGTGAGTGTTGGTATATGTTAGATGGGTCCACTGAAAACAGCAGATGGATGAATCTTGTTTTTAAATCCAACCTGACATTCTGTGTCTTTTAAGTAGGGCATTTAGACGACTTATTTTAATGTTAGTATGTGAGGTTTTGCTCCCATTGTGAAGTGTTAGCTAGTTATTTTGCAATTTCTATTGTGTAATTGCTTAAAAGGGTCTGTGTGTGGTTTTGTGGCAGCAGGTATTGTTCTTCCATGTCCATGTTTAGTATTCCCTTAAGAATATCTTGTAAGGTTGGTCTAGTAGTGATAAATTCCCTTAGCAATTGCTTGTTTGAAAAATATTTTATTTCTTCTTCACTTATTTAATGTACTGTGACAGGATATAAAATTTTTTGTTGGAGTTTCTTTTCTTTCAAAATGCTGAAAATAGGTCCCCAGTCTCTTCTGGCTTGTAGGATTGCTGCAGAGAAATCCACTGTTAGTCTAATGGAGAATCCTTTGTATGTGATCTGCACTCTTTCTCTAGCTGCCTTTATGATTTTTTTCTTTAGTGCTGACTTTAGACAATCTGGTAACTATATGCCTTAGTGATATTTGTTTTTTATAGTATCCAACATGTCTTATCTGGATATTGACTCATCTAGCAAGGCAAGGAAATTTTTCAATTGTATTTCAAAATTCCTTAAGTGAGCTTTTCAGCTTTAGTAGCTCTGATTAATTTTTTAAGATGTTTATATCTCTTTACTTCTCTGATTACTTTAGAAGTTTATTTGTGCTGATTTTCAACATCATCTGGAACCTTGTTGAGCTTCCTTGAAATCCATGCTTTGAATTCTTCATCTGTCATTTCTGTGTTTCCATATTGGTTAGGGGTCACTGCTGCAGAGCTAGAGTGATATTTTAGTGATGTCACAACATTCAGATTCTTCATGATAGAAAAATTCTCTAGTTTCTTTTCATCTAGAAAGAATTGTGTTGGGTAGAGTCTTTTGGGTTTTCTTCTGTAGACCCATGCACTTCTGTTGGCAGACTTTGTATTAGGCTGTTCATTTCAACTAATAGGCCAGTAAATGGCATTTGCATTTAAGAGTCAGCTCCTGCACAAGCAGGGGGGTATGGACATGATCTCTGTTTACTGTAAGGTGTTTAGTGTTGATAAACTCACATGCAACATTATACTTAATGGGCAAAATCTGGAAGCATTCTACATAAGTATTGAAACAAGACTAGGATGCCCATTCTCACAACTCCTACTCAACACAATACTGGAAGTTCTAGCCTGAGCAACTAGCCAAGAAAAAGAAATACAAGGCACTCAAAGAGAAAAATAAGTCAAATTATCTCTTTGTTGGTATGATTCTATACCTAGAAAATACTAAAGACTCTATCAAAATGTTCCTAGAGCTGATAAACAACTTCAGTATAATTTCAGGGTACAAAATCATGGTAATAAGTCAGTAGCATTCCTATATATCAATAACATTTAATTTGAGAGCCAAATCAAGAACACAATTCTATTTACAATACACACACACACACACACACACACACACACACACACAAATACTTAGGAATACAACTAACCAAGGAGATGAAAGATCTCTACAAGAACTATAAAACACTGCTGAAAGAAATCAGAGACAACACAAACAAATGAAAAATCATGAACATTCAATGCATATGGATCAGAACAATCAAACTCATTAAAATGGCTGTACTGCTCAAAGCACCTCACAGATTCAGTGTGATTTCTACTAAATTACCAGCATCATTTTTCTCAGAAATAGAAAAAAAATCTACCCTACAATTCATATGGAACCAAAAAAGAGCCTGAATAGCCAAAGCAATTCTAAACATAAAGAACTAAGCTGGAGGTATCACATTGCTAGATTTCAAACTATACTACAAAGCTGCAGTAACCAAAACACCATGATACTAGTACAAAAAAAAAAAAAAAAAAAAAAAAAAAAAAAGACATAGAGACCAATGGAATAGGTCAGAGAACCCAGAAATAAAGCTGCACAACTACAATGATCTGATCTTTGACAAATTAGACAATAAAAAGCAATAAGTAAAATATTTCCTATTAAATAAATTGTACTGGGATAACTGACTAGCCACATGTAGAAGATTGAAAGTGGTTGCCTTTCACCATATACAGTAATTAACGCAAGATGAATTAAAGGCTTAAAGGTAAGACCTAAAACTATAAACACCCTAGAAGGAAGCCTAGGACATAACACTCTGGGAACAAACCTTGGCAAAGATTGAATGATGACATCTCCAAAAGAAATTGCAACAAAAACAAAAACCCACAAGACCTAATTAAACTAAAGAGCTTCTGCTCAGCAAAAGAAACTATCAACTGAGTAAACAGACAACCTACAGAAGAGAGAAAATATTTGCAAACGATGCATCCAACAAAGGTCTAATATCCAGAGGATAAGTAACTTAATTCAACAAGCAAAAAACAAATAACCCTATTAAAAACAAGGTCAATGAATATGAACAGATATTTCTCAAAAGAAGACATAATGAAATCAACAAATCTATGAAAAAATGCTCAACATTTATTACTAAACAGCAAAAAATTACAGATATTGGTGAGATTTTGGAGAAATGGAAACACTTATACATTGTTGGTGGGAATGTAAATTAGTTCAGCCACTATGAAAAGCAATTTAGCGATTTCTTAAAGAATTTGGAATAGAATTTAAAATCTCAAAGAATTTAAACTTTCTCAAAAAAATTAAAATAGAATTTCAAAATAAAACATAAAATTGAATTTTAAAATAGAATTTAAAATTGATCCAGCAATCCCATTACTGAGTACATACCCAAAGGAAAATAAATCACTGTACCAAAAAGACACACGCAGTTGTGTGTTTATCAGAGCACTATTCACAACAGCAAAGACATAGAATCAACCAAGATGCCTATCAATGGTGGACTGGATAAAGAAGATATAGTACATACATGCCATGGAATACTAGATAGTATTTCATGTGTGTGGTTATCATGTGAATGACTACTACTAAGTGAAAGAAAGAATGAAATCATATCCTTTGCAGCAACATGGATGCAGCTGGAGGCCATTATCATAAGTGAATTTATGCAGGAACAGAAAACCAAATACTGTATAGTCTCACTAATAAGTGAGAGCCAAACATTGAGAACACATGAACATAAAGATACAAACAACAGACACTGGAGACATCTAGAGGGTGGGACAGTGGGAAGGGGGCAAGCATTGAAAAATTACCTGTCAGGTACTCTGCTCACTACCTGGGTGATAGGATCATTCATATACTAATATTTAGCAACACACAATCTACCCTTGTAACAAATCTGTACACATATCCCCTGAATCTAAAACAAAAAGAGAAAGAAAGAATGAAAGAAGTGGGGGGGACGGAGGGAGGGAGGAAGAAGAAAGGAGGAAGAGAAGGAGGGAAGGAGGTAGAGAAGGAGGAAAGAAAGAGAAGAGGGAGCAAGGGAGGGAGGAAAGGAAGGAAGGACGGAAGGAAGGAAGGAAGGAAAATATCTGAAGACATAAGGGCTGAAACTTACCACATTTGATGAAACAAATGAACATACACATCGAAGATGTTTAACAAACTCCAAGAAGGATAAACTCAGATAGAGGCACACAAAAACACGTTATAGTCAAATTGTTGAGAACTAAAAGCATAGAGAAAAATCCTGAAAGCAACGAGTAAAAAACAGCTCTTCCTCTAAACAGATTCCTCAATAAAATTAATAGTAATTTCTAATCAGAAATCTTGGAAACTAGAAGGGAGTGGAAAGACATACTTAAAGTGCTAAAAGAAAAAAAAAAAAGACTATCAAGAATTCTTTAACTAGAAAAAGTAGCCTTCACAAATGAAGTAGAAACAGACATTTTCAGGCAAACAAAACCAGAGGCAGTTTTTGGCTTGTATACCTGCCCTATAAGAAATGCTAAAGGGAATCTTTCAAGGTAAAATGAATGGACATTAGATGGAGACTAGAAGCCATATGAAGAAATGAAGAACGCTAATTACATAGGAAAATAAATAAATAAATAAAGGTGACCCTATAGAATGGTGTTTCTTTTTTAGAATTTTTTTGGAAGCAAAATCATGTTACACATTTATCTCTGCATGGTTTATCTACCTGCACATTATGTTTGTGGGAGTCATCTACATTGCTGAGTATAGCAGCAGTTTGATCATATTCACTGTTGTATGGTCTTCTACTATATAAATATGCCATGACTTATGTGTTTGTGCTGTTGTTGATGGACATTAGCGTTGTTTCTTTTTTGAGGATATAATGAATAATGCTGATATAAATATTTACATAGAAGCCTCGGTGCACATACGAACATTTCTTTAGGGTATATAAGTGAGTGCAATGACTGGTTCACAGGTACTCATATGTTCAACTTTAAGAGAGCAAGCCTACTCAAACAGCACATGGAATTTCCAGAATTTTCATATTTCTGCCAACACCTTGGTTTTTTCCATTCCAGCCATTGTAGTGGGTGAAGTTAGTATTAACACATTGTGGTTCTACTTTATAACTTCCTAATCCTAAAAAGAACACCTTTTTATTATGTTAATTGACTATTTGGATATCTTCTTTATAAAGTGTCATTTTAAGAGTTTTGTACATTTTACTACTGAGGTTTTTTTCTAAATGATTTGTTGGAGTACTTTCTATATTCTGGATGTTAGTCTTTTGTAGGCTGTGTTTTACAAAGGATCTTATCCTATATACTTATACCTTCACAATTTAATAACATGGTTTCATGACAAATTTTTAATTTTCAATTAGTAAATTTTATCAGTCTTTTTCCTTATGATTATATTTATTTCACACTTAAGATATCTTGCTTATCATATGGTCACAAAAATATTCTAATATATTCTTGAACTGTGTTGTCCAATATAATGACAAGTAGCCATATTTATATTAATTAAAATTAATGAAATTCAATTTTTTAAAATTCAGTCACATTAGCTACATTTCATGTCCTCAGTAGCCACACATGGCTAGAGGCCATCATGCTAGATGACACAGAGGTGGGATAGAATCATCATTACTCATAATTAAATCTACAAGCTGCCCAGAATTGATCATTGTGCATGGTATCCACTAAGGATAAAGATCCTTTTTCCATGTGTGAATATCCAATGAACTCAACACTATTTATTGAAAGATCAACTTTCCCTGCTGCTCTGCAGGGTCACCTTTATCATAAATGAGGTGACTATATATGTGTGGTCTTCTCAAGGACCCTGTAACTGTGTTCCATTGGTCTGTCTAGCCATAGATTTAAAACCACAGTTTACTTATGGTAGCTTTGTAGTAGAGCTTAGCACTGTGAAAACTACATTTTTTTTCTTATTCAATATGAAATTCATTAATATTGGGCTTTGCATTTCATATAAATGTGAAAATCAGCTTGTCAAATTTGATAAGAGTATTTCTAGATTTTTATAGTCATCTTGCTGATTATATTAATCTTTTATATAGGAAGACATGACAGGTTTACTATATTAAGCCTTTTAATCCATTAACATTGTCTTAACTTCTCCTAAGAATAATTTATAAATTTTTATTCAGAGGCCTTTTCTGGTTAACTACTGCTACTTACCAAATTACTTAAAAACCTATTGGCATAAAACAGCTATGTTCCTATGCTCATAGATTCTGTGGATTAGGAATTCAGAAAGGACACAGTGGGGATGCCTTGACTCTCTCTGCTCCATCATGTCTGAGGCCTCAGCTGGAAAGACTTTAGAATCACCTAGTGGCTCTTTCATTTGCGTGTCTACCACATGCCTGGGAAGACTCAAAATTGGGGCCTAGCTGGGGCTGTTGACTGGAACACCTACACACTGCCTCTCATATGGCTGGGGTTTCTCATAGCATGGAATATGGTTTCTGAGTGGAATAATCCTATCATGGAACATTCAGAAATCAAGGATTCCCGATGAACCAGGTGAAAACTCAAAAATCTTACAATAAGTGTCACTTCTTTTGCCTTCTATCCACAACAAGTGTGTAACAAACACCAGGCCAAATTCAAGGGAAGAAGGCATAAAGTTCACATTCATTGGCAAAATCCTACACACATATTATTATTTCTAAGTATGTCTTATATTCTTTGATTATGGTGAATGGTATTTTTTTTTCAATTCAGCTATTGTTTTTGGGCCAGTATATGAAGATAAAACTGACTTTTTATATTGACCTTACTAAATTCATTTATTTTTAATAATTTAGATTATTCTGGATTGTTTTAATAATATGAATAGGCTATTTACAAAAAATTGAGATAGCCTACTTTATATTTAATATATTTCTCATATATCTGGGTTTAAATTTAGCATCTTACTATTTGTGTTTTACTTGCACTGTCTGTTCTATTTTGCCTATTTTCTTACCAGAAAATATTTCCTGTTGTTATATTAATTGTTCATTTTTTATTATTTCACTCTTCCCCTCTATTTGCACATTAATTATGTACATGCTTTTACCTGATCTGACTGGTTCCCTTAGAGATGAGAACACACATATTTGGACTTACTCGCTTTCCATATAAATTAGTAGTTTTACCCTTTAGCAATGATCTCACTGTGGATATGTTACAAATTGGGAACAGGAGAAAAGGGTCATATACTATAGTAAGATCAGACATTCACAACTGTGACTGCCTCATTACCTATACACTGCTGATACTATTCACAATTATATCCAGGCTACTGATTCAGCAAAGCAAAAAAGAAAGTCATGAGAATTCCAACAGAAGGGACAAGGTAAACATTTCACAACAGAAAGAAAAAAAAAAGGAAAAATTTTAAGACTGAAGATCAGAGTGTCTGAAAGTTTTCCTTAAAAGATAAAGATGTACATAAACAAATACAAGTTTCCAAAAAGAATTGATTCAGTTTTGCAATTGAGTAGACGGAGGATGAGATTCAGAGGACAAAAGAAAAGCCAGTGACCTGGGAAATACTCTAACTACCAATTCCCTGGAATCATCAATGTGAAGAATGAGACTATACTAAGCTACAGTAAATTATAAGAGAGAATAAGGAAACTGAGAAGACAATTTTCTGTCTTCTCTAACTAATTTGAGTTGCCCAAAACAAGCCAGGAGCATGCTAGTAGCCCCGTATCACACAATTCCAGGAAATAAGTACTAACAAACCCAGTGGGAGAGATTTATTTGCCTGGAAGCTTCCCCCACCACCCCAGATTTTAGGGTAGCCAATTACTCTATAGCAGGAAAGCTTAGAGCTCCTCAGGGTAACAGGTCAACCTTATGTCTGATATAGAACCTAAAAGACTCACAAGGGGTAAGACTACTACTGGCCCCTGCACCTACCACCTGCCTCGGTCCTGAACCAGGCACAGGCAACCCCTCCTAAACAGCATTGCTGGCTTAGCAAGTCTCAGGCACCTGGTAGGAATTCAAGATAATTTCCAGGAAGGCACTCCAAATAACTGGGTTTCTGAGGGGCAGGGCCATCACCAGCCCCAGGTACTTGTCTGAGGGCAGTACTGCATATCAATAGAGTCACTGTTATGAAACTGAGTTGTAATTGAGTGGTCTTTTAAATAAAAATGGAAAGAACAATAGCAGCGAGGGCCTGCGGTTAAACGCAATAACACACATTAAATGCACTTAATACTTGACATTAATACGGCAGAATTAAAATGATAGCTATTATAATTAAAAAACATATAAGGTATATTTTACAGGAACTCTTATCTGAAGGTTTCTACACGTTATTAAGATATTCTCTTAAAAAGACTGCCGTGAATAAAAAACAACGTATTCTGAGACAATAATGGGCATTCTCTGGTCATAAGAGAGTAGTGAATTCATTGTCTTCATTCTTTCATTACACTTTGCACTGTACTGCAGGCCTCTACTCTCTGTGTTTCTATTGTAAACCAAAAATAAATCTTAAGCTCCCCAAACAACTGAACAGACCCACTCTTGGCCATGGGAACCCTAAAGAAACCTAAAAAATTGAATTCCTCAACATCATGGGAAAGAAGGTTAGATGTACCTTGTTATATCACCTATCTTTTAGAATTTAGGCACAACCAACCAGCATTAAGGTTACAATAGAGATCATAAGACTGACAAAACAGACTATGGTGATAAGATACCAAATTATAAACAAGAGCTAGGGCTGTGTAAGGCAAGGGTTAAGTCACACCACACAAACCATGAAGTCACTTATCCTGGCTCAGAATAAACCTTTTCCAATTATTTTACATAATTTGGTTTTTACATTAATACTACCTTTCCGAATTTGGTTCACATTTTAATACCCAATCAGACTCTGCTTCTTGGAGAGTTCCTCCATTCACAGGTATTGCCTCATTTAAACTCACAGTAAGATATACATGGGAGCATCAGCTGGGTGTGGTGGCTCACACCTGTAATCCAGCACTTTGGGAGGCCAAGGCAGGCATATGACTTGAGATCAGGAGTTCAAGACCAGTCTGGCCAACATGGTGAAACCCTGTCTCAACTAAGAAAAACAAAAATAAACAAGGCATGGTGGTGCATGCCTGTAATCCCAGCTACTCGAGAGGTTGTGGTGGGAGGATCACTTGAACCTAGGAGGCAGAGGTTGCAGTAACCCAAGATCATACCACAGCACTCCAGGCTGGGCAACAGAATGAGACTCCATCTCAAAAAGAAGACATATGAGAGAGAATCTAGGAGCAGGAGTATCCATACACTCATCAATTTTAATCTAAAGAAGAGATTTTGAAATGTATTTATGAATATACATTAACTACTATCTGTATTTCTCCCATATAGTGAAATGATAACTATAGTCAAATAAATTCAGTTTACAACACCTCACATATTTAATATTTTTGTGTATCTGGTAAAAGCACCTGAACTTTATTCCCTTAGCAAATGTTTCATATACAACACAATATTATTATTAGCTTTAGTCTTCATACTGTACATTAGGTCTGTTGATGGAAAGAGTCAAACTCTGTAAAATAAACTTAGAGATTTATTCTGAGCCAAATATGAGTGACCATGGCCTGTGACACAGCCCTCAGGAGGTCCTGAAAACATGTGCCCAAGGTGGTCAGGCTATAGCTTAGTTTTATATATTTTAGGGAGGCATGAGACATCAATCAAATACATTTAAGCAATACATTGGTTTGGTTCAGAAAGGTGAGAAGACAACTCAAAGTGGAGGCTTCCAGGCTATAGGTAAATTTGAACATTTTCTGGTTGGCAATTGGTTGAATTTATCGCAAGACCTAGGATCAATAGAAAGGAATGTTCAGGTTAAGGTAAAGGACACAGAGACCAAGTTTTATTGTGCAGAGGAAGTTTGCAGATAGGAGACTTCAGAGAGAGAGAGAGCAGGTTGAAAAATGTTTTTTTTAATCAGACCTAAAAGAGTACCTGGCTCTTAGTTGATCATCTCCTGGATCTGGAAAGAAATGAAGGAAAACAAAGGGGAAAGAGGATTCTTTACACGATGTGGATTTTTCCCAGAAGAGACTTTGCAGGGTAATTTCAAGGTATGGCCAGGAAACACATTTAGGGTAAAATATTTTTATTTTCTTCCTTGTTATGGCAGAGTCAGATTGGAAAATAACTCACAATATACAGGGCTAAATAAAACCCATCTGATGAGAATTTATGGTTTGTAAGGCATGACTCCCTAGACCCCTTAGGTAGGAAATTAAGCAAGATTAAAAAAAAAATCAGAGCTTATTCCTCAGTCCCCCCTTAGCCAAAAAGCATTCCATAGAATGCATGCACAGACCAACAAGCAGCCATTCATCCCATGGCTCTAGGAAGTCTTATTCCTAGAGTTGTCCAATGTGGCCATTTGGCAGGGTCCCACAGTGCTAGGAAGGCTTGATCCTAGAGTCCTCTGATTTGATGGTAATAGTTTTAAATATTAGCGATTTGAATAACGGGGGAGGACATGGTTTGACCTGATGTGATAGCCAATAGTTTAAGGGGTGAAATGGAGTCAGGCCTCAAATTTAGTCTTAAAAAAAAATCCTAGATCATATCTATTTTGCAAGCTCTCATGATCTGGGTCTTTAGTTGTGCATTCTTCCTTTTGCTGTATCTGACATGACATTTACAAGAGACACATAATGCTAATACAGTGATAACTACTATAATGATAGCAAAGATTAGGTGTCCAAGAAGGCTACAGTTAGAGTCAAAGGGCAGTAAACAGCCCAATAACCAGGAGAAACCCTGCATACATCGTCATATTTTTTTTTATCAGACACAATGTATTTACCCTCCTTTTTAAGAGTTATTTGAATCCTGTGATACGTCAAGACATTGATCACCACCCGCGGGGGTCTGGGGGTCTGTTCTGCAAATGCTGACTCCAAGACAGATGAATAAATGCTCTCAAACACACAAAGTACAGTGAACGAGTGGGCTAGGGAGGCCATCAGCTGCTCTCAGAGGGTGATTGTAGCTACCCAACTCTTTACTAGCTGTTCCTCCTTGCATTTATTCCATATATATTTAATAACAGAGGTTCTAAATCAGCATGCTTGTGGATAATTAACATGGCTAAAAGACTGGTTTTAGGAATGATAAAAGCCCTGGTTTCAGAGCCCAGAGTAACCACTATGAATGGGTAATCCCCCTTGAGCCACCCCCTGAGAGGACCATCCAGCACAAAGTTTGCATGAGTAAGCAAGCAGAGTAGAGACAAAGGAATGTGGGGTAAATAGACTTAACTGGGGAAGTTTCTACTATCCCTAACCTTCACCCTATGACTTAATGTTCTAAGGTTAAGAACTGGCTGCCTCCAGCCTGCTCCATTATTACAAGATAATGAAAACCTTTCAACCTTCCAAAAGGTTTGAGACTATATACAACTTTCCCTAATATTTCCCTTAATATTTTGCCAACCACCCTGAGTGAATCCCAACAATAAATCTTATTTAAAAATTGTAGGATCAACATTAAATTAGAATTTAATAAACTTAAATTCTCTTCTGGCCAATTTATCTCCATAGGTATAGCATCCTGAGGAGGGTATAAATTAAAAGCAAAAAAATGCCTGGTCCTCAGTGTCTAAATTGTTAGAGACTTGATAACAGCAGACAAATCTATTTTTCCCAGATTACACCATATATTGGTATTTGGGAGAGAAAAGGTTTTGTCATAAGAGAATTTATATAATTCTGCAGTGTTATTTTTCCTTGCCAGGACTCCCTATGGCTGAGGGCCTTAAGAGTCAAAAGACTTACAGCCAATTAATTGTTCTAGGCCATACAGGAATGCATATGGACAGGCATTCATTACTTCTTAAAGTTATTATTTTAAGTAAAAAAAGACAATAAAATCAAAAGACAAAGTTACAAGACTGACTTATTTTTAACTTGTATGCACTGAGCTACTGTAAGCTTGGTTTCTGTTACAGACTTATAGCAATTAGCTATACAAAACATAAGCATTGTTCTGAAAAGTGATTAAAAAGAGAGAAAGAGAGAGATCTTTACAAAGTATAGTTGGGAGTATTATACCCAGGAGGCTTTGTTACAAGATATTTTATCCTGTTAGTAAATGTTTTCCTTTAATTCTATACAAACAGAAAATTTTTAGTTGAGGTGGATGCAAAAGTGACACATCATAGTTTAGAAGGCAACTAATCCCATTTTTCCAACTGTTTGGGCATTTTTTGTACCCCCTTCCTGATTCAGAGGGTTTGATCTTGACCTAATTTTATCCCTCAAAACTGGCCCGTAAAATCTTTTGCGCCCACCTCTTCCATGATAGGCCCCGGGCCTAGAGGGAGGCAACTTGTATCGTTTTGGCAGCTGAGCATTAGCAGTGAAACATTCAGAACCAGTAGGATGTCCAGTGAGGGAGACTGATATCTCTGGTCTTCAGAATACCATGATTTTGGTTTTCTTGAAAGTAAAACAAGGAGAGATAAATAACATTTATAGTTTGACAGTTATAAGAGGAATTTGTGTCTTAGAACGGAAAAAGGAACCTATTTTATTAGGCTACTAACTAAAAACCTGAATAAAAATTATAATCTGGTACCTTTTAGAGGATTATTGCAGCCAAGAAATACTTATTTAATCTGTACTTAAAAGGTTAGGGCTGAAATTTAATATTAAGTGTCCCAATTTTAACTATTATTGAACTTGTGCAGAAAACTATACTGTTATAAAATTACAATCTGAATTTTGGAGAACTCAGAAAGCTGTCTGCTTACAAAAACATTTTTTACCCAAATAACTTAAAAGAAGAAGATTTTCCTGACCTTCCTTTAACCAGAGCAGCAGCTTTTAAGACTAGATGTTTGTTTATCTTGGAAATGTTATTTACAAACCAAACAGCTCACTGAGAGCTATTAGGCGCTATAGAATTTAGCAGCCTCTTACAATTAGTCCTAAGAGAAAGGCCCTCTGCTTATTAGGTAGCAAGATTCTATGTAAACCATTGTTGTTTTATCATGGAACTTTTTGGGAAACATTATTTCCATTCATATAGGAGTAGTGTCAGTCAGAGCAAGGCAGTAAACGTCCCATCAAGTAGAACTTCTCTAGCTCAGATGTTGTTATGGAAAAGTACTCACAATTTTTGCCATCAGCCCCAATAAATGCTCCACACAAAAGGCTATACAGTGGCAGATTTACATGAGTAGACTGAGGTGTCTTCAGTTTTACAGTATTGGAAAGGGGAAAATATCCTCCAGTTAGATACAGTTCATTTTCATAAGACATTTAGGTAAAAGGAGTTACAACTTTCTTACATAAAGCTTGTTTAAACATTTTATAATTCTATTAACCTGTATATTTTTATGTTCTGGTCCCAGGAAGCATTTTTTTTTTTACCCCCAGATCATTTTACCTTTTCTGGTGAAAAGGGTTGGGATCCCCAGTAGGGAATTGCATCTGTAGGATCTGAGGGACAGCATTTTTGATTACGCTTCTTAAACGGACCTATGATTCTGTGGGAGGGACACCCATGTAAAGGAAGCTCCGTTAACCCCCAAATTTACCAGGACCTAGGTAACAGACATTATTTGATTGGAGGATATCCCAGTTGTTACAAGGCTAGTCTGACATGGCTTGTATGTGAAACATATTAACTGCTGCATCTTGGACACTCCATTTGATACTTTATAGGGAGAATTGGGCAGTCCCCTTCTCAGGGAAAACAGATCTTACAATGGCATTACCTGGCCCACTAGGAATAATCCCCTGTGCATTTGGATCACATATATTTAGTGACTGCTCAGTAATGAGCTGTACATTCTGCATTAATTCAGACAAGCTCTTAAATTCTATAGCATTTAAAATTAAGAATTTTGTCCTTAAAGTGGTTATTTTAAAGAAGCTGAATGATACCAATCTACAAAATGGAAAAATTCCTTTACATTACACCCTTTAAAAAGTCCTTCTTACTAACATTATTACAACTTACATAGTTCATTCACAACACATTTAGACTGTTTTGCCTTAAATATCTCTCTTTCTTGAACAACCTCATATTTTTATTTTAGGACAAAACTTTACCACACAAGATTATTTCTTATATAAAATTACTTTCCTCTTTTATCAGAAATACCACTTTATATCTTTAACTTTCTCTACAGTTCTTATTTCCTGATTTCTTTACCTTGTTTCATATATAACTCTTAAATAAGCTTTACCTTTAATAAGAACATTTTAAAATGATTTTTTTATAATTCTTAAATTGGGAACTGCCCAGATACTTAATATCAATTAATAACCTTAGATCCTAAATTATGAGAAGTTTTCTTGCAAGCATTTATTCCATTCCATTTATCTGATTAATAGTTTACCTAGATTATATACAATAAACTGTGATAGCCAATATTTAAAGTTATTTTCCTAATTACCATTTTTATAGCTATGGATTTCAGGTACTTACTTAAGTAATAAAACTTATGATTAAATTTAACGGTATTTATACCAATAACTTAGGATTTAGCTGTTTTTATTTAACAATATTTCCTAAGCATATATAAGCAAAAATTATTCTGTCTTGGGTTAGGTTTTATAGTTTATAACCCTTATGGAAAATCTTACAGTCTTCTGCAGGAATAAACATAAAATGACTTAATAAATGCAAACAAAATGCTAACTATTCTAAAGACATTGCTTATATTATTTTGCCAATAATTTTAAAACTGGATTATAGTAAAGATCTTAAGTCACGTGAACTTGAGAAAGCATTTGACTAGTCTTTTAAGTATCTAATGTTAAGCACATTTATGTATTTTTAAGCCAATTGATTAGAGCTCTTCATATATTTTTAGAAGTTAAAATATGTGTACACAACATATACATATATGGAGCACATCTTATAGATTCATAAAGACCTCCTTCTTTCCACTTTTTTCCTTACTCCAGGCAGCTGTCAGCTAAATAACCTTAAATTTGCATATTAAAGGAAATTCAAGTGAAAATCAGACAGCAAAATTTACATCATCAGGTAAGAAGAGATAGTCTGGCGTGCTAGAAATTTAAAATGGATTCATTTGCCAATTGAAAATAAAATTATAGAAGTCTATTATAAACACCTTCAAATATATAGACATATATGTACATACCCACATACACACACACAAAGTTCCCATAGCTATTACTTCAGTACTTTAGTCATGAGATAAATACTGTTTTGCCAGATTGCAAAAACAGCACAACACTGTTAGATCCAAACAGTGGTTTTTATCTCTGTAGAAATGTAACAGCTGATTTAAAGCAGGCAGAAAAAAAATAGAACCTAGAAACTCTGTGGTTTGCAAGTCGACCTTAGGACTATTTCTCCTTAATGTCAACGTGCCCTAAGACCATATTATACTTCCTTTTTATATCAACTCTGGCAAGTAGAGGTGCCATAAAAAATATGGCATGCCTGAAAGGGGGGTCATTCTTCTTATTTTATACTATTCTTTATTATTTGTTTCCTTTTTTTTTTTTTTTTTTTTCAAAAAAATAAAAGAGGAGACATTACAACTGATGTCACAAAAAGGAGCATAAAGGACTGTTATGAACAACTGTACCTCAACAAACTGAATCACCTAAAAGAAATGTATTCAATTTATTTAAAAAACATATTATGAGAATACATTGGTTATATGGTTGCATTCAAAGGACAGTAAAAAATAATTTTTTCTCATGAAACAAGAGATTCAGAGTTAGTTATTGCTGGCTCTGCTGCAGCTGCACAAAGATGCAAAATCCAAGATTGCTGTTATTCCTTTGACCTTTCCCTCATACTTCTAGGAGGCATTATACTGCAGCTTTAGCCATCATGTTCTCATTTCAGGAAAGGGCAGGGCCTATATAAGAAATGCAAAACTTCCTTAGACATCTTCAGATTTCCAATTATGTTCAGTTGGATATAATATAATCATATGGCCATCCCTAATTACAAAGCAGGCAGGAAAATATTGTATTTAGTAGGGTACACTGATTAACTTCACCCATTAAAAGTCTAATTCAGTTAATAATAGAGAAGGAGGGAATAAATGTTAGATAGGCATGAACATAATATAAATGAATATAATACAAATGGGATCAATCCTGAAGCAAAAGCTTCACAATGTAAACAAAATAATACTTTTATCAATATAATTAAATAAACCAAAAAATCCAGTGCTAATTAATTCTAGTCATGAGACAGAACCTGTAGTTGAGACAATTTCTTCATCTTCCATTTTCAGAAGTCAAAATATACTATTTCATTTCTAAATTTGATAAACATAGAGTCAAGTATAAATTTTATAAAAGGAAAAAGAAGTATGTATTGGTTATGGTTTTGCTCCACTACATGAAATAGATAAATCTAAAATAACACAGGTATAAAGATATATTATTTCTCTTCCTTATAAATAAACTCCTGATTGTTAAGGGGTTGGATTGGAATTGCCTGATGTCAAGAAAAAGGTTCTTTCTTCCACCTTGTGACTCTGCTGTCTTTGTATGTTATCTCCTGGTCCACAAAGGCTTTCCAAATTCTAGCGATTTTATTCACTTTCCAGGTGACAGGAAGAAAAAAATGACAGAAGAAATACATGCCTTCTTTCTTTTTACAAGTTTTCAGAAATCCCATAGCACACTTCTGTTACACTTCCTCAATCACACTTAACTATACATCACACCTATTTGCAAACTAAACTGGAAAAGCTGTCTCCTATCTGTGTGTACTGGTCTCCTGAAAAAATCAGGGAGTACAAATGTGGGATTGACAACCAGTAGTCTCTGCCACAATTAAAAAGGGAAAATCAGTGTTTCAAGTCACCAGAAGGGGCTAAACTAACACAATATTAATAGAGAGAACGATAACAAAAACAACCAAAAAGCAACAGAAAATAAGAATAAGCACAAATGGAAAAAACCCACTACTTAAAAAATACAACTCTCAGGTTGAGTCAAAAAAAGAAGATTCAATCTGTGTCATAAATAAAAAATACACAAAAAACCTAACCCCAAAAAGACAGGGAAAATTATACTTAAAAATATGCAGCAAATAGATAGAACAAATAGTAATTTTGTTATATGAAACTGTTTAATTCAGGGTAAATTTATAAACTAGACAATAAAAGGCACTTCCTAACAAAAAAATTTATATTAAAAATGAGAACATTTGATAATTACCATAAATGTATGTAACAAATAATGTATCAGTGAGAATATTTAAATGTAAAGCAGCAGGAAATGCAAGAGAAAGCCACAGAAATATTATGGAAAAGAGAAATACTAAGTTACCTGTGTAGAAAGAGCTTGAGTAACCAAAATATTAGAATTTTGGAAAAAAATAAAATAATGATTTATATCAACCTATGTATGCTGATAGCAGAAATTAACTTCAAGTGTTTTAAAAATTTGACAACTTGATGTGATATTTGATCACGAAGAATACATGGGCAAACTCCAAAAATATTCTCTGACAAGAAAACAATAAACTACAAATTAACAAAAGGGAGGATAAAGGATGAAAGAAAATTTAATTGTTTTAAGGAGATTAACTGTTATTATAAAAATAAATAAATAAATAAAAACCTTGAGAGCTCCAAAGCACAGCTCCCAGTGAGAGAGACACAGAAGACATGTGATCCCTGCATTTCCAACTGAGATAACAGGATCATTTCAACGGGACTGGCTGGACAGTGGGTGTAGTCCAGGGAGGGTGAACTGAGGCAGGACAGGGCACCACCCCACCCAGAAACTGCAATTGACCAGAGGACTGGGGACTTTATCTCCTCAGCACTCCAGTACAGACACTGTTCTTCTCCCATATCCTTTGCAACCCACAGTCCAGGAGAATGCTGCTGGGCTGAGAAGTGTCACAAGTTGCCAGGACAGATCTGAGTGACAGCTCCGACCAGTCTGGCACCATGAGCTTTCTGCACAGATCTGGGCAGAGGTTTTGGCTAGCACCAAGAGCACCTGCAGGATGGATCTACCCACACCCTCCCCCTGCCCAGAAATAGAGAGAACTGAAAGCAAGGAGACAGGTCATACCGCTTGGCAGTTCCCATCCCTCAAAAAAACCAGCAAACCGAAGCCCTCTGGCTTGAGAGTTTTGCAGCCAGCACATCAGTTCAAGCTTGACCCAGGATGGTCAAGCCTGGTGGGGGCAAGCATATCTGCCATTGACAAGGCAGGTCTAACCTCACCTGTGTTTAAAAAAAAAAAAAAAAAAAAAAAAAAAAGTCAGAGGAAGCCTGCACAGCAGCTAGGCTGAGTCTGAGTCACCCCAGCAGCACCTCTGCAGGCAGACAAGGGACAGACTGCCTCCTCAAGAGGCTCCCTGACCCCTGTATAACCAAAAAAAAAAAAAAAAAAAAAAAAAAAAAAAGCCTCATACAGCAGAGGGGCCAAACTGTTAGAAGGAAAATTAAAAAACAAAAAGAAGTAGCCTCAACATCAACAGAAAGGACATCCACTCAGAGACCTCATCTGAAATTACAAACTTAAAATATAAAATGTAGAAAAACCTGCAAAGATGGGAAGAAACAAGTGCAAAAAGAATGAAATTGTCAAAGAACAGAACACCTCTCCTTCTCCAAGCGATCACAATTCCTCATCAGCAAGGGAGCAAAACAGGATGGAGAATGAGTTTGATGAATTGACAGAAGGAGGCTTCAGAAGGTGGGTAATAACAAACTTCTCTGAGCTAAAGGAACATTATCTAAACTAATGCAGAGAAACGAAAAACCTTGAAAAAAGTTTAGATGAAAAGCAAACTAGAAAATCAGCTTAGAGAAGAACATAAACAATTTGATGGAGCTGAAAAACATAGCACGAGAACTTCATGAAGCATACACAAGTTTCAATAGCCAAATCAATCAAGCAGAAGAAAGAATATCAGAGATTGAAGATCAACTCAATGAAATAAAATGAGAAGGCAAGAAAAGAAAAAAAAAAAAAAAGAGTGAAAAGAAATGAAAAAAGCCTCCAAGAAATATGGGATTATGTGAAAAGACTTAATCTATGTTTGATTGGTGTACCTGAAGAGAACAGGGAGAATGAATTAAAGCTGGAAAAACACTCTTCAGGATATTGTCTAGGAGAACTTCCCCAACACAGCAAGGCAGGCCAACATTCAAATACAAGAAGTACAGAGAACACCACAAAGATACTCCACAAGAAGAGCAAACACAGGGCACACAATTGTCAGATTCACCAGGGTTGAAAAGGAGGAAAAAATGCTAATGGCAACCAGAAAGAAAGGTCGAGTCACCCACAAGGGGAAGCCCATCAGAGTCATGGCAGATCTCTTGGCAGAAACCCTACAAACCAGAAGAGAGTGGAGGCCAAAATGCAACATCCTTAGAGAAAAGAACTTTCAACACAGAATTTCATGTCCAGCCAAACTAAGCCTCATAAGTGAAGTAAAAATAAAATCCTTTACAGACAAGCAATTGCTGAGAGATTTTGTAGCCACCAGACCTGCCTTACAAGAGCTCCTGAAGGAAGCACTAAACATGGAAAGAAATAATCAGTACCAGCCACTGCAAAAATGTACCAAATGGTAAAGACCAACAATGCAATGAAGAAACTGCATCAACTAATGGGCAAAGCAACCAGCCAGTAACAAAATGGCAGGATCAAATTCACACATAACAATATTAACATTAAATGTAAACAGCCTAACCCCTAGTCAAAAGACACAGACTGGCAAACTGGATAAACAGTCAAGATCCATCAATGTGCTGTATTCAGGAGAACCATCTCACGTGCAAAGACACACACGATTCAAAATAAAAGGATGGAAGAAGATTTACCAAGCAAATGGAGAGAAAAAAAAAAAAAAAAGGTAGAAGCTGCAATCATAGTCTGATAAAACGGATTTAAACCAACAAAGATCAAAAGAGACAAAGAAGGGGATAACATAATGGTAAAGGGATCAATGCAATAACAAGAGCTAATTATCCTAAATACATATGCACCCAATACAGGAGCACCCAGATACATAAAGCAATTTCTTAATGACCTACAAAGAGACTTAGACTCTCACACAATAATAGTGGGAGACTTTATACTCCACTGTCAATATTAGACAAATTGAGACAGAAAATCAACAAGGATATCTAGGACTTGAACACAGACCTGGACCAAGTGGACCTAATAGACTTCTATAGACCTTTACACCCCAAATCCACAGAATATACATTCTTCTCAGCACCACATCACACTTACCCTAAAATTGGCCACATAACTGGAAGTAAATCACTCTTCAGCAAATGCAGAAAAACGAAAATCATAACAACCAGTCTCTCAGACCACAGTGAAGTCAAATGAGAACTCAGGATTAAGAAAGTCACTCAAAACCACACAACTACATGGAAAATGAACAACAGGCTCCTGAATGACAACTGGATAAACAATGAAATGAAGGCAGAAATAAAGATGTTCTTCAAAACCAATGAGAACAAAGACACAATGTACCAGAATCTCTGGGACACATTTAAATCAGTCTCTAGAGGAAAATTTACAGTAATAAATGCCCACATGAGAAGCAAGGAAAGATCTAAAATCAACACCCTATCATCAAAATTGAAAGAGCTAGAGGAGTAAGATCAAAAAATTCAAAAACTAGCAGAAGACAAGAAATAACTAAGATCAGAGCAGAACTGAAGATGATAGAGACATAAAAAACCCTTCAGAAAATAAACCCAGGAGCTAGTTTTTTGAAACAATCAACACATAGACCACTAGCCAGACTAATGAAAAAGAAAAAAGAGAAGAATCAAATAGATGCAATAAAAAATGATAAAGGGGCTATCAACTCCAATTCCACAGAAATACAAACTACCATCAGAGATTACTACAAACAACTCTATGCACATAAATGAGTAATCTGGAAGAAATTGATAAATTACTGGCCGCTTGCACTCTCCCAAGACTTAACCAGGAAGAAGCTGAAACCCTGAATAGACCAATACCAAGAGCTGAAATTGAGGCAGAAATTAACAGCCTACAAACTAAAATAAGAACAGGTCCAGATGAGTTCACAGTCAAATTTGACCAGAGGTACAAAGAGAAGCTGGTACCATTCCTTCTGAAACTATTCCAAACAATACAAAAAGAAGGAATCGTCCCTAACTCATTTTATGAGACCAACATCATCCTGATACCAAAACCCGGCAGAGACTCAACTAAAAAAGAAAACTTAAGGCCAATGTCCATGATGAACATCAATGAAAAAATCTACAATAAAATACTGGCAAACCAAATGCAACAGCGCATCAAAAAGCTTATTCATCATGATCAAGTCAGCTTTATCCCAGGGATGCAAGGCTAGTTCAACATACACAAATCTATAAATGTAATTCACCACATAAACAGAACCAAGGAAAAAATCCACGATTGTCTCAATAGATTCAGAAAAGACCTTTGACAAAATTCAACAGCACTTTATGCTAAAAACCCTGAATAAACTAGGTATTGATGGAACATATCTCAAAATAATAAAAGCTATTTACAACAAACCCAAGCCAATATCATGCTGAATAGACAAAAACTGGAAGCATTCCCTTTGAAATCTGGCACTAGACAAGGATGCCCTCTCTCAACACTCCTATTCAATATAGTATTGGAAGTTCTAGCCAGAGCAATCAGGCAAGAAAAAGAAATAAGGGGTATTCAATTAGGAAAAGAGGAAGTCAAATTGTCTCTATTTGTAGATGACATGATTATATATTTAGAAGACCCCCTTGTCTCAGCCCAAAATCTTCTGAAACTGATAAGCAACTTCAGTAAAGTCTCAGGATACAAAATCAATGTGCAGAAATCACAAGCATTCCTATACACCAATAACAGACTTAAAGAGAGCCAAATCAGGAGTGAACTACCATTTACAATTGCTGCAAAGATAATAAAATACCTAGGAATACAATTAACAAAGGATGTAAAGGACCTCTTCAAGGAGAACAACAAACCACTGCTCAATGAAATAAGAGAGAGCACAAACAGATGGAAAAACATTCCATGCTCATGGCTGGGAATAATCAGTATCGTGAGAATGGTCATACTGCCTGAGGTAATTTAAAGATTCTATGCTATCCCCATCAAGCTACCATTGGCCTTCTTCGCAGAATTGGAAAAAACCCACTTTAAACTTCATATGGAACCAAAGGAGAGCCCACATAATCAAGAAAATCCTAAGCAAAAAGAACAAAGCTGGAGGCATCACACTGTACCTGACTTCAAACTATACTACAAGGCTACAGTAATTAAAACAGCATGGTACTGGTATCAAAACAGAGATATAGACCAATGGAACAGAACAGAGGCCACAGAGGCAACTTCACACATCTACAACCATCTAATCTTTGACAAACCTGACAAAAACAAGCAATGGGGAAAGGAGTCCCTGTTTAATAAATAGTATTGGGAAAACTGGCTAGCTATTTGCAGAAAGCTAAAACTGGACCCCTTCCTTATATCCTACACTAAAATTAACTCCAGATGGATTAAAGACTTAAACATAAAACCTAACACCATAAAAAACCCAAAAGAAAACCTAGGCAAAACCATTCAGGACATAATCATAGGCAAGAACTTCATGACTAAAACACCAAAAGCAGTGGCAACAAAAGCCAAAATAGACAAATGGGATCTAATTAAACTTAAGTTTCTGCACAGCAAAAGAAACAATCATTAGAGTGAACTGGCAACCAACAGAATGGGAAAAAAGTTTTGCAATCTACCCATCTGACAAAAGCCTAATATCCAGAATCTACATAGAACTAAAGCAGCCGTACAAGTAAAAAACAAACGAATCCATTCAAAAGTGGGCAAAGGATATGAACAGACACTTTACAAAAGAAGACATATATGAGGCCAACAAACATATGAAAAAATGCTCATCATCACTGGTCATTAGAGAAATACAAATCTAAACCACATTGACATACCATCTCATGCCAGTTAGAATGGCAATCATTAAAAATCCGGAGACAACACATGCTAGAGGATGTGGAAAAATAGGAACACTTTTACACTGTTGGCAGGAGTGTAAATTAATTCAACCATTATGGAAGACAGTGTGGTAATTCCTCAAGGATTCAGAAATAGAAATACCATTTGACCCAGCAATCCCATTACTGGGTATATACCCAAAGGATTATAAACCGTTCTACTATAAAGATACATGCACACATGTTTGTCGTAGCACTGTTTACAATAGCAAGGACCTGGAACCAACTCAAATGCCCATCAATAATAGACTGGATAAATAAAATGTAACACATATACACCATGGAATACTACGCAGCCATAAAAAGGATGAGTTTGTTTCCTTTGTAGGGACGTGGATGAATCTGGAAACCATCATTCTCAGCAAACCGACACAAGAACAGTAAACCAAACAACACATGTTCTCACTCATAGGTGGGTGTTGAACAATGAGAACACATGGGCACAGGGAAGGAAACATCACACACTGGAGTCTGTTTGAGGGTGGGAGACTACAGGAGCGATAGTGGGGAGTGTGGAGGTTGGGGAGGGATAACACTGCTAGAAATGCCTGATGTAGGTGATGAGGGGGATGGAGACAGCAAACCACCATGGCATGCGTGTGCCTGTGCAACAATCCTGCAAAATCTGCACATGTACCCCAGAACTTAAATTACAATTTTTAAAAAATTGGGTTAAAAAATAAAATCAAAATAGGAATTACAGAGCGATTTCAAAGTTCTGATTACAAAAAAACAACAGCAGGCAGTATTAAGACATTAGAATTTCTACATCTAGTAAGAGATAAGATTCTCCTGGAAAGATCTTCCTCATATAACAGCCATAAGTCCCAAACATTTTATAAAGGGATACCTACCTGATGATGAGCACAGTTACATAAAGCATGGAAGATTCTTTGAAGTGTTTAAAAGTAGAGGAGATTTGCATGTTAAGCATTCACAATTTTATGTATGTTTTTTCTTTTGTTGTTAGCCTAGAGCTGTACACAATCAGCACAGCAGGTGGGCAAGGATGGAAACACAGTCAAACTTTTCTGGGGTACCAGAAAAATAAATACAGAAAAACATAGGCACTGGAAAAAAGAATAATCCCAAAATGGCCAGAAGGGCATCACCAAATTTATTTTACCACATCTATGGTTAATCCCAGATCACAAATGTTCAGGGGAAACTGAAAGCCACACAGCTAATGACAGAGCTGAACTCAGATGAGAGTTGCTGTCCAAGGAGCAGAGTTTATAGTTAAAGTTTAATCAAGATAATTTCCTGCTGAGACAAACAAAATAATTCATCACAGACAAATAACCAAATCCAGTAGCTTCACAACTTGGTTGTCATAGTGTACAATATACAATTTAAAATTATGCTGATAAGTCATGAAAGTGATATAAACTCCAGATTAAATGCAAATCAACCTGAGATCAACTTTGATTTGAACCATATGTTAGAATTATCAGGACAGAATTTTAAAGCAGCTATTATAATGTACTCAAACATGAAAAAAGATGGCTTGTGATTAATCAAAAGATACTAAATATCTTCAGTAGAAGAGAAATAATTTTTAAAAGACTTTAGAAATGAAACTTTGGAAATGAAAATACAATATTTAAAATAAAATTTTCACTGAGGCAACTTAACAGTAAATTAGAGGAAAGAGCAAATAAATCATAAGATAGATTAATAGAACTCATCTGATGTGAAGAACAGAAAGAAAAATGTACAGAGCCTGATGGACCCATTAGAGACAGGAACAAAGCATCAAACATAGAATTAATTGGAGTTCCATAATAAGAGAAAAGATAGAATAAACAAAAAAAGTACATCTGAAAAAATAGCCCAAAATTTCTCAATTTTGATACTTATTTAAGATATGAATACCAAGCAGGATAAATATGTAAAAGACAATGTTGAAATGCATTATATTCACAAAGATAAATCCCCAAACTAAACAGCAAATGAGAAATGAAGAATTAGAGATCATTTCAAAATTTTCTTCCAGAAGGAATGGTCAGTCCAAAATTTGACTAACATGTCTCCCTCCTAATTCTGTCTTGGCAGATTTTTCTTTTTTCTTTCTTTCTTTCTTTTTTTTTTTTATTTTTAGTACAGAGTTAGAATTTAAAAACTGCGTATAAGACCATGTGGACTTTACTAAATGAGAAATTCTGCATGCTGAGTTAGAAGCACAACAAAAATAATTATACTCAATTTTTTTTTTAAAAAAGGAAGAACTGATCAGTCTCGAAAGTTCAATGAAATAGCCAAGTTCTTGCATAGAAATAAAAAACATATATGCTGTATTCTTTTCTAGTAAGTAGGATGTCAGAAGTAAAATGGTAGATCTAAAAAAAACTGTCAGTAGCCCCACAGTTATCATTTCATTTCCCAGGTCATTATCACAAATCTCCTGCACATTAGACTGTATAATGTCTCTCTGAGGTAGAAAATCCAACTGTCTTTATTTAGTCAAGATAGAAGCAGTGAAAATTGGTCTTTGCTTCAATATATTATAACAAATCCTGTTCCTTTATACATTATGGAATCTGCTTTATAGAAACCTCTACCGGAAATTCAAATGTCCCTAGTCATGTATAATTTCTTTCTTTCAATATTTTTCTAAGATAAAAATTAATGCAAGTGTAAGTCACAGTGACATTCATTTTTTTTAAAAAAGTCTCCCACTCATTCCTATAAAACATTATCCCTTAGTAGCTTCTACCTTGAAAACTAAGATAAGTTCAAACAGTTTACTTTATTACTTTATAAGGTCTAACAAGTGTGGTGGTAATATTTTTAAATTTATCTTTTGTTCTTAATAGAAGTTGCTCTTATTTTCTAATTGTACCTGTGGCCTGACATTTCCTCTGCATTCATGCTGAACAACAACAACAAAAGAAATCCATGAGCTGACCCCAAGGAGATTGCTGACCAAATCTGCCTGTCACCAGTGACAGTTACATGTCACTTGGATTCTGTATAAACAACAAAAAGTAATTTGTTGACATTTCTATGTTAGGGTTAGTTCAAGAAAACAGTCACATCTTACAATTTCATTTTTCCTCAACTTTTTTTTTTTTTTTTTTTGAGGCAGAGTCTTGCTCTGTCAGCCAGGCTGGAGTGCTGTAGCACAATCTCGTCTCACTGCAGCCTTCACCTCCTGGGTTCTAAATGATTCTTTTTTCTTTGCCTCCAGAGTACCTGGGATTACAGGCACCCACCACCGTGCCTGGCTAATTTTGTATTTTTAGTAGAGATGGGGTTTCACCATGTTGGCCAGGCTGGTCTTGAATTCTTGACCTCCGGTGATCCACCTGCCTCAGCTTCCCAAAGTGCTGGGATTACAGTTGTAAGCCACTGCATCCCACCCATTTTCTCTCAAGCTTTTGATTCCAAAATCTCTGTGAAAACTGATTAGGCAAAGTGTGCTGCTGTCAATAAAATCTGCTTTTCTTTTGTTGGTCCCCTCTTTCTTGTTTCTCTCACCTAGTTGTGACTCCTGGCCTCTCCTGCTCAACACCTTCAAACTCTTTCTGTTCTTGCATTCTGACTGTGCGTCTCAACGTTTTCAAAATCTTTGATTGCAGCCTTCTTTCATATTTAGTTGGAAGTAATGAAGAAACTTTTTATTAATGACTCCAGTCATTCATAAAAATGAAACATCAGTTTGACTGGTGTCTCCTGAATCCCCTGATATCATAATCTGGCGGTTTATCTGAACTGGGGATTATTCAAACCAGTTTGGCAATTCTGGTTGTCTCAATAAATAAACCACAGATGTCCTTGAATACTGACTAGTAAATACGTCTTTGTAATGGGTCCTTTGTACTATTTGAGAAGTGAGTAAACATAGTTACTAAGGCTAGAATCTAAGCTAAATATTCAAACCAAAAATTTTAGAGTAACAAAGAATAAAGCAAAATGGAATGTGAAGGGAAATGAATTCCAAGTCAAAGGAAAGAAAAAGGAAAAGGAGGAAAGACAAAACTATAAATATAGACACCCAAAAAGAAGTTAAAAATACAGGCAGAATTGAAAGCAAATAGAACATAATCTAAATTTGTAAATTTGCAATCAGTTGTAAATGTGTAAATGGACTCTCCCACTAAAAGGTGATCTGAGTAACAGATGTAGCTCTATGTTGTTCACAGTTGATATGGTTTGGCTGTGTTACTGCCCAAATCTCATCTTGAATTTTACTCCCATAATTCCCACATGTTGTGGGAGGGACCGGCTGGAGATAATTTGAATCATAATAGCAGTTTGCCCCCATACTCTTCTCGTGGTAGTGAGTAAGTCTCACGAGATCTGATGGTTTTATCAGGGATTTCTGCTTTTGCATCTTTCTCATTTTTTCTTACTGCTGCCATGTAAGTAGTGCCAGATTCTGAGCCCCAGTCCCCTGCCCGCCACGTGAAACTGTAAGTCCAATTTAACTTATTTTTCTTTCCAGTCTTGGCTTGTCCGTCAGCAGTGTGAAAATGGACTAATACAGTAAATTGATACCAGCAGAGTGGGACGTTGGTAAAAAGATACCTGAAAATGTAGAAGCAACTTTGAAATTGGGGATCAGGCAGTGGTTGGAACAGTTTAGAGGGCTCGGGAGAAGACAGGAAAATGTGGAAAAATTTGGAACCTCCTAAAAGACTTGTTGAATGGTTTTGATAAAAATGCTGATAGTGATATAAACAATAAGGTCCAGGCTGAGGTAGTCTTAGATGGAGATGAGGAACTTGGTGGGAACCGGAGCAAAGGTTGATTCTTGTTATGTCTTAGTAAAAAGACTGGTGGCATTTTGCCCCTGCCCTAGAGATCTGTGGAACTTTGAACTTGAGCGCAATGATTTAAGGTATCTGGTGGAAGAAATTTCTAAGCAGCAAAGCATTCAAAGGGTGACTTGGGTGCTGTTAAGAGCATTCCATTTTAAAAGGGCAAAAGAGCATAAAAGTTCAGACAATTTGCAGCCCGATGATCAGTAGAAAAGAAAAACCCATTTTCTGAGGAGAAATGCAATCTGGCTGCAGAAATTTGCATAAGTAACAAGGAGCTGAATGTTAATGCCAAAGACAATGTGAAAAATGTCTCCAGGGCATGTCATAAGTCTTTGAGGCTACCCCTCTCATCACAGACCCAGAAGCCTAATAGTTTTGTGGTCTGGGTCCAGGGTCCCCATTCTGTGTCCAGCATAGGGACTTGGTACCCTTCGTCCCAGCTGCTCCCACCATTGCTAAAAGGGGCCAAGGTACAGCTCGGCCCATGGTTTCAAAGGGGGCAAGCCCTAACCCTTGGCAGCTTCCATGTGGTGATGAGCTTGAGGGTGCACAGAATTCAAGAATTGAGGTATGGGAACCTCCACCTAGATTTCAGAAGATGTATGGAAACTCTGGCCTACTGATACGGGTATGGCACACTTCCTGCCTACTAAGAGTGAAAGTGATACACAGAGCTAAGGTGGTTTCTAATGAGTAATAAAATTCACAAAAGTTCCGAATTATTCATGTCAGAATCATTCATTGTGCAAAGTTTGATGTATTAATAAATGAAGATCAAGTGGTTTCTTGGTCTGTAATTGCAATTTCATTTTTTAAAGTCAGTAGGTTTCTTGTATAGTTCTATTACAAGTGGCCCAGGCTTAATTACATCCATCTTCATGAAGGCAGAACACTTAGTGCTGGTAAACATTTTGTAGGCTTGTAGTCTTTGAATTTAAAGGAGACAGCTACACCTTTGGTTAATTTTTAAATATAATTCTGCAGCTCAATGTTCATTAAAATGAACATATGTATCTTCTTTTCTTAAAGCTACAGGAGTATCTTGCACAGTACTTAAATCTATGTCATTCAGCTCCTTTCTACTAACTGTAATATAACGTGTTTCAGACTAATTTTCTCAGTTCTAATAATGGGTAACACTGCTTCTGATTCTGAGGGCAACTTTGGTAATAAAGTATTGATACGTGATTCTTAGCATATTTTAGACCAGTTTTCTTAGTTCTTGTAGTGGGTAACACTGCTCTTGGGTCTGATAGCAACTTTGGTAATAAAAGCGTGATATGGTTTGCTCTGTGTCCCCACACAAATCTCATCTTGAATTGTACTCCCACAATTCCCACTAGTTATGGGAGGGACCTGGTGGGAGACAATTGAATCATGGTGGTGGTTTCCTCATACTATTCTCGTGTTAGTAAATAAGTCTCACGAGATCTGATGGTTTTATCAGGGGCTTTTCCTTTTGTGTCTTCCTTATTCTCTCTTTGCCTGCTACCATCTGTGTAACACGGGTCTTGCTCCTCCTTGCCTTCCACATGATTGTGAGGCTTCCTCAGCCATGTGGAACTGTAAGTCCAATTAAACCTCTTTCTTTTGTAAATTGCCCAGTCTCAGGTATGTCTGATCAGCACCATGAAAACAAACTAATACAAGCAATAAAGTGCCAGGAACTCCAGCAGGAAAATAATCAGGAGATCCTGTGCCAGCACCAACCTGTTCTTCATCTTCTTCAAATTCCAAATGCTGTTTTTCACCAGGTACTAAAGTTCTTTTTAACGGAATAGGCTGAACATCAAATGGAAATTCTTTATTATATGTAAAAATATTCTTTAGTATCGGTTCTAGCTTCTTCAGGTCCTCCAGTTTCCATTCTTTTTGAGACTGTGTGAAGCGTAAAGCTGCACTTCACAATTCCTAGCATGTGGCAACATTGCCTGTGGTTTTCTTTTGTTCTTCTGTGAATTCTCATGTTGAGCTTGTGCCTCTTTTTGTAGAAGTCTTGTTAATATCTAACATTTGTCTATTACTTCCACCATGTGGCTCCAAGAGACAAAGCTGGTGCCTCTCCTAAAACTGGTTCCCAGTGCCATAGTAGACTCTGGGTCACAAAGTTGACCAGTCCTTACCCCATCCCCTCCTGTTCCTACCCCAGTGAGGCTGGGCTTTTAGGCACCATCCTGGCTGGGCCTGACCCCAGTATTGACAGGGCCAGGAGGAACCACTATAGCAAACTCTGCCACCCTCCAAGGAGCCACACAAGCTTATGTGCAACCACTCTTCTCTTCTTTTCTCTCTCTCTTTCTTCTTAGTGTGATTGTGGTATTTATTTGGAACATAGTAGGTTTCTTTGTTTCACAATGCTTTGAGTTTTTGTTCCCCCTTCCCATGCTTACTGATTAATCTTACATTTCTAATATGTGGGATAAATACTTTAAAAGCCAAAACTATACAAAAGGAGGAAGAGCTTCAAGATGCTTGACTAGAGGCATCTGGAACTGCCACCTCCACAAAGAAGAACCAACATAGTGAGTAGATAATCACACTTTGAATGGACCATTAAAAAGAACACTGGATCAACAGAGAAGTGGCAAGAACACTTACAGCAAGGAAGAATTGAGGCAGCCTGCTGGGCTGGATCCTTTGGGAGCCTAGGGGTGCTCCTCGATGTAGGACAGAGTAGGTGTGTGATCCCAGCAGTCCACGTTCTCACCACAGGCTCCTGCAATCCCAGCCTCAGGAAAGCTCCTTCATCCACCCCAGACTTAACAGAGGGCGCAGCCTGGAGGCCGCAGGATGGCATTGTTCCAGAGGGGACAGGGGACGCCAACGCTGGATACATCATCCCTGCAACAGCTCAGCACCATACAGAGAGTTCAGTTCCCACCGAAGCGCATCCTGCCTGGGGGCCCCAATAGCCCTGTGCTCACACATCCTCCACACATCAATATTCCCTGCCTGCAGCGCCTGCTGTGACTGGCTGGTGCTGTTGCTGCCAGGGCTGAAGCGTGGTGAACCATTCCAAAGACTCGGTGAACCATTCCAAAGACTCCACTGACCCTACTGCCCCCAGCAGTGAAGAAGCTATACATTTTCACATGCCCTGAAGACAAATTCCCCTATCCACAGGAGCTGCTACAGCAGCCAGGGCCAAAGCCTGAGCAAAGTGTGAGCTCCCCAGCCACCTGCATAGAACTACTGCCACTGAAAACAACCCCACTTCACCTGGGTCCTAGGGATCACCCTGCTCCTGCCTACCACAGCCCCTGCAGGCACCACTGAGGGCCCTTCGGTCAGGTCCACCGGGCTGGCTCAGCACCTCCAGTGCCAGAGCATGCTGTCCCATCTGGGGACCTAGGAGCCACTCAGTGCTCAGTTGAGTCACCATTGGTGTCACCTGAGCACTCCTGTCAGGGCCCTGGGAATGGGCTCTCAGCCCATCACAGCCAACACCAGCACCAGTGTGGATAGCTTGGGAGCCAAGGGTTTGCTCATCCTCTGCTACTGCTGTCACCCATTCCACACCTACTGCCCAAGGCCTTGAGAACCTGCCCACTGCCGCCACTGCTGGCACTGGAGCAGAACACCTGGAAGCCCAACAACCAGCCCGCCTGAACCAGCTACTGCTGGGGACAGGGCGTGCTGCCCTGGGGCCCAAGGCAGGCACTCTCAATCTGCCACTGCAGACACAGGCCCTGGGACAGGACCAATTGATGTCCCTGTAACCAGCAAAACTTCACCACAGGCTCTCTGATAACAAGAATTAGGGCCTGAAAATCAGCAATACGAAATTCTGAATTGGTCCTGCCAAATAGTTTGATGTTTCGACTTTCCACAGAACAGGGAGACATTATGTATATTCACTAGAAGTGAAGCATTAAGAAAAGTGGCTAAAGAAACTCATAATAAAACACCCAAATGAAAGCTTTTCTATAAGAAAAAAATTAGTGTTATTTCCACTGTTATCTATGTACCTTAAATGCAAGAAAATGATCTCGAAATAGAAAGGATAAGAAGAGAATCAATGAAATGGGCAAATGCTGAGTTTTGTTTTTCAAATATCTGAAAAGTTGTTGAGTTTTTCAGTTTTATGTAAGAGTGTGTTGTAAAACTGTGCAGCCTGATTAGCAAGCCAATAAAACTATCTTGCCAAGTGGTTTTAAAGGTCTAGCTCATTAGTAATTTAAGAAGAATATGCATCAAGCTAGAAGACACTGTTTCATCAGATAAATTACACATGATCTTTTAAATTTGGGTTTTATAATTTTAATTGAATGTTTGCACCACTTATAATGTCACAGTGTTTAAGATTTCATGTAACAATTGCCATGTGAAACTTCTCACGTTATCCTGTAAGTCCTCTAACAAGGTTCAAGAGGTGTATGTTGGTGGGGGGGGAGTATTTTTTTTTTCTATTTTTGTTTTAGCAAGTCACAATAGAACACTATTTTCTGGTTTTAACTTTGATGCAATGACATTATTTATTCTGCAATTATGGAGCACTGGATATATATTGGACATCATATTTGTCATTGATGTACTAAGATAAACACATTGCAATCTTGTATTTGTAAAATTTACAAGCTAAAAAGGGATACTGATAGACTCCTAAAAATAAGTTTTCCTAGACTGATCATAATAGCTATCAAATCCATTTTTATCAACGATCTTAACTTTTAGAGCTAAATGGGTCCTCAACACTCATTCTTTCATGTTTTAAAAAAGGAAAACTAGGTTGAAGCAGATTATAATTTGTCCAAGTGACCTTATTATCTCAGAACTAGAATCAAATCTCCACCTTAAGTCTAAATCTTGTTCAGTTGATAAAATCTTAGAAGCACACTATTCGTTACAGGCAAACAAACATTAAATGTTTCCTGGTTAGCAGCAAAGCTAACTCCTGAGAATGATCTTCTCATTTTTATGTAAAATATGACATTGAATAAACATGGACAAAATTAACATTATTAAAGAATTTTGATTTGTCAATAGAATTTTATTTTGTTATCAATTTTATATTTACTAATTAACTAAAATACTTTAAAATAATTTTTAATTAATTTATATTATATGGGTTTTAGCTTAATTATATATATTTGTACTTAATTTATTTTACACCTTGCACAAAATGGTTAAAAAAAAAAGGACACATTTGAAGGTTACATCACACATTTAGATTAGGAGTAGAAAAGTAGCGAAACACCGATGTGCTTACATTTGTTTTGATAATTATAAAAGTATTTAACCTACAGCACAGAAGTTAAGGATCTGTTACCTGCTTTAAAGATTAGAGCTTCAAAACTGGGCTAATATCATATTACGGAGATCTTTTTTTCCCCACTTGATATATTGAATACGCCTACTGAATAATAGTTCTTTTGTTTCTGTGGTTTTTATGACCAGAGCTTGTGTATCGACAGTTTTGTATTTTTGTTTCCATCTATAGCTGTTAAAAGCCACAGAATATGTCTCTGCAGTACCAAGGGAAATAGCAGGAGACCAAACATGCTTGATCAGCATAAAATGACTAGCAGTCTAGACCATTCAGGCCTCCAGTGTATAGGTTTAATGAAGTGAATATCTAGCAAACTGATACTTTTAACATCACCATCTATTTGAAATATGTCTACATCCAAAAAAAGAACTAACAGAGAAGACCTGAATTTAGTTTCCAAAGAAGTTGTTAAATTACTCTTTTAGTAGCAAAGCATGGTCCAGTATCAATTATAGAAAAAATTCTTTCTCACATAAAAAAATATGTTCAGAGGTGTAAAAAATATAAAACTGATGTTGTTTCCTCTCCTTCCTGAACTGAGCCACACACATAAAACAATCTGAAACTCAGGATTCACTTGAGGTGTTTTCTAGTGCCAGACAGCAAGTTGCAAGGCATCTACTGTCAGGAACTCACTGATTCCTTAGAAAATACTCTCCGTTATAGTCAATAATAGTATCAAAATGAATGGTTTAAAATTTTTGCATTCTTTACTCAGCTAGTGACTACTTACTATATACCCATCTAAATGCCAGACATATTCCATTTATAGTGAATGTAGGCACTATTTGTTTAATAATGAATACAAGGAAATTGAGACTAACTCCAGAGTGGTTAAATGAATTGTTTAAGGAGATAACACAAGTAAGTGACAAAAAGATGTTCTTTCTAACTCTGAAACCTGATGTCTTTCCTTATGTTTGTTTGTCCAGGCAACTTGAGATGGTAATACATTTCACTATTGTATGACAAGGAAATCAGTTCTAGACCTGTCTCTGCCACTATCCAGCTGGGTGACATGAGAGCTAATTTCTTAACCTCTTTGAGCGTTCGTTTCCACATTTATTCTGAATCAATATAGCCAGATCTCAGAAATAGGTCAACTTAACAGATTATAGGAAGGCAAGTTTTTAATTAATGTAACATGTCATTTCAAATCTGTAAAGATAATTTATCATCATATTCATAGAATATATGTGATGATTTTCAGACTTATTTTATAAACCATTTAGAAAGAAAAAGGTGTCACCATTAAACTAAACTATGACCAAGTCACTTTCTTTCTGTGATATAAGTTCCTTGATGAGTAGCAACACGCTATGAAGCACCACCAAGGCTGCAGGTAGGGCATTCTGTGAGTGCATGTGTGCGGTGCAGGCAGAGAAGGCAAATTCATATGCAGAATATTTGTTCGTCCCAGTGAGGTTGAGTCTGAGTCTGCCTCCTTCATAACGCAAAAGGTCAATGTAATCAGCCACCCACAGGTAGCTGGCTGGTCCCACAAGCAATGGTGCCATCTCAGGGGCTCAATGTTAGTATCTATTTTGGCAGATTAGACACTCAGCAGTCACAGCAGCCAAACCTGACCATAAAGGGATGCCATGTTGTAGACTTCAGGCATAGCCTTCATTGCTGCCACCATGGCCACTATGTCCACAGGCCCATTGAGCAAGCACCAGGGTGGCTGATGAAAGAGGCTAACTGACATCCTCTCATTTTGGCCTTCTAATATTACCAGCCCCCTTCTTCGTAAGATGCCCTTTTATGGTATTCACATGACACATACCTATCTTCATAATCTGTGCCAACTCCAAGCAATCGAGCTACATGCCTCTCCCCCGACTTCCTTTTTATCCACTTTACAATACTGTTTCTTCTAAGCCTCCAACCATTAAACCAGATTTAGCAACTGCCCTCAAACTGTTGTAGATACACAGCTGACCCTTTAACAACGCAACTTAAGGGCAGAGACACTAATGAAGTCGAAAATCCATGTATGACATTTGACTTTCTCAAAACTTAACTATTAATAGCTTACTGTTGATGGAAAGCCTTATCATTAACATAAACAATCGATTAACACGTATTGTGCAAGTTACCTGTATCATATATCATGCCCTGACAATAAAGTAAACTACAGAAAAGAAGTCTGAAAAGAAAAAAATCATTTTTTAATAATCGCCTTATGAAAATCATAAGGAAGATAAAATATATGTACTATTTACTAAGTGGAAGTGAACCATCATGAAGGTCTTTATCCTCATCATCTTCACATTCAATAAGCTGAAGAGGAGGAAAAGGATTGGTCTTCCTGTCTAAGCAGTGGCAGAGAAGAAAATTCTTGTGTAAGTGGACTTGCACACTTAAATGTTTGTTGCTTAAGGATCAACAGTATATTTCTGGCAACTTGCTTCAAACTAAGCAACCAAATTTTGCCCACCGGGAAAGGTCGCCTTCACTGTTTTCCTTCATGATCACCTCTGAGTGGGGCTAGAATGCTCTAGTCTCCTCTTTCAGTTGGCATCAGCATTTCTTGCAGACCTACCTCTCTGTAACTAGGCTTTGAGTTTTTTCTTCTTTAGCCAACTGATCATAAAATACTGGATTTTTTCTTCTTTAGCCAACTGATCATAAAATGATGGATTGAGAGAGGAGGCAATGCAGCAGAAGTTGGCGATAAAGGATTCTGAGTTACCCACTCACAGCTTATTTGTACCTTCTATACCTGACTCAGTCAATTGTCTTTTATGCCCTTTCCACTTAGTGATAAATCGCTAATGCTTATACCCATGTATACGGCTTGCTAGATTAAATGATATCCGCTTCATTACAGGAAACAGTCTGCATGATCAACTGGTATGACATAAACAAGGACTCTCTAGCAAGGCCTGAGTAGCCTGTAGGAAGCCTGGAAGCAAACAGCAAAACCCAGGAACTTGAAACTAATATTAAATATCTGTAATGTTTTAAAGGAATAAACATAACTAGGAAATGAAGGAAAGACATATATTTTTTAAAAGAATTCCCAGAGCTAAAAAAAAAAAAAACAACCAATTATCTGAGGTGAAAAATCCACAAAATGGACTTAGCTGAAGTTTAGATCGGGCTGAATAAATGACTGATTTATTTAAAGACATTGTAATAGAAATTATCCAAATTAAAACCTTGAGATAAATACATTTTTTTTAAGGAAAGCCTTAAGAAATGAAAATGTGTGAGACAATATCAAGCAGTCCAAAATCTGTTTAATTGGAGATCTAAAATAGACAGAAAGTATATTTAAAAAAATAATTGCCCAAAACTTCAAATTTGATGAAAACTCAAACTTAAATTCCATATATCTGAACAAACTCTAAGCAAAAAAAAAAAAAAGTAAACACAAATCAACATATATGATAATTAAAGTGAAAAAAACAAATTAACAAATGACTGTGATAAAGAAAAAAAAATCTGAAAAATTTCCAGAGGTAAAAGGATACATTGCAAATAGAGGAACAAAGACACTACTATTGTAGACACAAATATCACAACAAAAACAAGTTGAAAGTATAGGAAAAATGTCATGAAAACTGTAATTATTAGAAGAATGCTGTATTAATATCAGACATAGAAAAATTGAGGACAGGGAATATTATCAGAAATTAGGAAAAATATGCATCATAATGATAAAGGGGTAAACCCATCAAAAGACATAACAACACTTCTAAAAATTAAGTAGTTCTACAAAATGTAGAGAGCAGGTACATAAATTGAAAGAGTCAATTTTTTTTCAAGCTGATCTATAGACTCAGTGCAATTCTAAAAACAGTTAAGTTTTTCAGAGATCAACAAATTGATTTTAAAATTTAAACTGAAATGCAAAAGATATAAAATAGCAGAGTAAATCTTAGAAAGAAGAAATAAAATTTGACCCGACTTTTTTTTTTTTTAATTTCCAACTTCTATTTTAAGTTCAGGGGTACATGAGCAGGATGTGCAGGTTTGTTATTCAGGCAAATGTGTATCCATACTGCTTTGCCACACAGATTATCTCATCATTCAGGTATTAATTCCAGCATCCACTAGCTATTTTTCCTGATCCTCTGTATCCTCCTACCCTACACCCTCGGACAGGTTCCAGTGTGTGTTGTTCCCCTACACCATGTATCCATGTGTTTTTGTCATTTAGTTCCCATTTATAAGTGAAAACATATGGTAGTTGGTTTTCTATTCCTGCACTAGTTTGCTAAAGATAATAGTCTCTAGCTCCATCGATGTCCCTGCAAAGGACGTGATCTCATTCCTTTTTATGGCGGCATAGTATTTTATATTGTATATTTACCACATTTTCTTTATCCAGTCTAACTGATGAGCATTTAGATTGATTCCATGTCTTTGCTGTCATGAATAGTATTGCAACAAACATATGCATGTATGTGTCTTTATAACAGAATGCGTTGTATTCCTTTTAGTATGTATCTAGTAATGGCACTGCTGAGTGGAATGGTATTTTTGCCTCTAGGCCTTTAAGGAATTGCCACACTATCTTACACAATGATTGAACTAATTTATACTCCCACCAACAGTGTAAAAGCATTCCTGTTTCTCCACAGCCTCACCAGCATCTGTTGTTTCTTAACTTTTTAATAATCGCCATTCTGACTGGTGTGAGATGGGATCTCACTGTGGTTTTCATTTGCGTTTCTCTAATGATCAGTGATGTTGAGCTCTTTAAAATATGTTTGTTGGTCAAATGTATTGGACACCACTTTTAATGATAAATTTAAAATTGCTGTAATCAAGACTGTACAGTGTTTCTAAAATAAGTATACAAATCAATAGAGCACTATAGTAAGAACATAAATAAAGCCAGATATATACAGTCAATTGATTTATTATAAAGTTATCAATGCCTTTTGGGAATTGGGAAATAATAGTTTTTTCAACAAATAGTGATCCATATACAAAAAATAAACATTGACACTATCTAATTACATATACAAAAATTAACTCAAAATAAATCATATACCTAAATACAAAAGCTAAAACCCAGAACTTTTAAAAGAACACCTAGGAGGAAATAATTCAATCTTACAGTAAGCAAAGATTTCTTACCTAGGTAACAAGGACAAAAACCTCCAAAATGATTCATAAAATAACCTGACTCTAATATTTTAGAAGGTATTCCTAAAGTACACCAAAAAGAAGATGAAAATGCAAGTTAAGATGTAAATGTCCTGTGTATAGATTTGTATTTTATGATCATTAGATTAACAGAAAATATAGAATAAATAAAATTTCCAAAGACAATAGTAGGTTCCACAACAAACGCTAATAAAATTGCCAAATCTCTGGCTTGTCTTGAGGGAACAAGTGAGAGAGAAAGAGAAGAGGCAGAGAGAGAACAAATGAACATTACTAAGCAATAAAAGGAAGAGAACTCATAAATAAACACACTAATAACATTAAAGTAAAATTTTGTAAACATTTTATAACAATAAAATTGAAAACTTAGATGAAATGAACATCTATATATTTTATTTTTGAAAATACGTAATTCCAAAAGTCATGGACATTATGAAAGGGAAAACCTGAATAATTCCAACTAACATAAATATTATTCCAGGGTGTAGAAAAGACTCTACATGTAATTCTTGAGTATAGAATAATTTCGATACCAAAAATATTTCTCTTAATATACAGACACTAAGAAAAAAGAAAAGTTGCTTGTCAACCTCACTCACAAGCATAGATGAAAACTCCTAACTATAAATTAGCAACCAAATTCAACAATGTGTAAGTCAATAATACCTCTTGACCCAAAGACATAAGAACAAGTCAACACTAGAAATTCTATTAACGTACTTCATTCCATTTACATATTTTAAGAAGGATATTACATCTTTTGTAGTAAAAATTTCTTTTTATAAATTGTATACATTTAAAACATACATGTTATGAGATACATATAGATAATAAAAAATAGTTACTAGAGTGAAGCAAATTAACATATCCATCATTTCACATAGTGACCTTTTTTTCTGTAGTAAAAGCAGCTAAAATCTATTCATTTAGCAAAAATCTTAAATGCAATATAATGTTACTAACCATAGTTCTTGTATATTAGGTCTCTAGACTTGCCCCTCCTATATATCTGCTATTTTGGATCGTTTTCCTGCCCCTGACCACATCCCTGGTCACTACTGCTTTATTCTCTAACTCCAGACATTTTTTTAAAAAAAGTCCACATGTAAGTGAAATTGTAATATATTTTTTTCTGTGTCTGGTTAATTTTAGTTAACATAATGTCCTCCAGGTTCATTCATGGCAAAGGGCAGGATGTCAGTTTTAAGGCTGAATAATGTGCCATTGTGTGTGGTGTGTGTTTGTGTTTGTGTGTGTGTGTGTGTGCATGTCACAGTCTTTCAAAATTCATTTGACCATTGATGGACACTCAGGTTGTTTCCATATCTTGGCTATTGTGACAACTGTTGCAAGGAACATTACAGATATCTTTAAAAGGTTGTGATTTCCTTTCCTTTGGGTGTATATCCAGCAGAAGGAATGTTGGGTTATATGGTTGTTCTATTTTTAATTTCTTTAGAAGCCTCTTCATACTATTTGGATGTGTGTGCCCTCCAAATCCCATGTGGAAATTTGATCCCCAGTGTTGGAGGTGGGGCCTGGTGAGAGGAGTTTGGGTCATAGGAGTAGATCCCTCATGAATGTCTTGGTGTTGTCCTTGCAGGAATGAGTGAGTTCTCACTCTATCATTTACCACCAGATTTAACTGTTAAAAAGAGCCTGGCACCTCCTCGAGCTCTCTTGTTCCCTCTCTTTTAATGTGACATACCTGCTTCCCCTTTGCCTTCTGCCATGAGAAAAATCTTCTCGAATCCTCACCAGAAGCCAAGCAGATGCTGGTACCATGCATCTTGTATAGCATGAACCAAGAGCCCAAGAAACCTCCTTTCTTTATAAATTACCCAGCCTCAGATACTTATTTACAGCCATAAAAAGTGGATGAATTAATAGAGAAAATTGGTACTGGAAGTGGGGTGTTGATATAAAGATACCTAAAAATGTGGAAAGGTTTGGGAACTGGGTAGCACACAGGGATTGAAAGAGTTTGGAGGGTTCAAATGAAGATAGGAAGGTGGAAAGGTTGGAACTCCTTAGAGACTGGTTAGGTGGTTGTGACCAAAATACAAACAGAAATACACACAGTGAAGGTCAGGCTGAAGAGGTGTAGATGGAAATGAGAAACTTACTGGGTAGTGGAACAAAAATGACCCTTTTTATACCCTAGCAAAGAACTTGGCTGCATTGTTTTCATGCCCTAGGGCTCTGTGGCAGGCTGAACTTGAAAGTAATGACCTAGGTTATCTGCTGTAAAAAACTTCTAAGTAGCAAAGTATTCAAGAAATACTTATAAATTAGCAGCCTCAGGTATTCTTTATAGCAACACAAAATGAACTAACATACTTCCATACTGTTTTCCATAATTATTGCACCAATCTACACTTTCACTAAGAGTGTACAATGGTTTCTTTTACTTTATAGCCTTGACCCATACTTATCTATTGTCTTTTTGATTATAGGCAGTATCTCATTTGGTTTTAATTTGCATTTCTCTGGTGATCAGTGAGGCAGTACTTTTTTAATATACTTGTGGGCCGTTTTTATGTCTTCTTCAGAGAAATGTCTATTCCAGTCCTTTGTCCATTTATCTGTTAATCAATGCTTGTTCATTTTTTTCAGTTGTCAGAGTTCTTTATAAATGTTAGATATTAATCATTATCAGATATATAGTTTGCAATTTTTTTTCCCAATCAGTAGGTTAGCTTTTCATTGTGTTGACTGTCTCTTTTGCTGTACAATATAGTAAAAATTCTTAGGAAAGCAGCAACGGAACATAAAAGCCTTATGCTGATGAAGAATAACTATACAAAATCTAAAATACACATTTTATTTAAGGGTGCAAAATTCAAAAGAATTTTTTTTAAATTTAAGGAACAAGGCAAGTATATGAACTATCACAAGTTCTAATAAATATTATACTAGGGATCACAGTAGCACATGAAGACCAAAAAAGAAATAAACATTACAAAGTAAGAAAGGAAAAAATAATAACGTCACCTGCAAATGAATCTTCATGAGTAAGTATATCAGACCCAGTATATCCTCAGTCATGTTTTAGTATATCAAATTATCTGGATTAAAATTAATACACAAAAATTAATTGTGTATCTATATGCCAAGAATCAAGATTTAGAAAATTTCATTTTCAAATACCATTTATCATAGGTAGCATCAGAGACTATAAACTATACAGGAATTTGTCAAACAGAGGATTTCTAGAATTCTACAGAGAAAATCATAAACCTTTGTTGACAGACATTTAAGAGAGCCTAAATAAAAGGAGAAATATGCCATGTTTATAGATTGCAAGTCTCAGCATAATAAAGATGTCAGTTCTCCCAAAATTGATCTATAGTTTCAGTGCCATCCCAATAAAATACCAACAGAAGCCTGGCAAGCTGACTTTAAAATTGATATGGTAGATCAAAGGGCCTAAAATTGCCCCCACAAAAAATTTGCAAAAGAACAATATGGTAAGAATTGCCTTAACATATATCAATAATATCTATAAAGCTATAATTAAGCTAGTATAGCATAAGCACAAGGATAAACAAATCAAACAATAAAATAAAACAAAAATATCAAATACAGATCTACCCATAGAGAATGAAATTTGCTTTATCACATAGCTGGAAATCTACATCTTTGAAGAAATATCTATTTTTCAATAAATGTGGTAGAAATTAGGAATCTACCATAGAAAAATATAGTTAGGTCCCTACTTCTTATAATACATAAAATTCAATTCCAGTGGAATTATGTGAATCTAAGTGTGAAGGGAAAAGTTATAAAATTTTAGAAGACAATAGAAAAAAATTTTCTATGACTTTGGGAAAGATTTCTTAAACATGATACAATAGCATATACTGAGGAAGTCACAAAACTTTGAAGCAATAGTTAGCTATATTAGTAGGATATTTCAAACTCCAGAGTCACTTGGAGTTTGAAATATCATAGGATGGAGTAGCAAAGAGGAAAGCAGTGGTTACCATAAGAAGGAAGAGTAGGAACCAAAGACCAAGAGCTTCAATAATTTCTGAAAATAGTAATCAAATCAGTAGGTGACAAAAATAGAGTGTAAGATGGTAGTACATTTGCAGGGCATAGCCTCATAAAAGGCTAAGGCTTTGCATACAGGAGGATCAATAGCACCTAAGGGAATACTGTGAAAATGGCTGGATGGAATACTGTGAAAATGGCTGCTACATGGTTCAGTCATATGTAGAATATGGAGTTAATATAAGCCCAAAATTGAGAGTGCAGGCCACTCCAGGAGGTTGTACCTTGAGGAATATAGGATTTCCTTTCTGCCAAAGGGTTGAAAAGCTCAGAGGAAGTCTAAGAAAGTAAGTGTGTACATTTATAATGAATTGGATTTTTTTGAGATGGTGTCATCCCTGTCACCCAGGCTGGAGTACAATGGTAGTATCTTGGCTCACTGCAACCTCTGCCTCCCAAGTTCAAGCAATTCTCCTGCCTCAGCCTCCCAAGTAGCTGGGATTACAGGCACATGCCACCATGTCTAGCTAATTTTTGTATTTTTAGTAGAGATGGGGTTTCACCATGTTGGCCAGGCTGGTCTCAAACTCCTGACCTCAGGATCCACCTGCCTCACCCTCCCAAAGTGCTGGGATTACAGGCATGAACCACTATGCCTGGCCGGAACTGTTTGTTTTAGAGGCTATAGTAATATAAATTTGGAAGTAAATCAAAACTGGGAAGAAGATAAAAACGGAGGGTGCACACAATATAAAAATAACTGTAGGGTGGATTGCTCAAGCCTAGGAGGTCAAGCCCAGGAGACAAGCCTTAATCATACCATTATACTCCAGCCTGGGTGACAGAGTGAGACACTGCCTAAAAAAAATAATAATAACTATAAATGAATTCATTGCAGACCTTACATTATTACATCTACTAGCATAGCACGACAGGAGGAGAGGCGTGGGAGAGTTAATTGACCCAGTTTGTAGCCAGAATCAAATCTTATGTGTATAGCTTCCCATGAGAAGCTGTCTCATGTGCATCCCACTCCAGCAAACCTGAAATATAACAAGGTCAGCAATGTGAGAAACTGTTCTGAAGTCTATTCTGCTTCAGGAAGCTAAATAAAATATTGGAGTGACTCTTTTAGATGTTCTCAAACAGTCACTTCTCAATCAGTGACTCTGAAATACCAAGAAAGAAGCAGGCTTTGTAGAGGACTCTGCTTACATCATAAGGCAAGGGTTGTTGTCCATGGAATTTTACCTCATTATGCATGCCTTGGCTTAGAAGTGTGAGTCGTTGCCTGGTAGAACCAGAGACAAATCCTTGATAAACCAGAGGATATATTAAGGCAAGATAAGAGGCTGGAAACAAATATTGCATTGTGGGATTTAAAGATAAGTTTTAAAGTAACAGTGATAAGCCTAGGCGACATGGCGAAACCCCATCTCTATGAAAAGTACAAAACTTAACCAGGCACAGTAGTGTCCACCTGTAATCCCAGCTACTCAAGAGGTCAAGGCTACAGTGAGCTGTGATCGCACCAGCGCACTCCAACCTGGGCAGCAGAGTGAAACCCTGTCTCAGAAACAAACAAGCAAACAAACAAAAACCAGTGATAAAGATGTCTGCAGAATAAAACTTAAATCAAGCAGCTGTTTTCATGATAATTCAGCTGGAGCTGAAGGTTACTGATTCAATTCTTGATTTAAGTAAGACTGAAATGATGAATCAGGAGTAAATAATTTATGGTTTTTAACATCCAGTTGCAGTTTTTTTCTATGGCAGCTACTAGAAATTTCTCCTAACCTGCCCACATTGCTATTCTTGCTACAGTACTACCCAGTTTTCATGCTCCTTTTTTCCCTTCCTCCTCAGATCCACTCAATCATCCATTTCTAAAGCCCTGCTTTACAATCTTGCAATCTTCTCGTCCATGGGAAGTCCCCCAAGAAATATAATTTATTTCTGAACTGACTGCTTCTTAAGAGGAGGAGTCTGGAAGCTTGGAGAATAAAATTCATTTTATTCATTGTGCTATCTCTTCCCTCTGAAAAATCTGTTTGACACCCTAACAAAGCTATTGCATAACTCTTTCAAATGAACTGGCGAAAAGAAGCAGCTCAATATTGATTTGAGACACTTCAGCCTTTTCTGACTGTTTTTCAAACTCCCCTTTCTTCTTTGCATACTGATTTAATCCTCTCTCTTACTCCAGTGGATGGGGCACCTTTATTATTGTAGTCTGCCTGGCTACAATAATAAAGCTTCTTCTAATAAACCTTGCAATTGGGATATTTGCAGCATACAAATGAGCAAACTTATTATTATTAGAATTCAATTTCAATCCAGCACCTCCATGTCTATGTCATCAGTTTGGAGACAAGGTGGAAGATTCACCCTATATTCTTCCTTGTCAGTGTGGTTAGTCCACAAATACCTTCATCACCTCGTGAGTACAATGATGTGAGGATGTCTCAATTTTCAGTGTACTAATGGGAACTGAGAATGCCAGAGACTTAATTCCCAGGTAGTCATATAGTGGTCCTACCTCTTACTAATTCAGTTGCTCTGTAAGTGAATTAGAAGGGGTAATCTCTGACTTGAGTGCTGGGCTAGCTGTGGGAATTTCCTCATCGGTGACTGAGCAAATCTTTTCTCCCCAACACTCAGCAGAACCATGTGTGTAAGGAGAAACATCTTTGGGAGTGTGAGGAGCACTTGGGTCACTCAGAGCTCCCCACTCTGCCAGGCATCTCATTCAGAGCTCCACTTGTTGATCCACTATTCCTCAGTCCCAACTTGCTTTACCAACTGAGACTGAGTTTCTAATGAAGCTTAGCTTTGTTTAGTAACTCATAACTACAACAAAAGATTACTGTTGATTCTTATTATTTGCAGTAGTTATGTTCCTTTTTTTTTTTATTGCATTTTAGGTTTTGGGGTACATGTGATGAACATGCAAGATTGTTGCATAGGTACACACATAGCAGTGTGGTTTGCTGCCTTCCGTCCCCTCACCTGTATCTGTCATTTCTCCCCATGCTATCTCTTCCCACCTCCCCACCCCCCCGCCCCTCCCCCATTTCCCCCCAACGGATCCCAGTGTGTAGTGCTCCCCTCCCTGTGTCCATGTGTTCTCATTGTTCAACACCCGCCTATGAGCGAGAATATACGGTGTTTGATTTTCTGCTCTTGTGTCAGTTTGCTGAGAATAATGGTTTCCAGGTTCATCCATGTCCCTATAAAGGACGTGAACTCATCGTTTTTGATGGCTGCATAATATTCCATGGTGTATATGTACCACATTTTCCCTATCCAGTCTATCATCGTTGGGCATTTGGGTTGGTTCCAGGTCTTTGCTATTGTAAACAGTGCTGCAATGAACATTCGTGTGCATGTGTCCTTGTAGTAGAATGATTTATAATCCTTTGGATATATACCCAGTAATGAGATTGCTGGGTCAAATGGGATTTCTATTTTTAGGTCCTTGAGGAATCGCCACACTGTCTTCCACAATGGTTGAATTAATTTACATTCCCACCAACAGTGTAAAAGTGTTCCTATTTCTCCACATCCTCTCCAGCATCTGTTGTTTCCCGATTTTTTAATGATCGCCATTCTAACTGGTGTGAGATGGTATCTCAATGTGGTTTTGATTTGCATTTCTCTGATGACCAGTGATGATGAGCATTTTTTCATATGTTTGTTGGCCTCCCGTATGTCTTCTTTTGTAAAGTATCTGTTCATATCCTTCGCCCATTTTTGAATGGGCTTGTTTGTTTTTTTCTTGTAGATCTGCTTTAGTTCTTTGTAAATTCTGGATATCAGCCCCTTGTCAGATGGGTAGACTGCAAAAATTTTTTCCCATTCTGTTGGTTGCCGATTCACTCTACTGACTGTTTCTTTTGCCGTGCAGAAGCTGTGGAGTTTGATTAGGTCCCATTTGTCTATTTTGGCTTTTGTTGCCATTGCTTTTGGCGTTTTGGTCATGAAGTCCTTGCCTACACCTATGTCCTGAATGGTTTTGCCTAGATTTTCTTGTAAGGTTTTTATGGTATTAGGTCTGATGTTTAAGTCTTTAATCCATCTGGAGTTAATTTTGGTGTAAGGTGTCAGGAAGGGGTCCTGTTTCTGCTTTCTCTCTCACCACTCCTATTCAATATAGTACTGGAAGTTCTAGCCAGAGCAATCAGGCAAGAAAAAGAAATAAAGGGCATCCAAATTGGAAAGGAGGAAATCAAATTGTCTCTATTTGCAGATGACATGATTGTATATCTGGAAGACCCCATCATCTCAGCCCAAAATCTCCTGAAACTGATAAACAACTTCAGCAAAGTCTCAGGATACAAAATCAACGTGCAAAAATCACAAGCATTCCTATACACCAGTAATAGACTTCAAGAGAGCCAAATCAAGAACGAACTGCCATTCACAATTGCTACAAAGAGAATAAAGTACCTAGGAATACAACTAACAAGGAACGTAAAGGACCTCTTCAAGAACTACAAGCCATTGCTCAACGAAATAAGAGAGGATACAAACAGATGGAGAAACATTCCATGTTCATGGTTAGGAAGAATCAACATCGTGAAAATGGCCATACTGCCCAAAGTAATTTACAGATTCAATGCCATTCCCATCAAGCTACCAATGACCTTCTTCACAGAACTGGAAAAAAACACCTTAAACTTCATATGGAACCAAAAGAGAGCCCGCATAGCCAAGTCAATTCTAAGCAAAAAGAACAAAGCAGGAGGCATCACACTACCAGACTTCAAACTATACTACAAGGCTACAGTAATCAAAACAGCATGGTACTGGTACCAAAACAGAGATATAGACCAATGGAACAGAACAGAGGCCTCAGAGGAAATACAACATACCCACAACCATCTGATCTTCGACAAACCTGACAAAAACAAGCAATGGGGAAAGGACTCCCTGTTTAATAAATGGTGTTGGGAAAACTGGCTAGCCATGTGCAGAAAGTAGTTATGTTCTTAAAAGTCACCTCAAGTACTGAATTAGCAAATACTGTGCCATTGTTCCTTGAGAAAATACAGTGCTGGGGTCATGCAAGATTCTGGTCACAACGTATTTGTAAGCCAGTCAATATATAAACTTATGTGTTTCTGCTTAAAGACATATTATTTAATATATGGATTAGTCCATTCTCATACGTTTGTAAAGAACTGCCAAAGACTGGATAATTTAGAAAGGAAATAGGTTTAATTGACTCACAGTTCTGCATGTCTGAGGGGGCCCAGGAAACTTACAATCATAGCAGAATGCAAAGGGGAAACAAAGCACCTTCTTCACAAGGTGTTGGGAGGGAGAAAGAGTGAATTAGTTAAGGGAGAAGAGGCCATTATAAAACCATCAGATCTCATGAGAACTCACTATTATGAGAACAGCATGTAGGAACTGCTCCCATGATTCAGTTACCTCCATCTGGTCTCCCCCTTGTCACATAGGGATTATGGGGATTACAATTCAAGATGAGACTTTGAATGGGGACACAGCCAAACCATATCAATGTATATTGTTGATTTATTAACAATGAACTCACAAACAAAGGCACTATAACTCATGGTGTGCCCAAATGTAGTTTCTCTAGCACTGGTATTTTCTCCATAAGGCACATCACAGTCTTCTTGCACTTGACAGTACAGCAATTGAAACAAGAAAGCAGAGTGTTGATAGGTTCAAGCTCAGCTGGGAAGACATACTTCAGGAAACTAAAAATTTTTGCCACTCTGTGCATATCGGCAAATAACAGTGAAACTGTCACAGTATTGACTTCGAGGTTTCAAAATTTTAGCAAGTAAATGAATTTGCAAATATGGAATCTGCCAACAAAGGTTATTGACTGTATGTACTAATTTTCTGCAAGACTTGGGCTGCAGAGCTGCTTTATTGGTTCTAATAATGATTTTCCAGAGTATCCTAAAAATTGGTGACATTTTTGGTATATAATATTTTTAAATAGGGGAATTTAATATTTTTAAATGCTGTATTTCAGTTGCTCTCTGAAATTTAGAAGATATGGCAAAAATTAGGCACTAGCTCTTGCATGGCAATAGTCCACAAAACCCACACAGTGGCTGAACTCCTTAGAGAGACAGGACCTGTGCTTTTCAGTTTTATGTCTTGAAACACCCACCCACCTGCTGCATCAATTTATATTGACCAATGCTGGCATTGAGTTTGAGACACTTGCTTTGAAGTCCTCTAGCAGTCTTGTTTTACTCCAATAGCAAATAACCCATACATCAAATACCAAACCCTAGTTGTCTTTGAATCTCCCAGGAGTTGACAAGTTCCTGAGGATCAGGTGCTAATGACTTAGAAAGCAAAACTCTTCAACTGGACCACTGCCCTTTTCTCTCTATCCAAGAAAGACTTAATTTGTTAGGAAAGTTTGCATCTAAGATTGTTGCATAAAAAACACTTTTCAGTTTACAACTTCATAAAGAAGGAGCTGCTTAACTTTCCACAATTTAGTGACTTGACAAATTTTGAATAAATTTAGTTCTGCTTTCTCTTAATAAAACCCAGTTTTTCTGTTTATTGTTTTTTGAGACAGTCTTGCTCTGTCACCCAGAGTGGCTGGGACTACAGGCACATGTCACCATGTACACATATATGGTTTTTTGTTTTATTTTGGTCTTTTTTTTTTTTTTGTAGAGACAGGGTCTCACTATGTTGCCTGGGTTGGTCTTGAGCTCCTGAGCTTAAGGGATTCTTCCACCTGGGTCTCCCAAAGTGCTGAGTTTACAAGCATGAGCCACCACACCTAGCTAAAATCCAGCATTGAAGAGCAAATTCTTACAAACTTTATAATCCTAATCCCAGAAAGTTCTCTTCCTGATTTAGGTTATTTCAAAAACTAGCTACACTTTTTGTCCTATGAGTATCCTATTTCTTGCACTGTAATTTCAACATTTGGGTGGTCATTGCAAAGGTGGGCTTTTGGTTCAGTTCCAGAGTAATGGTTGTACTCAAAAGGCCACTGGGTCTTTACTTTAATGTCTAAAATAGAACATGATGCTTTCTAAAATGTCCATCTTATAAAGCTAAGTCAAGTGATTAATCTGAGTATAGTGAACATTCCAGGGAAAAACAAGTCCAAAAAAGAAGCCTTGAGTAAAAATTTAGATATTCATTATAGGTTTCCACTTTTTAAGGGAAAGCATTTTGACCAAAACTTTTCTAACATCCTCTTTAGAGATATCTCCATCTTACCAGAGAGTCACACAAACTGCTATTTTTAAAAAACTGCTATCTTCTTTCTTCAAGACCTGTTTTCAATGTTATGACATTCTCTTCTTTATTTTCCCCCTTTACAAGTGGTGACAGAAACTACCTCAAAGTCCTACTGTCCAGTGTGCAAATATTCCTGAGTTACTTCTCTGAGTTTCATCAGATTAACACTAAATTTCAAAAATGTAATATGGTTGAATATTTATCTATTCTTCTACTATTTTAGTAATTATTTTAAGACAGAGACTAGGTCTTGAGTACCCCTTGTATCCTTAGGGACATGCTTATGGATGGTACTCATAGGTTGACATTGACTGTTCACCTGCACAGGTTATTGTCCATGTAACACTTGTATGAGCTCAGTATAGAGCTTTTCAACATTAACAAGTCACTTCAATGTATGAGGCAGTGATGTAGATTATTTAGATTAAGTGATGTCAACTGGAAAACTTGGATTGAAGAAGCTTAAAACCTTTGCTGTTCAAGCAGCTAATCTTCAAGATTGATGGAATATTATTTTTAGATCATGAAAAAAATATATAGGCAGCTGTTTTAATAGTTATTAATGGCAACTGTCAGGCATACAACTATTGACTGAAGATGAGTCACACAAGCCATAAAAAGCATTGGAGTCCTGAATACAAACAGGGGAGAAAAGGTTCTATAACTGTTTATGCGTTCACACCAAAGAGAGTCAGCTAATTAAACATGGGAGTATTTACCTGAAACAGCCAACATGGGAAACTAACGAATTTGTTCAAAGGATGCAAACAAGTTATCACCTGTTCTGTCAGTCAATAATACTGAAAGAAGCAATTTCCATCACTGTAGGTATCCACAAGTAATTCAGAAGCCACCAGATTTTAATTAGCTTCAAAGCCTACATACTGGGTGGTAAAGTTAAGCCATCCACCTTTTTGTCATGTAAAAGTAATTTTTATTTTTTTTATTTTTTTATTGCATTTTAGGTTTTGGGGTACATGTGATGAACATGCAAGATTGTTGCATAAAATTGTGTGTCTCTGTACATCATTCAATGCATGTAGACTAGGAAGAACAGAAAGAAACAGATAAAAGAGACAGGAAGATTATCTGTTTTGCTAGCACTATAACGCACTCCAGGGAAAGCAGGAAAAACTGACTAAAGAATGAGTAATTTAATCAAAATCTCACTCTTTTACTGTATATCTAATGGTCTTATCAGAAGATACTAAACATGAGGCAGCATGAGAACACAGTAAACAGGAGAGATCCCTCCACCCCACATGCTAGCTATGCTGTATTAATAATGTAAAATGTAAGGCTGTTTCTATAAAAATGTCTTAAGTTTTAGGATAGAAAATTATAAAGACAAGCATTTAACACTAACTTTATGTATAGTTGTGATTATTTTAAAATAAAATAATGTAGAATGCTTTATAGTAAATTATTACAATATTAAGATGAATAATTTTATTGTATTATAGGGAGAAAAGAAAAATTGGACATCTGTCAGTGCATTGGGAAGGAAAAGCCAAAAGCTGTATTTCTCTTGGAAAAATTTTTCCGAAGCAAGCTAAAAAAACAAATCTTGATTAAATTTCTTTCTCATTCATCCTAAACATTATCAATAGGAGACCTTCCAAAATAGTGACAAAATCATGAATAAAATTCTTTCACACAAGTTTCTGTTTTTAAAGATTATTTTTATATGGGAGTTTTAAGTAAGAAGATTAAGATAGTTTCTAAACATTTAAATATTAACACTCAATAGAACTTAAGTAATAACCAAACTACTGAAGGGTAATAGTTACATCAACATGCATTTCTTTCTCTCTCTTTCTCTTTCTTTCATTTTTCTTTCTTCTTTCATTCTTTCTCTTTCATTACATTTTTAAACAGTTTTATTGTTGTCTAACTGACATACAATACACTATACTTATTTGAAGGGCACAGTTTAATAGTGTGTAACATGTATGCACAAGTAAAATCACCACAATCAAAATAAAGAACACATTCATCACTATTGTCAATCAAAGAATCTCAAGATTCATAAATTTGGAGAGGACAGCTTTGTTTCTCATAAAGGGTTGCAGTATGCAGGCTGGCCATCCTGACAGCTGGAAAGCGTACCCTTCAGCACAGACCAAAACCAGGCACACCACAGAAAGAAAGGCAGACAGGAATTTACGCAGAACGGGTTGGCCAAGAATACATATTCAACAGGCTATAAGCTATGAATATTCATGAAGACAGGCACGTGCACATGCATAATAAGCAAGCATGCATCTTACATGCATCCTATGTTCACTTTGGGGTGGAGACTTAACATGTAAATGTATTACAATTAGGTTCCATACCTGAAAAGTGAAAGAGGGACATGAAGGCACTCAGTGTACGGTCTCTGTGTACCAGCCAAGACCAGTTTATGGTCAACTGTGTCTCATCAGGGAAAGTTACTGAAATCAGTCTCTTGTCCAATCAAAGCTGTAGTTATGGCTTATACGACAGGGGTGTCAATCAGTGCCCGGTGATAGGGGAGCCGCAATTGTTTCAATATTGTTTATCTCAAAGCCAGTGCAGTTCTTAGCTGCTACAGAAAAAAGGAAAAACCCTGTGGCCCTTAGAACAGAGTTTATTCTTTAAGTGTAGAGGTGCATGACATAACCCTTGTCTGGCATTGCCTTAGGTCTTATTTACAATTTGTATCTGATTGCCTCAAAGACTGTTCTGTCAGTCTTATGATCTCTATTTTAACACCACCAAAATTTTCTTCTTGGCCTTTTGTGATGCCACCTTCCCTCTCTTACTCTCTTCTCAGAAGAAGGCAACCACTGATCTGCTTTCTGTCCCTATATTGGCTTGTAATTTCAAGAGTTTTATATAAATGGCATCAGAGACTGTATTTTTTATCTGACTTTTTCAATTAGCAACATTATTTTGAGCTTCATCCATCTTGTTGCAAATATCAATAATGCATTTCTTCCTGTTACTGAGCAGTATTCCGTTGTGTGGATATACAATTTGTTTAGCCAATCACCTATTGGTGGGCATGTGGGTTGTTTCTAGTCTTTGACTATTACAAATACAGCTGCTATTAACTTCCTTGTGTTATGGGATCCTAAGGGGGTGATGCCTTTCTGGCTGGAAACCTCTGTGGCTGGTGACACGTTTGCCTGAGCTTTGCTCGGGCCCACTGGGCCCACTCGTCCTGACAGGCTGCACTTGGCTCGTGCTACCAGCCTGGATTCTTCACTTCCAAAGAGACTGGAGTGGAGCAGTGAGAGGTACATGAGCAAGCTGGCATGGGGTCCGGCCATTGCACAGTCAGGCAGGCACTCCAGCTGCTGCAGTGGGGAAGGCACTCCAGGGGCTAACACACTGCAAGTCTGCACGGGACCTGGCAAGCAGCTTCCATGGCTGGCACCAGAGAATGCCGTGGTGCCCAGAAGCTTGGACACTCCAGGTACCACAGGGCCCCAAAAGAGGACTCACAGCCGTGGCTCAGGGAGCTTCCAGGTTTGGGCTTCCCGAAGGGCCGCAGCTCTTCTCTCCTCTCTTCTCTTCTCCTTGTCGCCCACAATGTGGCAAGCAACGGATGTGTTTCAGCACTGTTCGAATAACAGCTCTTTTTGCCTCACCATTTGGTGGGTCCGGGTTCTTGTCCTGCCTCCGGGAAGAATGAAAGGAGCTTTATTGAGAACAGCTCAGAGATCTGCAGTGGGCAGCTCCTCTATGTAGTTAGGGTGTTGGAACCAGCATTCAGCTTTCAGCAGAGAGGGTAGCTCCTCTCTGCTAGGCAGGTCGTCGCCATGAGTGTTGAGCTCTCAACAGAGAGGATATCGCCTCTCAGCAACTGGTCATTCATTCCATTGTCTTCCTGTCCTCTCTTCATCCTCTGCTACAGTCTGGCTGAGTCCGGGCATTTTTATGGGCCTCATAGCAAAGGACGTGGGTGCTGATTGGTCCATCGGCGACTGTGCGTAGACCCAGGGAAAAGCACAAGATCCCCCTCTGTCGGTGGGAATAGTGGCCCAGCCCCCAGGCTTCAGGCCCTCCCTGGTTTGAAGGTGGGGCTTCACCAGGGACTAGCCCCCTTCTGCCCAGGAGCCTGTTTTCCTCCTGCTGCCGTTCGTAGTACCCAGGCTGTTCATGCCAAGGGGCACCTGCAGGCTAGCTCCAGGTTGTCCTCAGGCTGCCCTTGATCTCCCGCCCATGCTCGTTGGTGCCCAAATTTCAGAGGTGGCCGAGAAGGCAAGGGGTTGGTGTTTCAGTGCTGTCCCAGGAGCATAGACGTCCAGCCGGGCGGCATAAGCACCTGGGCTTAGCCCCATCCTTGCTCCAAGATCAGTGAGAGCACTGGAAGCAGGAAGAGGACAGGCAGTCGGAGCAGACACCTCCAAGAATGCAGGGGTGAGTGGGGCCTTCCCAGCCCGAGATGCCTGAATCTGCAGCCAGAGCTGGGCAGCTGTATCTGTACCCAGGATAGTCAGGGGTCCTGCCTGCTCTTAGCCCTCAAGAGCAGAGGGAGGGCCATATCCACAGACACGACTTGGGTTGATGCCTGCTCCTGGCTCCTGCTGGTTCCATGGAACGTGGCACCACTCAGGCCCATCTCCACGTTGGGGTCCCTCTCTGCCTGCTCCTCCATGCCCAATTGCACTGCTCCCCCGCCAGCGGATGACTCGACCCAGCCCCATTGCCACAGCCCCTAGAATGGCAGGCTCCAGGGTCTCTAAGGAATGGGCTCCGGGGACTGCCTGCCTCCTCCCCACACCATACCTGCAGCAGAGTGGCAGGCAAGAGTGACAATGGGGGGCCAGGGTCCAGAGTGGTGGAAGTTCCAGGCCTGGAAGCAGGTCCTGCTCAGCTGCATGAAGGTAGGGGCAGTACAGTCAGATGTCTCAGGGACACCAGGGTACAGAGGATGGGGAACACTGGGCTCCCACTGCTCCCACAGCCGCTCCTGCTGCCATTTCTGTCGCCATGGCCACTGCCCCCACAACCCACTGCAGCTGGTGCAATGGCAGCAGCCACTCCGAAAGGCCCACTGCTGCCACCACTTGTACATGATATAATATTTTGGGGTAAATACTCAGAATTATAATGACTAAATAATATGCCAAGCGTATGTCTAAAATTTTAAGAAACTGTTAAACTCCTTTCCAAAGTGGTTGTGTGATTTTACTTTCCTGTAAGTAGGGTATGAGCTCCAATTGTTCCACATTCTTACCAACATTTGGCATGCTCACCTTTAAATTTTAGCCATTTTAATCATTAAATTTAAATTTAATTAGTATTGTAATATAGTGATATTCCACTGTGATTTTGGTTTGCATTTCCAAAACAATGAATAATGTGCTTTCTTCATCTATGTCATCCATATCTCATATTTAGGGGGTGACTGTCCAAACTTTCTGCTCAATGTTATTGGTTATTTGTTTTATTATTGTATTTTGAGAGTAATTTATAATACAGACTACAAACCCTTTAACAGATACGTATTTTTTAAATAGTTTCTTTTAGTCTGTCTTTTGAAGAACAAATACGTTTAACTTTAATGAAGTCTAATTTTCATCATTTTCCTTCCTAAATTGTGTTAAATGTCATATATGAGAAATCTCTGCCTAATTCAAAGTCATACATAATTTTCCTCTATGCTTTCTTAAGGAAGTTTTTTAGTTTGCAGTTTTAAATGTAAGTCTATAGTCATTTTATCATTATGGTAAAATACATATAACATGAAATTTATCATTTTTATTTTTTAGTATATAATTCAGAGGTGTTAAGTACACTACATTGTTGTGCAACTATCACCATTATGCACCTCCAGAATTTTTTTTTTTTTTTTTTTAAGAGACAGGATCTCTTTCTCCCAGGCTGGAGTGTGGTGGTGCAATCATATCTCCCTGTAACCTCAAACTCCTGGCCCCAAGTGATTCTCCCACTTCGGCCTCCCAAAGTGCAGGGATTGGCAGTGTAAACCACCACTCCCAGGCTCAAGAATATCTTGATCATCCCACACTAAAACTTTACAGCTATTAAGCAATAACTCTTCATTACTCCCTCCCATAAGTCCCTGTTAACCATGATCATACTTTCTGTCTCTATTAATTTTACTATTCTAAGTACTGCAAATGTCTTGGACTGTTTGGGCTACTATAACAAAATGACATTAAATGAGTAGCTTAAAAATAACAGAAATTTATTTCTTAACAGTTCTGAAGCCTGGCAAGTACAAGATTAAGACACTGACAGATTTGATATCTGGTGAGGGCCTATTCCCTGGTTCAGGAGATGGTGCCTTCTAGCTCTGTCCTCAGATGATGGAAGGAGCAAATAAGCTTCCCAGAGATTTTTTTTATAAGGGCATTAAACCTATTCATGAGGTTTTTGCCTCTAGGACCCACTTTCCAAAAGGCCCTTCCTCCTAATACCATCACCTTGGAGATTAGTGTTTCATCATATAAATTTGGAAGGTGAAGGACACAGTATGCAGACCATAGAATCATAGAAATGGAAATGTACAATATTTACTCTTTTCTGTCTGATTTATTTCACTTTACATATGTTTTTATGCTTTATTAGTGTGGTGTGTATTGTAATTGCTACACTCCATTTTGTTTATCCATTCATTCATAGAGGGACACTTAGGCTGCGTCCACCTTTTGGCTATTGCAAATTATGCTGCTACAATCAACATTAGTGTACAAAATCTGTTGGGCTTATTGTTTTCAATTCTTTAGGGGTATATACCTCAGAGTAAAACTGCTGTTCATAAGGTAATTCTATATTTAATTGTTTTGAGAAACTGCCAGACTGTTTTCCATAATGACTGCCCAATTTTACAATCTCATTGGCAGTACATAAAAGTTCCAATTTCTCCACATTCTCACCAATACTTCTTACTTTCCATCTTTTTAATAGTAATTATCCAAATAGGTATGAAGTGGTGTTTCACAGTTTTGATTTGCATTTCCCTGATTAGTGGTGATATTGAGCATCTTTTCATGTACTTATCAGCCATCTGTCTATCTTTTTTGATGAAATGTCCATTCAAGTCCTTTGTCCATCTTTGAATTAGGTTTTTTTTTGTTGTTGTTGTTGTTTTTATTGAGCTGCAGTACTTTATTTATTCTCCACATTAGGCCCTTATCAGATATATAATTTGAAAATCTTCTCCCATTCTGTGGGTTGCCTTCCTTCTGATGATAGTGTTCTTAGATGCACAAAAGTTTTAAAATTTGATGAAACTATCTGTCTTTTCTTTTATTGCCTTTGCTTTTGGTATCATATCTAAGAAATCATGGCCAAATCCAATGTCATAAAGCTTTTCTTCTGTTTTCTCCTAAGAGTTTTATAGTTTTAGCTTTTATGTTTATGTCTTTCATCCACTTTGAGTTATATTGATTTATTTTCAAATGATAAACTAATCTTGCAATGCTGGATAAAGCCCACTTGGTCATGATATATTATTTATATAATGTTGGATTTTATTTGCTTAATATTTATTAGAAAACTTTGCATCTATGTTTATGAGAAAATTTTCCCCATAATTTTTTTTGTATTTATCTCCTCCTGGTTTGGGTATCAGGGTAATTCTGGACTCAGGGAATAAACTGGGAAGTGTTCTATTCTCTGGAATTTTGTGGAGGACTTTGGGTAGCACTGCTATTATTAAATGTTTTGTTTGCCAGTGAAACTATCTGAACTTGGAGATTTGTTTTGAAGAAAGAATCTTAACCACAAATTTAGTTTTATTAATAGATATAGATACAGAGCAAGTCAGGTTTTTTCTTTAATTTCAACAATTTGCACATTTTGCCAAAATCGTTTAATTGAATTTATTGACAAATATTTGTTCATAGTATTTGCTTATTATATTTTTAATATCTGTAGAATCTATGCTGTGTGTCTGTTCTCACTCCTGATATTAGTAGTTTGTCTTTTCCCTCTCTTTTTCTCTCCCCATCTTTCTATATTTCTCCTTATATCCTTATCTCTATTTATCTATCTCACCTGTGTCTCTTTTGCCTGATCAGTCTTCTAGAGTTCTATCACTTTTATTCAACTTCTCAGAGAATCAGCCTTTGATTCAATTGATTTTCTCTTTTGTTTCTTTTTCCTGCTTTATATTTCATTGATTTCTGCTCTGCTTTTTTTCCTTTTGCTTGCTTTTGGTTTATTCTTCTCAGTTTCTTCAGGCGGGAGCTGAAGTCCTTGATTATTCTTTTTTGTTTGTTCTTCCTGAAGTTCTGTGGGTTTTGCCTACTCATTTTTATTTGTTCTACTTACATATGCCTACTTTATTAAATATATTCAATGTCCAAACTGACTTAGAATGCAACATTTGCCCTTCGTTTTTAATCTAGAAATAACTTCAATTTTTTTAAGTTTTGAATATTTTCTAGGAGTTTTCTTGGGTAAAGGGGATGTTATAAACAAATAACAAACATGGTCCAATCATCCTGAATTCTCAAAAACCTTTAATATTTTTGTCTATATAGAGATATCAATAAAATTAAGGTGATATCCTTAATCTCTTTCCTAACATTGATTCTTACATTTTTCTCATATTTCCTTAGATTGATTTTCTTATGACTTTAAGTGGAGCTTGTTGATTGTGCCCAGCCTTTATTCTTTCTCTCTTTTTCTGGACTCTTATACTATCCACTGGGGGGTATTTATATACATTAGATTATCTGGGTTTAGATAACAGTTCTACTGTTATTCATGGTAGGATCTTAACCTCTTTAATCCTCTCATTTGTATAATAAAATGAATAGTACTGTAGTAAGAGTCATGCAGATAAACTACTTAGTACACTGCCTGGTACAAAGTAAAGGCTCAAAAACGATTTAATAGCAAGTATTGGAAATGAGCAAATAGACTATTCAAGTGTTCACTAGTTCAAAATCTGATAAAAGAACTGCTCTTTTTATAAACTTGGTTAACTTAAAATATGTCACCAAGTATATCTATTAAATTAAAATTATTAAAAATCTTCTAACACATTTTTTGTATTTGTCAGACACAAATTACAAACACACAGAGAGAAAGAGAGACAGAGAACACAATTCATACCGTTTTCATTTCTTTTTCCTGTTTTGGTTTTGTTTTGTTTTTTTGCACTAGCTAGAACCTCCAGTATAATACCGACAAAAGCGGTAAAATATAAACTCTCACCAAACATGTGCTGAGAACCTCTCTCACCCACTCTTCCAAGTTGTTGGGGAAACTAAATTCTAATGATGTAACCTAGGCAATAAACAAATAAATAAACAAAGAAAGAGGAAGTGATGATTGCTATGATAAAACTAAATCGGGACTGGAACTGGCTGCTTCGGTTGGGCAATCGGAAAGGCTGTTGCTCATGAGATACTATACACGTTGTGATCTGAAGGACAAGGAGCCAGCCATGAGGAAATCACACACACACACACAAAAAGCATCCCAGGCAGATGAGGCAGATGGAAAACCCCAAGACATTAATGAACTTGGTCTGTTTGAGGAGCGGAAACAAGGCTGTTAGGGCTGGAACAGGCTGACAAGGGAACAGGAAGAGGCAGAGACAAGATCACATAGGACCTTGGAGGCAAGATAAAGAGGCTTAGAATTTCTCTCAAAAGTGCCATAGGGAGCCCGAACGATTTTAAGCACAGGATAATGTAACTTGATTTATTTCTTAAAAACATCACTCTGGTGGGTGTTTGAAGAAAGAAATATAGAAGGACTGTTGGAGAAGGTGAGAGACTAGGTTAAAGACTGTGGTAGCAGCCTAGCCAAGAGCTGTCAGGTTTTAGCAACAAGGGTTTAGAAAATGTAGGTACAAACTGTTTCATCACCTAGGTAGAGAGCATAGTAACTAATGGGTAGTTTCTGGATCCTCACCCTCCTCCCACCCTCCCATGTACACCAAACCCCAGCAACATGCAATTTACCTGTGTAACAAATCTTCCCATGTAGTCCCTGAACCTAAAAGTTTGAAGGAAAAATAATAACAATCATAATTTTAAAAAAATAAATAAAGCATGTATTGTCAAATGTAATCAGAGAATTGTGAACACTTCCTGATGCAGTGAATTTGGCAGAGGCAGGACAAAATGAAACTTAAATACAATGATTATAAAAGTTAGGTTAGTGATAGCATACTTCAGTTCTAAGTCATCTGTGCATAATATATTTCCATTTTTTTCTAGAGCTGTATGAATAATAAAGTAATATATTTAAATATAACTCGTCTATAAGGTTCACATCCTATCATTGTTGGTGTCTTTATATAAATTCAGCTTCAAATGCTCTATTGAATAAGCCAGAAAATTCAGTGGCTTATAAATGAATGGGACTGTCAATGAGGACACTCAGTATCACGTGGTATTAAAATATGTTGTTTTTTAAAAGACAGACTTGGTGAAATGTGACAAATTACAAACTACTAAAATAATGACATTTAGATTTCAGTGTCATGTGAGAAAAAAGAGTCAACAATATTTCTCATTTATTGTATAAAGACCTCCTTACTTTTACCTTTTGCTAGCAGTTAAAGGTTCATAACCGTTAAGCAAGAGTTAAAATTTGATCTAGAGACATGATTTTTTTGTGCAGAGCATAGGACCTGTGCTCTGTGTTGCTGGATTTCTAATTTTTCTTTCCACTATGAATCTGTTAGCTGAAGGTCTAGGATCTAGTAAAAAAGCTCAGGAATCATTTTAATCTATGAGCAGTTAGCACCATTTCTCACCACTCCCAAGCAATCTGCAACAGTTCAACACCTGTTTTGAGTCCTTAGATGTTCATACAATTACTAGTAAATCATAATAAAAAAGGCAACCACTATGCATCTCACTGCAAGAGGCAGTGCAAACAGATGATAAATAATTTTCTTTGGCTTTCTCAGCAGTAGGGACAAGGAGGAATGGCAAAATTACCAAAGTAAAATGTCGATCTAAATGGCCATGTTATTTTATCATAATTTTGAAAAATAAATAAAGCATGTATAGTCAAATGTAATCAGAGAATTGTGAACACTTCCTGATGCAGTGAATTTGGCAGAGGCAGGACAAAAGGAAAGAGAGAGCTCTAAGAGAAAGCTCGTCTGGAAAGTTACTTAATTTTGCATCCCTGCCTAAATGTGGTACTCTGTTAATCCACCCCCAAAACATGAAATTCTATAATTAGGTCAGATTTGATGAGGTGAGCCAGATAGCTTGTGGATCATCATGTACTCACTCTTATTTTGGTTTTTAGGATCCAAGTATAAACAGTGATAATATTCAATGAGTACCTAAGAAATGTGACAAAGTGGATATGAATTTTGGCTCTGTCCAGAATAACACTGTGAACTTGGTATTGCCAACAACCCCATTTTATTCCTTGTGAGATTAGAATGACAATGGAATTACCCTTACAAACACGGAACAGATTAAATTTAACAACATATTTCTTTGGGTTGGCACCACTGTCAGGTACCATACTTTGCCTCATGATGGCAACATGTCTCCCAGCAGCTCAAGACTTACATCTTAGACTTTCAGAATCCCATTGAAAGACAAGCATGCCTCTTTCCTGACATCACTAACAAAGGTCTTAGAATGAATCCCCTGTGCGTGGATTGAGTCATTCAAATACAGAGACCCATATCGTGACTGAGCAAGACTGAACTGTCTTACTCATCCTTCCATTCAGGAAGGGAGTCCAGAGCCCCACATGGAATGAGGAGGGAGAGGGGTTGCGCCCCCAGAGAATCACAGTTATTTGTCATAGAATCTAAATATTATAGCTCTAACTATATTTCCTAACATGGCACATTACCTTGAAGAAGTTTCTAAAGTTCTCTGTTTCAGGATTCTAAATTAGAAAGTAATATAACAACCCCTACTTCATAAAGTTGCTGGGAGATTTTGATAAAATTTTGTGTGTGTGTGTGTGTGTGTGTGTGTGTGTGTGTGTGTATGTGTGTAAAACAAGCCTAGCTCAGGCTAGGCATGTGGTAGGAACTAAGTACATGTGATTTCTTTCTGCTCTCATTCTCTCAGGAGTGATGCAAAGTAAAGACAGCATGTATTGATGCTGGAGGAGAGCTATAATATCTTCACTATTTTCTTCTATGTCAAATTCAGAGCCATCCACATTTTTTTCTAATATTTCTTGGCTTCGAGCTAGTACATCATCCTAGTTACTTTAGCCTTTCATCATTCCACTCAAAATGTAATGCCCCATTCAGAACACAATATTCTAGGTATGATCTGTCCAGCACAAACTTGACTATAATCTCTTTTAATCTGAAAGTGCTTTCATTAGTGACACCTGAGATTTTCATGACCAGTGATGGACTTAACTCCCTACAGGCATTTGAACCAATCAGTAATACTCCAGGCCTTCTCAACAAGTCAACTTACTGGCAAACTATGTCTCTTCTGACCCATGCCTATGAACTTGCTCTTTGAAGTATGTGCTGAAAATTTTATTCCTACACATTGTTATCCTATTAGACCTTGACATTTATGCTTGCTGGTATGCTTTTAGGTATGGATAAACCTCTCATCAACACTTCACATCATATACAAACTTTACCAGCGTTCTCTGGTGTCTTTATTTTCAGTGAAAACAAAACCAAGACCCAGGTGGTGATGGAGTCCTTCAACACGTTTCTCTCTAATTTGGAGTGGTCTCACCAACAGCATCCTAGTCATGTAACCAACCCTGAACCCTACTATATACTATCATCCAACCCATATATATATATATACATATATATATATATATATATATATATATATATATATATATACACATCTTTCTCATAAAGGTTTATAAAGAAAGATAATAAAATTTCTTCATACTTCCTTCACAATAAGAGCTCCTTTATGGATGAATTCTTATTGGCTAATCAATGCACCTAGCATCTAGCCTGTGGAAGCAGAGGCCCATCCAAGCAACTAAATGTTGGGAAAGAAAGGCTATGACCACTAAGATAGTATATCAGAAAGTTTGCAGATGAAATCAATAAAAATCAGATTTAGCAAGAAGGCTGAAAACCAAACTGAAGAGATTTTGAGTTTTCAGAGATGGATGTTCATAGATTCTGTTCCCAGTGGAGCAACATGCTGGCCTCACTGTTCTAGGGAACAAATGCTCATTTATCAAATCTGCTCCCTCCCCAAATAAAGCGACTCCCCTGTGTAACATGTTGCAACCTAAAGAAATCTGCTGTGAGACCCCTCCAGAATGATAGGAAAGTCAACAGTTGAAGCTGTTGAGCATGATAAAGAAGGAGAAAAAAGGGAGGAGGAGCTAATAAAGACACTAAGACATCATTTGACATAAGGCCAAATGCACTGTCTTATTACTTCCCAGATACCTGCTTGTTGCCAAGGGCATGAAGTAACTTTCTAACAACATGCTATTATATGCATATCTAAGTGTAATTACAGCATTGCGAAACAGCAAGGGACTTTTAGTAACTAAGTCACACTGGAGTCTTGCCTGTATGGGAGACTATGTAAGGATTGTAAAAGGGTTTATCCAAAAGAAATTTTTTTTTCTCTGTGAATGCTAATTCCCTAAACTAGTTCTGAATTCTGTGTATAACAGCAAACTGTAAAACAGCTGTGATTAGTCAACTCAAGTCCTAAAAGGAAATAAATGGAAACTCTTACACAGTTCAGCATATTCCCAATGTAACCACAATTTTTGAATTTGTAACACTTGAACTTTAGAGTATGAGAGCTTAGGTTTATTTTGCTTCTTAAACTTGTATTGAGAGAATGTGACAGCAATAAAAACTCCTCAGACAAGCCTTGACTTGATTAGCAAATGCTTTGTGTGCTCTTTTCAGGATATTGAACACCATTCATTACCAGAACCAAAGGTCACAGTGTGTGAACAGACAGCAAAGTTCAGGGTTCATAACAAAAGTGAAGCCAAAGGACATCCAGAGTATTTTTTTCAGAGTGCATGTGAGTTAGATTTACGCATACTCCAAGGAAGAAAGCTTCTCACCAAATCTAAATTTCTGGATAGAAGGAAGAAAATAAGGAAGAACCCAAGTTGAAACAAGTGTTTAAACAAAATTGTCATAAGAAAGCAAGATGAGAGACATGCAAACATTTCAATAATTGTCATCCTAGATTGCAAACAAACACAAAACAAAAGCAATAATCAGTATACATTAATGCTAATTCATAGGAATAAAAACATGTTTTAGTGATGTTAAATCTTTTATGTTTCTCCCTCTGCAACTGACCTGTGATGAAGAAATGGCCTCTGAACACTCCAAAATAAGTAATTACTATTCATTTAAGAAACATATATTATTCCCTACGATTTCCCAGTTAGTTTGATAGATACTGCAGGAGATTTGGAGAAATAAGATTTTATATGTGCATAAAAGTTGTAATTCAAGGTACATCATGTTACCTGACATTTTAATAATTCAAAGAACTATAGGAGTTCAAAGGGAGAACTCCTTTTAGTCCAAGTATCTTAAGAAAGGCATTATAAAAGAGGTGGCATGGTGCCTTGTCCTTGGACAAGAGATAATGACTTCAACAAGAAGAATAAGAGGAAACCCTTTAGTTCAGGCAACACTGTAGGAGACTGTGAAGTGTGAAGAAACAGGAGGGGCAGGCCACTGGCTGAAGGGTTTATGTGATAATGAGTGGTAGAATAGACAGCTGTTAAGAGTATGAGGAATTGTGAAGAGAAGTTTAGAAGGTTGCATGATAAACAGTCATTTTCAGGTTATAAGGAAAGGAGTCTGGAATCAAAACCATGATCTAAGGAAATTCATTTAGCAGCTAGTAATGAAGAAATGAAGGGGAGAGCCAGTAGAAGTGGTGTGACTCCTTGGGAAGCTACTGCAACACTAGAAAGAGGAGTTAAGAAGAGCCTGAGCTAGCACTGGGTGGTAGGAATAGAGGGGGGAAATTGAGGTAAAAGTAACAATTGAAGAGGGTTTGCTAAGTAGATCATGCTCAGAATGAGAAAATGTGAGGTGAAATTGAAGGCCGACATTCTTTGGAGTGATTTTTGAAGTTCATCAGGTAAATAACAATTCCTACAGAAAACATTTGGAAAGACGGTAGAAGGGAATAGAAGGAAGACATTGGGGGAGGGTAGGAAGGCTGAGGTCAAGGCAATGATGAAGAGTTCAGAAAAAATAAAAACATCATAGTCATGGAGTCCAAGCAGAGGCAAAAATCAAGAAGCAAGTAGTCAAAAGTAGCTCAGGATGAAGAGAAGATGAGAAGGACAAATAAAGATAAAGCCATTGGATATCATGAGTGGAAGATTACCGCTAATTGTTAAGTAAAGAATTTGGTCTGAACTTGCTTTGGGAGGAAGACAGAGCCCGGCAACACTTCTCCAGCCCATGCGGGTTCTGAGGCTGCTGAAGTGATGAAGGACAAGGTCCTGTGAGAAGAAAGAGAAACACACCAAAGAAAAGTGGGATTCCAATCATAAAATTTTGTTACCTGCACTTAGTATCTATTCCACATCTTAAGTACAGGTAACAAAAAGAGCCACAGAGACTAGGGGTCAGCATCTAACAGAGATCAAGGGATGTGTAGATGCAGAAGAGGTCAATTTTGCAAAATTCTGAATCCAGCTATAGTATTCCTTTTGCATGTGATTCAGTGCTTTGATTTTGGAATATGAGGTTGCTCTTAAATTGTTGGGCGTAACTGATACGTTTTGAGTAAAGTAGACAGTGGAAAAGTCTGGATACTGAATGTTAGGGCTGAGGTAGAGTAGAAAGTGAGAGAGCATAAGTAGTATGTATAGACTAGAGTTCTGTGAAGTTTGGGAGTAAAGGAGGGACTTGCTAGCCAGGCATGGTAGTGTGCAGGTGTCTGGATATATAGTCCCAGTTATTCAGGAGGCTGATGTAAGACGATCACTTGAGCCCCAGCGTTCAAGGCTGCAGCGGGCTAAGATCACACCACTAACCTCCAGCCTGGGTGACAAAGCAAGATCCTATATTTGAAAAAAAAAAAAATTTGCAAGGGCAAAGAAAATTTTTTAGAGAACTTTTTTTACCGTTTTTTTTTTTTTTTTCCTTTCATTTTATGTTTAGGATAAGGTGGTCGAAGCTGTCCATTTAAAAAGAGAGAAAAAAAATCTAGTTAAAAGGAAACTTCCTCAGACAAGAAATGAAATTAACTTATGAAACTAAATTCAGATAAGGTTAAAAAATGGATGCAAAAGATAGAATAACTAGACCTGAAAAAGAAAAGGGATTTCAAAATAAAGAAAATGACCAAAATGTTCTTTGTGGGAAGATGAGTAAGAATAAAAAGTTTGCAGCTGAGAGAAAAGAAGTTCAAACAGTCAATGTCAGGCAGCTTTACTCTTCCTAAGGACACCAGATTTTACATCTTCTGTTACGATTAGTAAGACACAGCGGTAGAATTGTTGGCTTGACATGAATGGTAAATATGAAGAACAACTTGTGAGGAAACAACAGTGATGTGGGATGAATAAAATGAAATGGAGAACAGCAAGGTGAAGTGAGGTAGCATGAATGTGAGCAGCAGTGGACAGAGACAGATTGCAGATTTTTCCCGCAGTGCTTCACGACCCAGGAATAGAAAATTAGATGGTGATGTGTCCCAGGACACAGGTAACACAGATTCATTTCACTACTTTTTAATGTTTAATTCCTCCAGATACACAATTTGACTTCTTTGTATTTGAACTTTTAGTATCATGACTGTAGTCACTTAGTCACTTCATTTTTTTCCTTTCGTATTTACATGCTGAGGTTTTATTCCTGCCAAAAATAGTGTTTGACTCAAGAAAACATGATTATAGTGGAAATAAAATTGTCCTCTAGGGAAGAAGGGTCTCTATTTATTTATTTTTTTGAAACAAGTCTTTCTCTGTCACCCAGGCTGGAGTACAGTGGTATGATCTCAGCTCACTGCAAGCTCTGCCTTCCGGATTCAAGCAATTGTCCTGTTTCAGCCTCCAGAGTAGCTGAGACTACAGGCATGAGCCACCACGCTGGGCTAATTTTTGTATTTTTAGTAGGGATGGGATTTCAACATGTTGGCCAAGCTGGTCTCAAACTCGTGACCTCAGGTGATCCAAGAAGGGGTTCTCTTTCTATGACCAGTAGCTCAACAGCATATAGGGCCTAGCAGGGCTGAGCAAAGCTGATTCTCAGCCACTGACTGGAGCTTATGGGTAATGTCTCTAAACATTGAGAAAACAATGAACAGAGTTGGGTTTCACGTGCCATTTTTCGACAGAAATTTATCTTTCTTAGTTAGGGTAAGTCCACCTTGAACTTTTCATAGAATATTTTTCAGGAGTTTCATCTGCTCAACTTAAAAAGTCTGTGGAGAGGTAACTGCACTTGTATTTTTAAATCTTCACAATGGAGCTTCTTTTGTACTCAGGGGAATGCCCACTGAAGGTCAGAGGAGCCCTGAGCTTCCATCAGCTGTTTGCTCTTCCTGCATACAGATGTGTAAATCCATGTGCTGTGGCTTTCTTAGCAAGAGGAAGTTCGGTAATCCAGATTGTTAATGACCTTCCATCTTCCCAGAGATACATGAGGATATAGCCTAAGGCAAATCATTAGAGACTCATTTGCATTTTTGAGAGCCATTATTAGAAAATGTATAAATAAGAGAAACGAAAATCTCAGAAGACACAACAATGAAGCTCGGCTCTAGAGCCCTTGAAGGTTCTGGAGGCCTTAAATCTACATATTCAAATAAAATTTAAATTGAAACTGAAATTATGACAAAGAAGTATCTTTAGGGTGGCAATTACCCCATGAAATAACAACTTACATTGAGTGCCTTTAAAAATACAGAACATTCCACGCATATTTTATGTTTTATTTATAAGGAAGGTATTATATATATTATACTGGTGAAAAATTTAAATCTAAAATGTTTAAATGACTTGTCAAACTTGCGTAGCCCTTAAATGGCAGAGCTAGCATGAGAAAAGAGAACTCAAATTTTGACTTCAGTCCTCTTCTTACTGCATTCTATGATAAAGTCAGCCGTAGAATCTGCCACGCTGGTCACTTTCCTATTAGGGTGGGTCACTAGAACACAAATCCAGGTCAGAGATTTAGATTCTAGTGACAGTTGTGTTCCTAATGAGGTATGTGATCTTAAGAAGTCAGTTTATCTCTATGGATACAAGTTTTATTTTCTGCTAAAAATAATGAAAAGAAGGAAGGAAGAAAGAGAAGGAGGGAGGAAAGAGGGAGGGAGGGGGAGGGGAGGGGACTAAATTTAAAACTATTATATTGAAGAACAAAAAAGGAAAAAGCAAATTAACTTGCTTTGCAACTGTCTAGAATCCTCCTCCAAGGAGCCAGAGTGATTTCTGATATCCATCTCACTAAAAATGGACTTGAAATGGAAGTACAGTAAAGAATGAGTACTCCAAAGAGCTTCGTACCTTACTTCCAAGATTTTCTAAACAGATGATCATGTCCACAGTTGAGCTGGCACAGGCATGCCCCCAGTCAAGAATGAAGTTCTACACTTGTTCATAGTGATCACTTATACTCCATGGCTAGTATCAGTGGCTTTGGAAAGAATTGCCCAGGATGAGAAGGACAGAAAGAAAAAAAAAATGACAACTCTTGATGAAAGTCCTGAGGCTCTCCTGTTCAGGAATCTAGCACAAACAGGAGAAATGAAAGGAGGAAGTAGGACAAGAGACTGTCACCTAGGAAAATATACCAGGTTGTTTACAAGCTTGGAGAAAGTTGCTTCAGAAGGAGCAGATTTCAGTAAAGGAAAAGATAAACTGTCACCTGGAAGGGTAGAAAGTAACTCATGTCAATCACCTTCTTACAAGGAAATACCAGATAATTTTTATCTGAGCAAAGTTATTTAGATGATGTCCTACTCCATGTTATTAAAAAACGAATGATTTCTTTTTAACAGAAACTATCAGACAAACCTCAGAGGACATAAGGTAGGTAATATCCAGAAAATGAGGCTGTGGAGGACTCGAAGGGCAAAGCTGTGCATCTTTCTTCTGAGTTTACGATAGCAAAGCGGTCAGTCAGCACAAGGATTAGCAGATGGATAATCAAGGAAGACTGAAAGCCATGAGCTTTCCCTTTTATCCAGACCTCCACTGCCCTCGGAAAGAGTCAATCATTACAGCGGAAATGAAGTTTGCTATTGGGATGTCCAGATATCATCCAGCCCACCAATAAATGTCCTCCATCCTAGACATCTTGTCTACGCTTCTTTTTATTTCCTCTCCTATGATTTTCTTGGGCAGTTAAGGAATCTTTCTCTCTCTTTCTATCTCTTTTGTTGTTGTTGTTATTTTTTGAGACTGGGTCTCACTCTATCACCTAGGGTAGAAAGCAGTGACATAGTCCAAGTAGCTGTGGCCACAGGTATGCACCATCATACATGGCTAATTTTTAAATTTTTTTGTAAAGACATTATGTGGCCCAGGCTGGACTCAAACTCCTAGGCTCAAGTGATTGTCCTCCGCCTTCCAAAGTGCTGTGATTACAGGTGTGAGCGATTACCATTCTAGGCCAACTGGGGAATCTTGACACATTGCCCATCAAACTGTGGGGGGAACTACTGCACCCTTAGCAGGCACTGCTGTCTATTAACTGGCAATCAGTGGTCTAAAGCAACAAAGTTAAAAAGTCAAATTTTGACCCATTTATTATTTTCTTAATAGTCATGGTTTTTTTTTTTTTTTTACTTCATGTCGCTATCTAAAAATATTTCAAAATCCTTGAAATCAATTAAAACAGGGAGTTTTGCCTTTACCCTGTCTCATGTCATTCTGCCCTATTTCACGTTTTTGACCCCATGCTGCAGCTGCAGATGCCAACCTTGTTCAACTTCACACCACTCTTTTGCTAGGCACTGCCTAGCCAACCCTACAACCAGACTTGAGGCTTTCCAACCTGAACCGTGAACTCCTTGGCATTGGGGGAGTAAATTGACAGGTAAGGTTAACTTGTTCTGATTCATTCTCTGATGTATTAAATATTGCCTTCCCAGAGTTTGGCCTCCTGCAGAGATCCAGAGAAATTTGCTCGTCTGAGCCAAGTGTTGAAGGCGAGCAGTTTGGGCAGACTGCTGAGGTTATGACCACCAGGCCTGGACCCAGCCCATGATTAGACCAGGTTGGAGTAGGTGCTTTTCCAGTCATGAAGCTTAAAAACCCTAGAGGCCTTGGCCAGAAGAATGTAATGAACAGTGGCAGGGCCCCCACTTCTTTTCCATGAGTTTCTCCTAATAAACACCCTTCCAGAAAGCCTGGTGTGAGCCTGCAGGTCACCAGCTTCAGCTGCCTCAACAAAAGGCTCTCTGTTTTAATTAGTTTCAAAGATTTTGAAATATTTTTAGATAGTGACATCAAGTCAAAAAACAGTGGATAGTGAGAAAATAATTAAGATGGGTCAAGCTTTGAATCCGTTGGTCAAAAAAATAATATATATATATATATATATATATATATATATATATATATATATATCAGCTGAACACATGATCAGTTCTCGTTTTTGAGTCTTTGTTTTCAAGCTGTAAAAAGCTCTATTTATCTCCTAGTGATTAAAATGAGCATCCTTACTTGTTAATCTTCCTGTCAAGGATTTCTCTGACAATTTTCTTGAAAATGAAGTGTACTCAATATTTCAGTTTGGCTTCAGTGTTTTCATGTTGACTTGTGTTTTCTATCTTTAACACTTGCAGAGAATCATCACTATCATGCAGTCACTTTAGGTCCCAGGAAGCCTTGCAAGAGGGCCTCAGGAGAGTTGCAGTAAGCCAAAGGCAGAGGCCCATGAAAGCCTACTTTTTGGCACTCTGTTCTCTGTGATGCTTTGGATACAAGGTAGAAAGTGAAGGATCGATCTACATACGGAGGAAAAGATACTGCGGTAGGCTGAATAACATCTCTCAAAGATGTTCATTTCCCAATCCCCAGAACCTGTAAATGTGTGACTTTCCAGAGCAGCAGGCACTTTGCAGAGGTGACTTAATAAAGGATCTCGAGATGGGGGGATTATTCTGGTGGGTCCAATAAATCATAGGGTCCCTCTAAGAGGGAGAGGACGCTTGGAGTTAGAGGAGATGTGACAAAGGAAGCAGATATCAGAGAGGGAGAGATTGAACATGCTAGACTGCTTGTTTTGATGATGAAAAGAGGCCATGGGCCAAGGAATGCAGGTGGCCTCTAGGAACTGGAAAGGGCAAGGAAACAGCTTTTCTCCTAAGCCTCTGTCTGAAAGGAACACAGCCTTGCTGACACCTTGATTTAAGCACAATTAGGCCTATTTTGGACTTCTGACCTCCAGAAGTATAATAATAAGTTGTACTGTTTTACATCTCCTAGTTTGTGTTAATTTTCTATAGCAGCAATGAGAAATTAGCACAGGGTTTCCCCAAAGGCTCCAAAGCAGGGGTGTCCAATCTTTTGGCTTCCCTGGGCCACACTGGAAGAAGAATTGTCTTGGGCCACACATAAAATACACTAATGCTAACAATAGCTGATGAGAAAAAAAATAAATCACAAAAAAATCTCATAATGTTTTAAGAAAGTTTACAAATTTGTGTTGGGCTGCATTCAAAGCCATCCTGGGCCACATGCATCCCATGGGACTGCAGGTTGGACAAGGCTGCTCTAAAGGTAATGAACCACAAGGCAGAGCTAGGCAAATGTTCTCTGCAAGAGCTAGATAGCAAACATTTTAGACTTTGCGGCTACATGGTCTCTGTCACAACTATCAGTCTCTACCATAGTAGTATGGAAGCAACTATAGATAATATGTAAGTTAAAGAATGTGGCTGTGTACCAATAAAACTTTATTTACGAAAAGAGGCAAGGCCCACTGGCTGTAGTTTACCAACCACTGTAATAAAGTACAGCTTCTTTTACAATGAATTGAAAACCCAGTGCATTTGTGCTACCATTGCTCCCTCCCATATCCATGACAATATTGCTGTATGAAGTTGAGCAATTTACATAACTTTAGTAAGCCTCTGTTTTTGCATCTTATAATAGTGTCTATCTCATAGGATGGTTGTGAAAATTGAATGGTGAATTAAAAGACCTAGTAACCTGCCTGGCCCACAGTAGATGGCACTATTCTTGTGGTCGTCATCTCCAACAACCAATTATGACACATCTCTGTAACCAATTACTCTTCACTTTACATAACCACAGGGTCACTACCAATTGCCCTGCTCTGGCACTAAAGTTGAAACTTACATATCAGTGTTGCTTTGTCATTCTTGGAACTATTCAAAATTCCAGCCTCCTCCTTTTTGTTTCACACAAGTTGTTTTCTTGTCTTTTTAGCTAACTTAAAGGCTTTGAAAAGGCAAAGTCATTGTATAATAGCTTGAGGAACACAGCAGGCTATTACCAGCATTCTAAGAATTTTGTTCTGATTTAAAAATAAGAATGGGGGTGGGGAAACCTCAGCAGAAACAGTCTGTGAGGGCAGAGAGAAGGTAAGCAAAGGAGCTGTTTCCAGGAGCTGGAGAGCAAAGCAGGACCTGTAGAAACTCAGGGGTTCAGGGACTGCGGAATTTCTGATAGTGAGAACAGCATCACAGGACTACATTCATCCTTTTATATCCTCTATAGGCCTTAGGCTTCCTTCACGCAGACTCAGATACCACAAATCATTATAGATGGGACATACGCAGGGACAGAGGGGGCAGATGCTGCCCTTAAAAATTATTAGTCTTCTTGGCACAGAAAAAGAGAATAACAGAATTTTTTTATGATCACATACATAAAATTCTCTTCTGGCCTCCTTGCATTCCATTTTTCATAAATCCAAGATTGGCTACAGCTGCCTAAAGAATAAGTCTGAACTCCAATATCAATGGATACCTTTTTGCTGTATGTGCCCAGAAGGCCTCCTTTTGTGGGAACTACCTATTTCTCACTCCATCATCAAGGGACACACCAGGGGTGGAGTTAGAGCTGCCTTACAGCTGGACTGGAAATGCTGGAGCTTAATCTCTGGGGAAGTCCGAGTATCTGGTGTTTGACTCTTGGCCAGGATAAGGATAGTGGGATTTATGATGTGCTGTCTCACATCCCACACTCTCCCAAAGGACACTTCCCCCTGCTCCCACAAAACATTTAGTCTACTGCAGTGTCCCTGGACCATGTGAGTAGTGTTCACTTTAAACTCAAACACATTCAAGGAACCTGTAGACAACAGTCTCAGAGGAGGACTTTGTTCACTCGGAGCCAAAGGAAAAAAGACATTTTTCTTTGGTGCTTTCACTCCATCCCACATATTTTAATATGTTACGCTTTCATTGCTGATGGTGTTAATATTTTCCAATTTCCAGGGGAATACATTATTAGACTCATGAATTATCTTATAAATAAATAAAGTGAAATGTTCAACTTCGCTAGAAACCATGCAGAAGAAAGCTAATTTCCTTCTATAAAATAGTTTGGTGGGAACATGAAGATAGAGAAATTCGAACATTTCTGATGGAAAGGTAAATTGATAGTTTAGAAAACAATTTAGAAATACCTAGTAAAAGCTGGAGATGAAAGGCACAAACCCTGAGTCTGCAGTTTAAATTCTAGGATGTTCTCCAGGAAACACACTCACACAGATGTTTGCCTCAGCATGCTTAATAATCACAAAAACATGGCAGCCAACAGAGCATGAGCTAAATCTATTCATTCAACAGATATTGCGAATTATTTACAATGAATAAACTACAGTTTTGCCTGTCAACAAAAGCAAAACTCAAGGAAAGATACCTGGAGAGAAAGAAGAAAATTTAAATGAATGTGAACTTTGTGGCATCACCTACATAACAGTTAAGGCCCCCAAATGTGGTATGGTATCCATAACAGTCTATGTACAAAAATATAGATGTATGTGTTGGAATAATATCTAAAAGAAATTCAGAGGTTGGGCGCAGTGGCTCAAGCCTGTAATCCCAGCACTTTGGGAGGCTAAGGCGGGTGGATCACGAGGTCAAGAGATGGAGGCCATCCTGGTCAACATGGTGAAACCCTGTCTCTACTAAAAATACAAAAAAATCAGCTGCACATGGTGGCACGCGCTTGTAATCCCAGCTACTCAGGAGGCTGAGGCAGGAGAATTGCCTGAACCCAGGAGGCGGAGGTTGTGGTGAGCTGAGATCGCGCCATTGCACTCCAGCCTGGGTAATAAGAGCGAAACTTTGTCTCAAAAAAAAAAAAAAGAAAGAAAGAAATTCAGAATAGTGGTTATTTCAACATAGAGATGTGGAGTAAAGAAAGATGAGAGTTGGGTTTAGAACAAAGACCACAAACTGCTAAATTTTAGTACTGATGGGTATATAGTTGTTTGATACAATATCCTCTGTATTTTTTATGTTTGAAAACGTTATTAAAGATGTATATAAAAAGACCTTCCACCAAGATGGCCGAAGAGGAATAGCTCCAGTCTGCAGTTCCCAGCAGGAGCCATTCAGAAGGCGAGCGATCTACACGTTTCCAACTGAGGTGCCAAGTTCACCTCACTGGGACCGGTTAGGAAGTGGGAGTAGAAGGCAAAGCAAAGTGTGGGGGTGGGGGTATTGCCTCACCCAGGAAGTGCAGCAAGAACTTCCTCTTCTAGCCAAGGGAGGCCATTAGGGACTTTTCCAGACACTCCTGCACTCTGGCTCAGATACTGCACTTTTCCCATGGTCTTCACAAACCTCATACCAGGAGAGTCCCTCCAGTGCCTACCAGGTTTTCAGCACAAAACTGGGTGGCTGTTGTCTCAACAGTTTTTTTTTTTTTTTTTTTTTTTTTTTTTTTTTTTTTGTCATACCCAGTGGTACCTGAAATGCCAAGACAGAACCGTTCATTTCCCTGAAAAAAAGAGAGCTGAAGCCAGGGAGCCAAGTATTCTGGCTCAGTGGGTCCCACCCCCACAAAAACCAGAAAGCTAAAATCCACTGGCTTTAAATTCTGGCAGCCAGCACAGCAGTCTGAGCTCAACCTAGGACATTCCAGCTCGGTGCGGGGAGGGGCATCTGCCATTACTGAGGCTCCAGTAGGCAGTTCTAAACTGGCCTGTGTAAAGAAATTTGGGAAATTTACACAGCAACTGGACGGAGCCCAAGGCAGCTCAGCAAAGCCTCTGCAGGCTGACTGTCACTAGATTCCCTTCTTGCTGGGCAGGGCATCTCTGAAAAAAGGCAGCAGCCAGTCAGGGATTTATTTATTTATTTATACTTTATTGCACTTTAGGTTCTGGGGTACATGTGTAGAACATGCAGGATTGTTGCATAGGTACACACGTGGCAATGTGGTTTGCTGCCTCCATCCCCTTGTCACCTATATCTGTCATTTCTCCCCATGTTACCCCTCCCCAACCTCCCTGTCTCCCACTGTCTCTCTCCTATTTCCCATCAACAGACCCCAGTGTGTGATGCTCCCCTCCCTGTGTCCATGTGTTCTCATTGTTCAACACCTGCTTATGAGTGAGAACATGTGGTGTCTGATTTTCTGTTTTTGTGTCAGTTTGCTGAGAATGATGGTTTCCAGATTCATCCATGCCCCTGCAAAGGACACAAATCCATCATTTTTTATGGCTGCACAGTATTCCATGGTGTATATGTGCCACATTTTTCTTCTCCAGTCTATCATTGCTGGGCATTTGGGTTAGTTCTAGGTCTTTGTTATTGTAAACAGTGCTGCAGTGAACATATGTGTGCATGTGTCTTTATAATAGAATGATTTATAATCGTTTGGATATATACCCAGTAATGGCATTGCTGGGTCAAAAGGAATTTCTATTTCTAGGTCCTTGAGGAATTGCTACACTGTCTTCCACAATAATTGAACTACTTTACACTCCCACCAACAGTGTAAAAGTGTTCCTACTTCTCCACATCCTCCCTCTCCAGCATCTGTTGTCTCCAGGTATTTTAATGATCGCCATTCTAACTGGCATGAGATGGTATCTCAATGTTATTTTGATTTGCATTTCTCTAATGACCAGTGATGATGAGCATTTTTTTTTCTCATGTTTTTTGGCCTTGAAAATGCCTTATTTTGAAAAGTGTCTATTCATATCCTTCCCCCACTTTTGAATGCGTTAATTTTTCTCTTGTAAATCTGTTCTAGTTCTTTGTAGATTCTGGATATTAGCCCTTTGTCAGATGGGTAAAATGCAAAAACTTTTTCCCATTCTGTTGGTTGCTGGTTCACTCTAATGATTGTTTATTTTGCTGTACAGAAGCTCTGGAGTTTAATTAGGTCCAATTTGTCTATTCTGGCTTTTGTTGCCAATGCTTTTGGTGTTTTAGTTATGAAGTCCTTGCCTATGCCTATGTCCTGAATGGTTTTGCCTAGGTTTTCTTCTAGGGTTTTGATGGTGTTAGGTCTTATGTTTAAGTATTTAATCCATCTGGAGTTAATTTTAGTGTAAGGTGTCAGAAAGGGGTCCAGTTTCTGCTTTCTGCACATGGCTAGCCAGTTTCCCCAACACCATTTATTAAACAGGGAATCCTTTCCCCATTGCTTGTTTCTGTCAGTTTTGTCAAAGATCAGATGGTTGTAGATGTGTGACATTGCCTCCAAGGCCTTTGTTCTGTTCCATTGGTCTATATCTCTGTCTTGATACCAGTACCATACTGTTTTGATTACTGTAGACATGTAGTATAGTTTGAAGTCAGAAAATGTGATACCTCCAGCTTTGTTCTTTTTGCTCAGAACTGTCTTGGCTATGTGGGCTCTCTTCTGGTTCCACATGAAGTTTAAGGTGTTTTTTTCCAGTTCTGTGAAGAGGGTAATAGGTAGCTTATGGGGATAGCATTGAATCTATAAATTACTTTAGGTAGTATGGCCATTTTCATGATATTGATTCTTTTTAACCATAAGCATGGAATGTTTTTCCACCTGTTTGTGTCCTCTCTTATTTCCTTGAGCAGTGGTTTGCAGTTCTCCTCAAAGAGGTCTGTGACATCCTTTGCTAGTTGTAGTCCTAGGTATTTTATTCTTTATAGCAATTGTGAATGGCAGTTCATTCTTGATTTGGCTCTTTTCTAGTCTATTATTGGTGTATAGGAATGTTTGTGATTTCTGCACATTGATTTTGTATCCTGAGACTTTGCTGAAATTGCTTATCAGTTTCAGGAGATTTTGGGCTGAGATGATGTGTTCTTCCAAATATACAACCATGTCAAGTGAAAATAGAGACAATTTGACTTCCTCATTTCCTAACTGAATACCCTTTATTTCGTTTTCTTGCCTGATTGCACTAGCTAGAACTTCCAATACTATGTTGAATAGGAGTGGTGAGAGAGGGGATCCTTGTCTAGTACCAGATTTCAAAGGGAATGCTTCCAGTTTTTGCCATTTCAGTATGATATTGGCTGTGGGTTTGTCATAAATAGCTTTCATTATTTTGTGATAAATTCTATTGATACCTAGTTTATTGAGAGTTTTTATCATAAAGGCTGTTGAATTTTGTCAAAGGCCTTCTCTGCATCTATTGAGATGATATGTGGTTTTCATCTTTGGTTCTGTTTATGTGTTGGATTACTTTTATGGACTTGCGTATGTTGAACCAGCCTTGCATCCCTGGGATGAAGCCTACTTGATCATGATGGATAAGCTTTTTGATGTGCTGTTGCAATCAGCTTGCCAGTATTTTATGGAAGATTTTTACATCTATATTCATCATGGATATTGGCCTGAGGTTTTCTTTTTTTGTGAAGTCTCCACTGGGTTTTGGTATCAGGATGATGTTGGTCTCATACAATGATTTGGGAAGGATTCCCTCTTTTTGGATTGTTTGGAATAGTTTCAGGAGTGGTACCAGCTCCTCTTTGTATGTCTGGTAGAATTCAGCTGTGAACTCATCTGGACCTGGGCTTTTTTTGGTTGGTAGGCTATTAAATGCTGCCTCAACTTCACCCCTTGTTATTGGTCTATTCAAGGTTTCAACTTCTTCCTGGTTTATGCTTGGGAGGATTCAAGTGTCCAGGAATTTATCCATTTCTTCCAGGTTTACTGCTTTATGTGCATAGAGTTGCTTGTAGTAATTGCTGATGGTAGTTTATGTTTCTGTGGAATCGGTGGTGATATCCCATTTATCATTTTTTATTGCATCTATTTGATTTTTCTCTCTTTTCTTATTAATCTGGCTAGCAGTCTCTTTTTTTTTTTTTTTTTTTTTTTTTTGATCTTTTCAAAAACCCCAGCTCCTGGATTTATTGAAGGGTTTTTTGTGTCTCTATCTCCTTCAGTTCTGCTGTGATCTTAGTTACTTCTTGTCTTCTGCTAGGTTTTGAGTTTGTTTGATCTTGCTCCTCTAGCTCTTTCAATTTTGATGATAGGGTGTCAGTTTTAGATCTTGCCTTGCTTTTCATATGGGCAATTATTGCTACAAATTTCCCTCTAGACACTGCTTTAAATGTGTCCCAAAGATTCTGGTACATTGTGTCTTCATTCTCACTGGTTTCAAAGAACACCTATATTTCTGCCTTCCTTTCATTGTTTATCCAGTCAACATTCAAGAGCCAGTCGTTCAGTTTCCATGAAGTTGTGCAGTTCTGAGTTAGTTTGTTGATCCTGAGTTCTAATTTGGTTTCACTGTATTCTGAGAGATTATTTGTTATGATTTCCATTCTTTTGCATTTGCTAAGGAGTTTTTACTTCCAATTATATGGTCAATCTTAAAGTAGGTGTGATGTGGTGCTGAGAAGAATGTATATTCTGTGGATTTGGGTTGGAGAGTTCTGTAGATGTCTATTAGGTTTGCTTGGTCCAGACCTGCATTCAAATCCTGGATATCCTTGTTAATTTTCTGTCTCGTTGATCTGTCTAATACTGACAGTGGAGTGTTAAAATTCTCCCACTATTATTGTGTGGGAGTCTAAGTCTCTCGTAGATCATTAAGAACTTGTTGTATGTATCTGGGTGCTCCTGTACTGGCTGCATATATATTTGGGATTGTTAGCTCTTCTTGTTGCATTGATTCTTTTATCATTATGTAGGGCCCTTCTTTGTCTCTTTTGATCTTTGTTAGTTTAAAGTCTATTTTATCAGAGATTAGGACTGCAGTCCTGCATTTTTTTTTGCTCTCCATTTGTTTGGTAAATCTTCCTCCATCCCCTTATTTTAAGCCTATGTGTACCCTTGCATGTGAGATAGGTTTTCTGGATACAGCACACTGATGGGTTTTGACTTTTTATCCAATTTGCCAGTCTGTGTCTTTTGACTGAGACATTTAGCCCATTTACATTTAAGGGTAATATTGTGATGTATAAATCTGATCCTGCCATTTTGATGCTAGGTGGTTGTTTTGCCCATTAGTTAATCAAGTCTCTTCATTGTGTCGATGCTCTTTACCATTTGGTACATTTTTTGAGTGGCTGCTACTGGTTCTTTCTATGTATAGTGCTTCTTTTAGGAGCTCTTATAAAGCAGGCCTGGTGGTGATGAAAATCTCTCAGCAATTGGTTGTTCATGAAGGATTTTATTTCTCCTTCATTTATGAAGCTTAGTTTGGCTGATATAAAATTCTAGGTTGAAAGTTCTTTTCTTTAAGGATGTTGAATATTAGCCTCCACTCTCTTCTGGCTTGTAAGGTTTGTGCTGAGAGATCCACTGTGAGTCTGATGGGAATTCCCTTTGTGGGTAACCCGATCTTTCTCTCTGGCTAACCTTAGCATTTTTTTCTTCATTTCAACCCTGGTGAATCTGATGATTATGTGTCTTGGGGTTGCTTTGCTTGAGGTATATATTTATAGTGTTCTCTGTATTACCTGGACTTGAATATTGGTGTGCCTTGTTAGGTTGGGGATGTTCTCCTCGATAATATCCTGAAAAGTGTTTTCCAGCTTGGATTCATTCTCTCCGTCACATTCAGGTAAACCTATCAAACCTAGATTAGGTCTTTTCACATAATCCTATATTTCTTGGATGCTTTGTTCATTTCTTCTCACTCTTTTTTCTCTAATCTTGCTTTCTCATTTTGTTTCATTGAGTTGATCTTCAATCTCTGATATCCTTTCTTCTGCTCAGCCAATTCAGCTACTGAAACTTGTGTATGCTTCACGAACTTCTCGTTTTGTGTTTTTCAGCTCCATCAGGTCATTTATATTCTTCTCTAAGCCATTGATTCTCATTAGCATTTTATCAAATCTTTTATTCAAGGTTCATAGTTTCTTTGCATTGGGTTAGAATATGTTCTTTTAGCTCAGAGAAGTTTGTTATTATCCACCTTCCGAAGCCTGTTTCTGTCAATTCATCAGACTCATTCTCCATCCAGCTTTGTTCCCTTGCTGGTGAAGAGATGTGATCCCTTGGAGTAGGAGAGGCATTCTGGTTTTGGGTGTTTTCATCCTCTTTGCACTGATTTCTTCCCATCTTTGTTTATTTATCTACCTGTGGTCTTTGTAGTTGGTGACTTTGGATGGGGTCTCTGAGTGGATGTCCTTTTTGTTGATGATGAAGTTATTTCTGTTTTTTAGTTTTTCTTCTAACAGTCATGCTCCTCTGCTATAGGACTGCTGGAGGTCCACTCCAGATCCTGCTTGCCTGGGGATCACCTGCAGCAGTTGCAGAACAGAATGGGCTTCTGCCAGTTTCTTCTTCTGTTATCTTTGTTCCAGAAGTATGCCCGCCAGATATCAGCCTGAGCTCTCCTTTATGAGGTGTCTCTTTGGATATACAGTGGTCGGGGAGCTGCTTGAGGAGACAGTCTGTCCCTTATAGGAGTTCAAGTGCTTAACTGTGAGCTCTGTTGTTCCATTCAGAGCTGCTGGGAAGGTATGCTTAAGTCTGCTGCAGCAGAACACATAACCACCTTTTTTTTTCAGGTGCTCTGTCCTGGGAAGGTGGTGTTTTATTTAAAAGTTCCTGATGTGCTGCAGCCTTTTTTCAGAGATGCCCTGCTCAGCAAGGAGGTAGCCTAGTCACAGTCTGCAGAGGTATTGCTGAGCTGCCCTGGGCTCTGCCCAGCTACTGTGTGAACTTCCTTGTGGTTTTGTTTATAGAGGTATGGCTAGAACTGCCTCAGTAATGACGAACTGCCTCGGTAATGATGGTCTGCCTCAGTAATGGCAGACTGCCTCGGTATTGCCGGATTACCTCGGTAATGGCAGACTGCCTCGGTAATGGCGGACTGCCTTGGTAGTGGTGAACTGCCTCAGTAATGGCAGATGCCCTTCCCTCAACAGAGCTGAACCCTCCAGGTCCAGCTGAGTTTGCTGTGAAACTCACAATCGAGAGCATTTCAGATTGCTGGTGTCTGTGGGGGTGGGACCCATTAGGGATTTATAAATAAAGCCCCGACCTTCCTGAGAAAGAGCACCTGTTAAAAGGGGTGGTTGTGGGTTCCACCCTAGCAGACTTAAATGTCCCTACCCAGCAGCTCTGAAGGAACCATCAGAGCTCCCAGCACAGCAATTGAGCTATGATAAGGGACAGACTGCCTGCTCAAGTGGCTTCCTGAACCCCATTTACACTAAGAGACCCCTCATACAGGAAAGCTCTGGCTGATATCTGGTGGATAACCTCCTGGGACAAAGCTACCAGAGGAAGGAACAGGCAGCAATATTTGCTGCTCTGCAGCCTTCCTGGGTTATTCCCAGGCAAGCAAGGTCTGGAGTGGACCTCCAGCAGACCTGCAGCAGAGGGGCCTGTTAGAAGGAAAACTTTTGAAAAAGCAGAAAGAAATCGCTTCAACATCAACAGAAAGGACATCTACTGAGAGACCCCATCATAAAGTCACTGGCCTCAAAGACCAAAGTTAGATAAATCCATGAAGATTGGAAGAAACCAGCCCAAAAAGACTGAAATTACCAAAAAACAGAACACCTCTTCTCCTCCAAGGAATCACAACTCCTCACAAGCAGGAAACAAAACTGGATGGAGAATGAGTTTGATGAACTGATAGAAGCAAGCTTCAGAAGGTTGTCAAACCTTCCCCAAGCTAAAGGAGCATGTTCTAACCAATGCAAGGAAACTAACAACCTTGAAAAAAGGTTAGACAAAATACAACTAGAATAACCAGTGTAGAGAAGAACATAAATGACTTGATGGAGCTGAAAAACACAGCATGAGAACTTCTGAAACATACACAAGTTTCAATAGCCAAATCGATCAAGTGGAAGAAAGGATATCAGAGATTGAAGATCAACTCAATGAAATAAAGTGAGAAGGCAAGATTAGAAAAAAAAAAAAGTGAAAAGAAATGAACAAAGCCTCCAAGAAATATGGGATTATGTGAAAAGACCAAATCTACATTTGATCTGTGTACCTGAATGTGACAGCAAGAATGAAACCAAATTGGAAAGCACTCTTCAGAATATTATCTAGGAGACCTTCTCCAACCTAGCAAAGCAGGCCAACATTCAAATTCAGGAAATATAGACAACACCACAAAGACATTCCTCGAGAGGAGCTACACTGAGGCATATAATCACCAAATCCACCAGGGTTCGAAAGAAGGAAAAAATGCTAAAGGCAGCCAGAGAGAAAGGTCGAGTTACCCACAAAGGGAAGCCCATCAGACTCACAGTGGATCTCTCGGCAGAAATCCTACAAGGCAGAAGACAGTGGGAGCCAATATTCAACATCCTTAAAGAAAATAATTTTCAACCAGAATTTTATATCCAGCCAAACTAAGCTTCAAAAGTGAAGGAGAAATAAAATCCTCTACAGACAAGCAAGTGCTGAGAGATTGTTTCTCCACCAGGCCTGCCTTACAAGAGCTCCTGAAGGAAGCACTAAACATGGAAAGGAACAACCAATACCAGCCACTGCAAAAGCATACTGAATTGTAAAGACCATCGACACTGTAAAGAAACTGCATCAACTAATGGACAAAACAATGAGCTAGCATCAGAATAACAGGATCAGATTCACACATAACAATATTAACCTATAATGTAAATTGGGTAAATGCCCCAACTAAAAGACACACTAGCAAATTGGATAAAGAATCAAGACACATCAGTGTGCTGCATTCAGGAGACCCATCTCACATGCAAAGACACACACAGGCTCAAAACAGAACAGAGGCCTCAGAAATAATGGCACACATCTACAACCATCTGATCTTTGACAAATCAGATAAAAACAAGAAATAGAGAAAGGATTCCCTATTTAATAAGTTGTGTTGGGAAAACTGGTTAGCCATAGGCAGAAAGCTGAAACTGGATCTCTTCCTTACACCTTATTCGAAATTTAACCCCAGATGGATTAAAGATTTAAATGTAAGACCTAACACCATAAAAACCCTAGAAGAAAACCTAGGCAATACCATTCAGGACAAAGGCATAGGCAAGGACTTCATGACTGAAACACCAAAAGCAATGGCAACAAAATCAAAAACAGATTTAATTAAACTTAAGAGCTTCTGCACAGCAAAATAAACTATTATTAGAGTGAACCAGCAACCAACAGAAAGGAAAAAAAATTCTGCAATCTACCCATCTGACAAAGGGCTAATAACCAGAATCTACAAAGAACTTAAACAAATTTAGAAGAAAAAAAACAAACAACCCCATCAAAAAGTGGGGAAAGAATACGAACAGATACTTTTCCAAAAAAGACATTTATGCAGCCAACAAACATTTTGAAAAAGCTTATCATCACTGGTCTTTAGAGAAATGCATATCAAAACCACATTGAGATATATGTTATTTCAGTTAGAATGGTGATCATTAAAAAATCAGGAGACAGATGCTGGAGAGGATGTGGAGAAATAGGAACATTTTTACACTGTTGGTGGGAGTGTAAATTAGTTCAACCATTGTGGAAGACAGTGTGGTGATTCCTCAAGGATCTAGAAATAGAAATATCACTTGACCCAGCAATCCCATTACTGGGTATATACCCAAATGATTATAAATTGTTCTCTTATAAAGACACATGCACACGTATGTTCATTGCAGCACTGTTCACAATAGCAAAGACTTGGAAACAACCCAAATGCCCATCAATGATAGACTGAATAAACAAAATATGACACATATACAATGTGGAATACTATGCCGCCATAAAAAAGGATTGGTTCATGTCCTTTGCAGCCAAATGGAGGAAGTTGGAAACCATCAGTTTCAGCAAACTGACACAAGAACAGAAAACCAAACATGGCATGTTCTCACTCATAAGTGGGTGTTGAACAATGAGAACACATGGACACAGGGAGTGGAATATCGCACACAGGGGGCTGTCGAGGGGTTGTGGGGTTGGGGGATATAACAGGGTGTGAGGAGATTGGGGAGGGATAACATTAGGAGAAATACCTAATTTACAGATGACAGTGTGATGGATGCATTAAACCACCATGGCATGTGTATACCTATGTAACAAACCTGCATGATCTGTACATGTACCCCAGAACTTAAAGTACAATTTTAAAAAATGTATATACATGTCTGTGTGTGTGTGCATATCAGCATATCACTTTTATTCACTGTATATGAAATCAATGAAAAACACACATATATACAATTGATCCTTGAACAGCATGAGTTTGAACCACATGGGTCCACTTACATTTGAAGTTTTTTCAACAAAAGTTACACTTTTGTTGAGTGTGCCTGCTTCTCCTGACTCCCCTTCCTCCTCCTCCACCTTTTCCACCTCTGCCACTGCTGAGACAGCCAGATCAACCCCTCCACTTGCTCTTCTTTTCCTCCTCAATCTACTCAATGTGAAGATGCTGATGAAGATCAAGACCTTTATGATCATCCACTACCACTTAATGAACAGTCAATATATTTTCTCTTCCTTAACCATTTTCTTAATGACATTTTATTTTCCCTTTCTTACTTTATTGTACAGATATATTATATAATATATAAAGCATACAAAATATGTACTGTTTTTGGGTATCAGCAAGGCTTTCAGTAGTTAAGTCTGGAAAGCCAAATTAATACACAGATTTTTGACTGCATGAAAGTTCAGTGCCTCTAATCCCAGAGTTGTTCAAGGGTCAACTGTGTTTATGTAAATTAGAGCTGATACATGCTGTTATACAGAGAGACATTAAGACAAAACATATGAAAAGCAATAGCCATCCCTGGTCCCACACATTGCTCTAGTTCCTTCTTGGTCTATTCCTGGAATGCATCCTGGAACTTAGATTACAAAGGATATTCTACTTATGACTCTAAAAATCTCTTTTTTGTTTTCTTCAGCTGGTTTGAGTTGAATTTATGTTAATGGGAATGATAAGAAAAGACCACTAAGTAATCTTTGAGAGGCTTGGAGATTTGAGAGATTTTATGTGTATGTAATTTCCTTTCTATAAAAAAATATTAAACTGACACATAAAATTATGTATATTCAATGCATGTATGATTATTATATACATACATACCCATAAACCCATTGTATAAATTACCACAAGGAAATTAATTGACATATTGATCACTACCCATAGTTACCATTTGGCAGAAGTGGGAGTAGTAAAGATATGTAAAATATGCTCTCATCAAATTTCAAGGAAATGTAGTGTTAGTAACTATATATATAGCATTAACTATTAATTATTGTCACCATGCTATACATTAGATTCCCAAAACTTAATCATCTTATAACTAAAAGTTTTTCTCTTTGATCAATATCTCCCTTCCCCCTCTTATCACACCTGGCCCAGGCCCTGGAATCCACCATTCTACTCTCTGTTACTGAGTCTGACTTCTTTAGATTCCACATATATGTTAGATTATACAGTACTTGTCTTTCTATATCTGGCTTATATCACTTAGTCCAATGTCCTGCAGGTTCACTGATGTCATCTCAAATGGTGGGATCTCCTTTTTTTAATGGCAAATATCCCATTGTACATATTGTACATATATACACCAAATTTTTTCTTTTCTTTTCTTTTTTTTTTTTTTTTTTTTTTTTTGAGACGGAGTTTCGCTGTTGTTACCCAGGCTGGAGTGCAATGGCACGATCTCGGCTCACCACAACCTCCACCTCCTGGGTTCAGGCAACTCTCCTGCCTCAGCCTCCTGAGTAGCTGGGATTACAGGCATGCACCACCATGCCCAGCTAATTTTTGTATTTTAGTAGAGACAGGGTTTCACTATGTTGACCAGGATGGCCTCGATCTCTTGACCTCGTGATCAACCCGCCTTGGCCTCCCAAAGTGCTGGGCTTACAGGCGAGAGCCACTGCGCCTGGCTATACACCAAATTTTTATTTATTCATCAACTGATGGACACTTTGGTTGACTGCATACCTTGGCTATTGTGAATAATGCTGCCAAACATGGGGGTGCAGATATCTCTTTGAGGTTTGGATTTCATTTCCTTTGTCTACATACCCAGAAGTAAAATTGCTGGGGCATAGTTCTATTTTATATTTTTTGAGGAGTATCTATACTCTTTTCCATAGTTGCAATAATTTGCAGTCATAGTTCTATTTTTCATTTTTTGAGGAATATCTTACTGTTTTCCATAGCAGTTGCAATAATTTACATTCCCACCAGCAGTGTCCAAAGATTCCCTTTTCTCCCTACCCTGACCAATATTTGTTATCTCTCCTTTTTATAACAGCCATTTTTTTGTGTGAGATAATGTCTCAATATAGTTTTATTTGCATTTTCCTGATAATTAGTATACTGAGCACCCATTCATAGGTCTTTTTTAAAATAAATGTCTATTCATGTTTTTTGATCATTTTTCATTCTTTTTCATGGCTAGATAGTCTTCCATGGGCTATATGTACCATGTAGTCTTTATCCCATCTATTGCTGATGGGCACCTGGATTGATTCCATTTCTTTGCTATTATGAATAGTGCAGCAATGAGCATACAAGTTCACGTGTCTTTTTCATAGAATGATTTATTTTCCTTTGTGTATAATGGAATTGCTGAGTCTTGGCAACTCTGTCTTAAGTTCTTTGAGAAATCTCAAAACGCTTTCCACAGTGGCTGAACTAATTTACATTCCCATAGTGTGTGAGTGTTCCCTTTTCTCCACAGTGTTAGCATCTATTGTTTTTTGAATTTTGAATAATAGTCATTCTGACTGGGGTGAGATGATATCTCATGGTGACTTACATTTCTCTAATGATTACTGATGATGAGCATTCTTTCACAGGTTTCTTGGCCACTTGTATGTCTTCTATTGAGAAGTGTCAGTTCAGGTCCTTTATCTTACTTTTATTCAGAATGATTTCCTGATCTTGATTTTTAAGAAAAAGGTACTATTTTAGAATTTAATCTTTATTTTTTGTGGTTTTCTTATTTTCAGTCCATTTCATTGTATTGTTGTCCTCTGTCTACAGCTGGGTTCAAGTAAATTTGTCACATCATTTGCATGCTACACTATTTTAAAACACTCTCCTCTTGGTTTCATATTTTTTCATTATTTTCAAAACATCTGCTGTGTTGGTTGCTTTCCTCAAAACCAATGTGGGATTTTTGAAAATAAGACTATTCAGTTTTTCTCATGTATATCACCCATATTTCATGTAAATTATTTCAAATGGCTTATGCAACATGCATAAGGTGATTCATGTAAAATGTTTCTGTAAGTTGCTTCTCTGCAAATTGGAGGATAGGAAAAATGGAAGTATGAGCATACATCATGGAAAGGACTGCAGTTTCATAACTGCATATCACATAGGGGAAATCCCTGGCCGACAATCAGGGAAGGGAATTGTATTTCTCCTTTTAACTACCCTAAACTTATTAATAAGTTAAAATTTAAAAGCAGTGAATGAATAAAAATTCTAAAACTACAAGAGCAAAACATGAGTCACAAGGGTTTTGACATAGTTCTTTTTTTTTCTTTAAGATGGAGTCTTGCTCTGTCGCCCAAGCTAGAGTGCAGTGGTGTGATTTCAGCTCACTGCAACCTCTGCCTCCTGGGTTCACATGATTATCCTGCCTCAGCCTCCCTAGTAGCTGGGATTACAGGTGCACACCACACAGCCGGCTACTTCTTTTTTGTGTTTTTAGTAGAGATGGGGTTTGCCATTTTGGTCAGGCTCGTCTTAAACTCCTGACCTCAAGTGATCTACTCACTTGAGGCAAAATTATGATCCTGGTAAAACAATGACATTTTGCTTGAAAACAAATGTCTCAGTTTTCAGATATGGGTACCCCAACAGCCCAGAGAATACCGTTCACAAGTTATATTTCAACTGGGTTACTAATTTATATATTTGGTCTGGGATTGAGTTTGCTTAATTTTCAACTCTATAGAGTTTTTATTTTTAATTAAATTTTACTTATTGCCAGATATGAGTTTTTGTTTTAGCTTTATTTAGAATAAAATTATCTAAAATCAAAGTGAATCCATTTTCTCCACCACTCATAGGGTCCAAGAATAATGTTCCTGGCTTTAATGGTCTGTGACCCAAACACTATGAAGTTGTATTAGGGTGTACCTATTTTTTCAACCAAAAATAAAGTTAGTACTATTAATTAGGAACTCCCTACCTCAATAACTGTGGCCCTTACAAGGGCACTGACAGTAACGTCAGTTGTTTTAGCTAAATTGGCAAAAAAAGTTTCTGACACATTGTTAGAATTTTCCATCCTTTTCCTCCACTGTCAGTGATTGATGAAAAGTCAGGTACTTTCACAGTCTGTAATACATAAGACTATGAACTTAATAAAATGAGTTAGCAGGATAGCAAGTCAGCTGACACTTCTGACAGCCCCATCCTGACACTGTAAATTTCTAAGCATTTCTCACCACTTACTCCCATTTGACCCTCAGTGAATTAGATAACTTGGCAGAATTTTGTACATGTTGGCTTATTTGCCCTCTTGGTATTACAAATTCTTCTTCCTTTCTATACTTGATAATTAAAGTGACTCATTTTAAAACACTGATTTTCTCTTTTCTGAGCCTCTAAAATAAATTCTTATTATTACAATTCTGCATTCCAACAGATAGTATAAGCTCAGGTAGCTTTCGGGCTATTAATTACAAATTTTTAAATTATCTAATTATTAACTAATACTGTTTAACTATCCTTTATCTATCATAATAACAAAATGTTATCTGGCTTCCGCATTGTGTGCCATGTCTACACCTATGTGGTTTTTTTTTTCACTATTTTATTCTCTTGAAAATCCACCCTGGTAAACAAACATTAAATTTATATTTATATTCACATTTTGCTGCATGCATCTACTATACTTAGTTAATATGTCCATGAACCAGTCACCCAAAGTGTTTTGTAATAAATGCAATTGATGCCTGTCTATAACCACCTGAGCCTTAAAGTTCTTTTAACTGTGAGTCTTCCCTGAAAGTGGAGTGGTCTCTTTCTCCTTCCACAGTAGGACAGAAGTGCTAGGAAATATAAGCCTCCCTTGCCACCCAGAAGCAAACTCCAGCAATACTTAATACTTGATAGGAGTGGTGTGTAAACAATCCAACTCCCCACCTTGTGGGTGGGGAAACAGCCTGAGGCACATGTTAGACACTAACACCCAGAGTTCTCCAACAGGATTCAGCTCTGATCACCAACAGCGGTACTTAGCTTGATAATGTACCCTGCATCGGCTGCCGTCATAACCTTGTCTCACTTCCTTGGGTCCCTACACCTGTCTTAAGATGATCTCCCAAGAAGTACTTGATGTAAAATGTTTTCTCAAGGATTGATTCTGAGGCATCTAAACTCTTACAAACGGCTAAGAATCTGACACATGGCAATTGTTGTTTCTATTTGTGGGGAAAACGGGGAGATATACGCTGCCATGAATCTTACTTTTAAAATTTAATTTCAAAAGAGTCTATCTGCAGTGCCAATAAGTTGTATACAGAAAATTTAAAATTGGTTTCCACGAAGAACCATAAGTTTTCCACAGAAAAGTTTACAATGTTTAGACATTGTATTGATATAGTTTAGTGGGAAAATCAGACAACCAGTCACCTGAATTGGTTGGTAAACTTATGCAATATATCGTGCCTTGTAGTCCTAAAAACACCTACTGTCAGAATAAATGTAGAGGCTCAGCATACAGCAAAAAATCCTAACTCTAAAATCTGGATCTGCTCATTGATCTTGAAGCTTTTACCTACTATAACTATTTTTTTAACTTTCTAGAAGCTTTTACCTGCCAGCATGCCTTTTTTCAGAAGTTCCAAAAAAATGGATGTTTTTGTATTTTCTTGAACACTGACTTTGTATCTTGACTATATGAATACATTTTTCTCACAATCTTTTCCTTTCTAAAAATTTTGGGCAGGTGTGGTGGTTTACACCGGTAATTCTAGTGTATTGAGAGGCCAAGAAAGGGCATTGCTTGAGGCCAGGAGCTCAAGACCAGCCTTGGCAGCATAGCAAGACCCCCATCTCTACAAGAAATGAAAATATTAGCTGGGCATGGTGGTACGCACCTGTATCTAGAAGGAAGATAGATAGGTAAGTAGATAAATAGATAGATGACAGATAGATAGATAAATATACATCTCTCCCCACTCCCCATATATATATATGTGTGTGTGTGTATGTGTGTGTGTGTGTGTGTGTGTGTATAGATATGGAGAAGATTTCAAATAAATTCTACATATTTTATTGCATGCATCTGAAAACATTGTTCTGAGAGTCCACAGGTGTCAGATTTCTAAAGGGGCCCAGGAAATACTGTAAAGAAAGTTCAACTCCCGCATTAATGTCAAAAAGTTTAGTTTGGACTGGGCATGGTTGCTCACACCTGTAATCCCAGCACTTTGGGAGGCCAAGGTAGGTGGATCAATTAAGGTCAGGAGCTTGAGACCAGGCTGGCCAACATGGTAAAACCCCATCTCTACTACAAATACAAAAATTAGCCTGGCATGGTGGTATGTGCCTGTAGTCCCAGCTACTCAGGAGGCTGAGGCACAAGAATTGCTTCAACCTGGAAGGTGGAGGTTGCAGTGAGTGGAGATCATATCACTATCTCTAGCCTGGGTGACAGAGCAAGACTCAAAAAAAAAAAAAAAAAAAAAAAAAAAAAAAAAAAAAAAAAAAAAGTTAGCTTGTACTGAAGGAGGAGGAAAGGAAAGAAAAAGAATGTTTTGATAAAATCGAATCAAAGTTTTAAAATAAAATAATTAAGGCTGGTCTAAAAGAAGAGAAGTGAAATTGTTTTGATAACCAAAAGTGACCAGAAAATTATACAGTAGGAAAGAGACATTGATAGTCTTATCTAGAAGGTGAATTCAATGGGCATAAATAGGGGACATACAGTAGACATGCAATAGGCATACTTGAAAAAATAAAACCAGTTTATGTATATTTTCAGCAATTAGTGACTGCTCACAAAGCCAGTTATAAGACATTCTCAATAAAGCCAGATACCACCGCTAGTACATGCTTTAGTGAAACAAATACTTAATGCCACAAGATGTGAAATTTAATGAGAGATTAAAAATAAATTTGTCATTATTATCTACACAGAAAACTCAAGAAAATATATGGATAAATTATTCAAACTAATAAGAAAATTGAGCAAGGGTGGATTCAAGACCAGAATACAAAAATCAATAGCATTCCTTTATCCCGATGATAACCAGTTGAAGGAGGCAAATTGGCAAAAAGGAGTATTCTAGCAAAAAAAAAAAACAAGAAAAAAATAGAAAAAAAAAGAAACATATGTTAGAAAAGATTTATATGAGAAAATTTCAGTACTCTTCTGAAGGGTACTATCTAACATAAATAAAGATGAATAGAATACCTAAACTTATATTTACTAATTCTCCAGACATTAATATATTTCTAATAAACATGCCAAAAAGGTTGTTCATGAAACTTGAAAACTGATCTTGAAATTTTTTATAGAATTTGAAGACCAAGAAGAGCCACAAATATTTTGAATAAGAAAGATAAAGAACATACAAATCAAGTTGTTATTAAGATACAGAAATTTCAGAAAATAATCCTACGTAGTACTGATGCATAGAAAAAAGAGCAGAAAAAAGAGACCAGAGATCCATGCAAATATCAGAATTTTCTAACTGCTATCACAAAGAAGCAAGAAAAGTACTAACTACTTCAAAATGCCTGGAACAAGTGCTTACATTTATGGGAGAAAATGGGACTCAAAACCTAAAATAAAGAAGTATAAATTCCAGAAATTTCAATAATTCAAATGGAAAAAGCAAAATTTAAAAACTTGGAACCTCAGGGTAAAAAAGCGAGGGGTGGGGCGGGGGGCTTGTTAAAAAAGATATAAATGCACAAGTGACAATTTCACTACATTGGAATTAAATGAAAAGATTTGTAAATACAGTTCAATTATAAGACACGGATGAAAAGGGATATTTTAAAACCATAGACTCATCAAAAGATTATCCATAATAAAAATATTCTATGACTTATAAATCAACAAAACATGAAAAAATGATAAATATATCAGGCAATTCACATAAGATGATTAATCTACTAGTAATCAGAGAAATCCAAATTAAAACAACAGTAAAATATTATTAATTTACATTTATCATGTTCATAAATATTAAAAGTTTGTAATACCAAGTGTTGACATGAATGTGAAGAAATGAGACTTTCTAAATACTACTATAAGGAGAATAAACTTATACAAACACTTTGTAATGGCTACTGACAATAATATCTATATGACTATAATGGCCATGTAATATAAGAATAATAGTTGGTCATATAGTAGTAGCTACAACAAAGTTGATGATGAATATAACAAATGAGCTAGCAGTTCTATTTCTAGAAATGCACTGCAGAAAAATCGTTAGACGATTATACAAAAGGCTATGCCTGGGATATTTATCAAGCATTGGTTATCACAGCAAAATATGTATTCTATACGTGTGTGTGTGTGTGTGTGTGTGTGTACATATTTTTTATTAAGCCTGGGTTATCACACCAAAAAAATATATATGCAAATATATATGCATATATTGATACAAAACATGTCTAGTAGAAAAATGAATACATTGTGGTGGAATTACACAATGATTTCTTTGCAGCAATAAATACAAATGAGCTAGTACCACATATATCAATATAAATAAATATTTAAAATATAAAATCTGAAAAACAAAACAAGTACTTAAATAATACACACAAGTTAAAACATTTATGTAAACTCAAAAATACAAAAAAAAGTTACATATTACATATGGACATCTATATAGAAATTATCGAAAGCATATCCAAGTTGCCCTCTCTTACCACTCTTATTCACCATAGTACTAGAAGTTCTGGCTAGGGCAGTCAGGCAAGAGAAAGAAATACATGGTATTGAATATTGAAGGGAGAAACTCAAATTGTCTTTGCAGATGACATGATTCTGTATCTAGAAAACCCCACCATCTCAGACCAAAAGCTTCTTAAGCTGATAAGGAACTTTAGCACTCTCGGGATACAAAATCAATATGCAAAACTTACAAGCATTCCTATACACCAAAAACAGACAACCAGACAGCCAAATCATGAATGAACTCCCATTCACAATCGCTACAAAAAGAATAAATAGTAATACAGTTAACAAGGGAAATAAGTAGGAATAGAGTTAACAAAGAAAGTAAAGAATCTCTTCAAGGAGAACTACAAACCACTTCTCAAGGAAATCAGAGAGGACACAAACAAATGAAAAAAAATTCCATGCTCATGGATAGGAAGAATTAATATTGTGAAAATGGCTATACTGCCGAAAGTAATTTATAGATTCAACGCTATAGCCATCAAACTACCATTGACATTCTTTACAGAATTAGAAAAAGATAACTTTAAAATTCATATGGGGGCTGGGCGCGGTGGCTCAAGCCTGTAATCCCAGCACTTTGGGAGGCCGAGGTGGGTGGATCACGAGGTCAAGAGATCAAGACCATCCTGGTCAACATGGTGAAACCCTGTCTCTACTAAAAATACAAAAAAAAAAAAAAAATCAGCTGGGCATGGTGGAGCGTGCCTGTAATCCCAGCTACTCAGGAGGCTGAGGCAGGAGAATTGCCTGAACCTAGGAGGCGGAGGTTGCGGTGAGCCGAGATCGTGCCATTGCACTCCAGCCTGGGTAACAAGAGCGAAACTCCATCTCAAAAAAAAAAAAAAAAAAACAATTCATATGGAACCAAAAAAGAGCTTCTACAACCAAGACAATCCTAAGCAAAATAGAACAAGGCTTGAGGCATCATGCTACCTGACTTCAAGCTATACTACAAGACTACAGTAACCAAAAAAGCATGGTACTTGTGCAAAAACAGATACGTAGACCAATGGAACAGAATAGAGAACTCAGAAGTAAGACCACACATATACAATTATCTGATCTTTAACAAACCTGACTAAAGCAAGTAATGGGGAAAGGACTCCCTATCTAATAAACGGTGCTAGGAGAATGGGCTAGCCATATGTAGAAAATTGAAACTGGACACCTTCCTTATACCTTACACAAAAGTTAACTCAAGATGAATTAAAGACTTAAAAGTAAAACCAAAAACTATAAAAACCCTAGAAAAACATCTAGACAATATGATTCAGAACACAGGCACGAGCAACGATTTCATAATAAAAATGTCAAAAGTTATTGCAGCAAAAGTGAAAATTAACAAATGGGATCTAATGAAACTAAATGGCTTTTGCACGGCAAAAGAAACTATCATCAGAGTGAACAAACAACCTACAGAATGGGAGAAAAATTTTGTAATCTATCAATCTGAAAGGTCTAATATGCAGAATCTACAAATAACTTAAACAATTTTACAAAAAAAAACAACCCCATCAAAAAGTGGGCAAAGGTCATAAACAGACACTTCTCAAAAGAAAACATTTATGTGAACAACAGACAGATGAAAAAAAGTTCAACATCACTTATTGTTGGAGAAATGCAACCACAATGAGATAGCATCTCATGCCAGTCAGTAGGGAGATTATTAAAAAGTCAAGGAAAAGCAGATACTGGCAAAGCTACAGAGAAACAGAAATGCTTTTACACTGTTGGTTGGAATATAAATTAGTTCAACCATTGTGGAAGAGAGTGTGGTGGTTCCTCAAAGACCTAGAACCAGAAATACCATTTGATCCAGCAATCCCATTACTGGGTGTGTACTCAAAGGAATATAAATCATTCTATTATAAAGATACCTGCACCTTCATTGCAGCACTATTCACAATCACAAAGACATGTAATCAACCCAAATGCTCATCAATGATAGACTGTATAAAGCAAATATGGTATATATACATCATGGAATACTATGCACCCATAAAAAGGAATGAGATCATGTCCTTTGCAGGGCTATGGATGGAGCTGGAAGCCATTATCCTAAGTAAACTTACACAGAAACAGAAAAACAAACACCACATGTTCTCACTTATAAATAAGAGCTGAACAATGTGAACACATGGACGCAGGAAGGGAAACAACACACATAGGGGCCTGTCAAGGAGCAGGGTGAGGGAGAGCACTGGAATAAATACTAATGCATTCTGGGCTTAAGGCCTAGGTGATGGGTTGATAGGTGCAGCAAATCACCATGGCACACATTTACCTGTGTAACAAACTGGCACATCCTGCACATGAACCCCAGAACTTAAAAAACAAAAAGCATATCCAAGTTTAGAAGAATGATAAACTGTAGAAAAGAAGAAATGGAAACAGGACAAAAAGAGTCACAGCTTAAGTTCCAGTCTATTAGTGTTTTACTATTTTTAAAAATCTGCAGTAATTTTTAATGGCATTTGTTAAATCTGGATCATGAACATATAGTTATTCCTTAAATTGCTGTTTGTATTTGTATATTTGAAATATTTTATAATTAAAAACAATTTCCTTACCCTGATGTTTATGTTAATCTATTTAAACTGCAAGAAAATATGCTCACAAATAAATGTATTTTTGGAGTACTGAATATACCCAGTTATGTATTTACTTTCAAAATGATTTAATTGGCTTTGTGATACTTATTTAATCAAATTATCATCACCATGCATTGTAGAAATATTATATTCATATGAGCTTTCCCCATGTTCTGGGAAATTAAAAATGTTTGTAGTCTCAGTTTTCCCTAACTCTTATACAGTTTAAATGTCTCAAGATACCTAATTTTTGAAAGAATAGAAATAAAATGAAAAAAAAGTCTAAGGGTTATTTGTTCAGAAAAAAAGTCTGAGTAATGTTGATTTACTCTTTACATAGCAACCTATGGATGTTTCACCAAAAATATGAACTTGTAACAAATATTATTAAATATTGATGACAAATGACAACAAATTACACATAATAGTATATTTGTATAACATTGTCTAAAATAGAAAAATAAAAATATGTAAGACCAATACTTGTAAAATCTAAGTTCTCAATAATTTTAGTTGATTTCATTCCCTTTTCTATTAGAAAATCTCATTTTTTTCTTGAACATTTTATGTATAGATAATAAAGACTGAAAAAATTCAAATGTGTAGCTATACAATTGGTTTAAAGTATAATCTTGCTGCCTTACACACAGTTAATAAATATTTTTAGTTAAATGCAATATTGAATAAGAAAACCATTCTTAGTTCTTAGATTAATTCCTAGTCTATGGCTTTAAATAAAACAGAGCAACTTTCTAACAAATCTATCCCAGGAGCACTGGCATTTGTACCATGCATCCTGGCATCAGACCATTTGGATGCAATGTCAATGGTGTGCTCTTTCAAGGTAATTATAATCATATCATGGAGAAGACACTTATTTTGCACTTCTCAACACACATTGCAAAGCAGAACCCCAGTTCTCCACTATCTCTAATGGATACATGGCAAAAGCAGAAGTTACAAAAATTAATCATATTTAATCAATCAGTTCAACCTAATTGATATTTATAAAACACGTCACTCAAAAACAAAATGTATATTATTTTCAAGATTATAGGACATATTTGTGAAGATACATCATATTTGAGGCCATAAGAAATACTTCAAAAACTTAAAAGGTTTGAAATCATGCAATGCATATTCTCTGATCACAAAGGAATTAAACAATAAATCAGTAACAGAAAGATATCTTTTAAAAATCCTCAATTGTTGAAATTAGCGCAATACTATATTTATTTCCTGAGGCTGCTGTAACACATTCTCTCAAATTTAGCAGCTTAAGACAACAGAAATTTATTCTTTCACACTTTTGGAGGCCAGAACTCTAAAATCAGCATCAGGGGACCAAACCGAGGTGTCAGAAGAGCCACACGCCTTCTGGAGGCTTAGGGAAGAACTTGTTTCTTGCCTCTTCCAGTTTCTTATGGCTGCCCTAACTTGTGGCTGCATCACGCCAATTTCTGCATCCATGGCTTCTTTCTCCCCTTTCTCTGTGCTTATCAAATATCCCTTTGCCTCTCTCTTATAGGCACCTGGAATTAGATTTAGGATATTCCAGAAAAATATCCAAGATAATCTCCTAATGTCGAAGTCCTTAACATCATCACATCTGTAGAGATCCTTTTTCTTTATAATGTAACATTTACAGGTTCCAGGGACTAAGACCTGACATATTTGGGTGGGCATCATTTGGCCTACTAGAAACACACTTCTAAATAATTCATAGGCCAAAGATGGCATCATAAGAAAAATTAGAAAATATTTCTAATTAAAAAGAAAGCTACAAAATTAAATATTTGACATGTTGTTAAAACAGTGTTTATTAGGAAATTTATAGCATGAAATGCTTAAGCTGTAAAAGAAAAAAGTGCTTAAATCAACTATTTCAATTTCCACCTTAAGAAACTAGATATAAGAGAAAATTAAAGCCAAAGCAATAAGAAAGAAATAATAAAAAACAAGGGTAGAAATCAACATAATTGGCTGAGCGTGGTGGCTCATGCCTGTAATCCCAACATTTTGGGAGGACGAGGTAGGCCGATCACGTGAGGTCAGGAATTCGTGACCAGCCTAGCCAACATGGTGAAACCCCAGCTCTACTAAAAATACAAAAATTAGCCACGTGTGGTAGCATACACCTGTAATCCCAGCTACTCAAGGGTCTGAGGCAGGAGAATTACCTGAATCTGGGAAGTGGAGGTTGCAGTGAGCCAAGATTGCGCCATTGCCCTCCAGCCTGGGAGACAAGAGCAAAACTCTGTCTCAAAAAAAAAAAGAAAGAAAGAAAGAAAGAAATGAATGTGTAATTAAAAACAAAACAAATAAAAACAATAAAACCAAAATCTCTGTGATACTAATCTTGGCAGAACACAAAATTGTCATTATGTATATTTGTCCCCAATGCCAATATGAATGGCATATAATAACAGCTAAAATGTAGGAATTACATGTTTTTGCATTCTTTAGAATGTTAAAGGTAACATTTCAGACATATTGATCAAAAAATGAAAAGTGAGAAACACAGGTTATCAGTAACAAGAATCAAAAAAGGAGCATGACTAGAGTTCACACAGACATTAAAAGAACAATAATGAAGCAAACTTTTATCCATTGCCAATAAATTCAAGAATTTACATGAATTATAAGTTTCCTGAAATGTATTACATTTTTAAACTATTAAATAAATGACTTTGTGCTTAAAAACTTTTTGATAAAAAATTCTGGTCCACATAGCTTCCCTGGTGAATTTTACCAAATATTTAACTAAGAAGCAATACTAATCCTACACAAATATTTCCTGAATGTAGAAATGGAGGGAATATATCTCAGTTCATTTTATAAAGCCTGATTGCCAGCAAATCAAATCTAACAATTTGTGACAAGAAAAATATATACTGACCAAGCAAGATTTGTTCTAGGATACAAAATACAAGGTTGATTCAATCAATATGATTTATTATATTGATAAAACAAAAAGCTAAAGCAAACCATGTGATCAACAGAATCAATTTTTTAAAATTATTTGGCAAAATTAAACAAATATTCATGATAAAACTCTCAAGAAATATGAATAGCTTAGAGGTTTTTTGAGTTGATAATGCCAAACCTATCACTAATATAAAAAGATGAATATTCATAAGACTGGGGTCAAGTTAAGGATGCTCCTTTCGTCTCTCTACTCAATCAATACCATCCTAGAGGCCCAAGTCAATGCTGTAAGGCAAAAATCAATAACAATAGAAACCATGTAGGTTGGGAAGTAACACCATTTTAATACATAAGTGACATAATTGCCTTTGTATAAAATTCCAAACAATCTAGCCTAATGAGTTACTTTAGGATGGTTGCAGGAAAGTGTCAATGAGCAAAAATCAATTACTTTCTTTATAATAGCAATAATTAATTGAGCAGAAGTTTTTAAATGTTCATAAAACATAAAATAGTGATAACTTCAACAAAACGAGAGATTGTACACTGAAAAATGCAAAACATAGCTAAAAGAAATTAAAGCTCTAAGTAGATGTAGAAACACATCATTTTTTATGAATTGAAAGTCTCAAATTTTTAAGATGTCAACTTTTCAATATTATTCTATGGATGCATTGCTATCACATTAAAGAAAAACCCAGGCAGCTTTTTAAAAATAGAAATTAAAAATTTGATTCCAAAATTTATATAGAAAGTTGATTAGTCTCCTATGTGTCACTTCAAAGCACAGAATATTATTCTCTCACAATTATGAAAGCCAGAATTGTGAAATCAAGGTATTGGAAGAATTGGTTTCTTCTGGAGGCTTTGGAGGAGAATCTTGTCTAGTGACTGCCAATAATCCCTGCCATTCCTTGGTTTAGTCACATCACTCCAATGTCTGCATCTATCTTCACAGGCTTTCTCTGTGTCTCTTCTTTTCTCTTAAAAGGTGATGTGGTTTGGCTGTGTCCTCACCCAAATCTCATCTTGAATTGTAGTTCCCATAATCCCCATGTGTTGTGGGAGGGAACTGGTGGGAGGTAATTGAATCATGGGGCAGTTACCCCTATGCTGTTCTCATGATAATGAGTGAGTTATAAGATCTGATGGTTTTATAAGGGGCTTTTCCTTCTTTGGTCAGCATTTCTCCTTCCTGCCACCATGTGAAGAAGAATGAGTTTGTTTCGCTTTCTGCTGTGATTATAAGTTTCTCGATGCCTCATGACCCTGCAGAACTGTGAGTCAATTAAACCTCTTTACTTTATAAATTACCCAGTCTTGGGCAATACTTCATAGCAGCCTGAAAACAGACTAATACAGAAGGATACTTGTCATTGGATTTAGGGCTCACCCTAATCCAGATTATTTTATCTCAAGATTTTTACCTTAGTTACATCAGCCAAAACCATTTTTCTAAACAAGCTCACACCCAGAGGCCCTGGAGTTTAGAACTTGATCACGTCATTTTGTGAGACACAATTCAACCCTCTGAGAAAAGGGAAAGAATATAGAATTGCCAAAATTATTTTGAAAAGCAAGACAAAATTGGAGACAAACTACCTGACTTCAAGACTTACTATGAAGCTATAATAAACAATACATTTTGATATAAAAAACAATAAACACACAGATCAATGGAACAGAATAGAGAGCCCAGAGTTAGACCCATATATTATGTCAACTAATTTTCAACAGAAGTACCATGTTAATTTGATACATGAAGATAGCCTTTTTTAACAAGCAATGCTAGAACAATTGGTTACTGTATGGAAAAAAAAATGATCCTCAGCACCTACATTACACCATATCCAACTCAAAATTGTTTATCAAAATTCTTACACCAAAATGCAAGTGCTAAAACTATAAAAGTTCTATAGGAAGATATAACAGAGATATCTTTCCAATACTGTGTTAAGCAAAATATGTTTTAGAATATACAAAGAACAAACTAAAACTAAAAATATTCTTCTTGTTAGACACTGTTAGGCAAATTAGAAAACAACTAATAGACTGAAAAACATAATAAATATTCAATAGAAGACTAATATTCAGAATATGTAAAGAATTCTTAAAAATCATAAGAAAAGAATTTAAAAAAATAAGTTGGCAAAAGAACTTAGCAGTTACTTCATCATCAAAAATATGGCAGTTAAATACATGAAAAGATGTTCAACTTTATTAGTCATTAGAGAATCACAATAAAAACCACAATGATGTAGCACTACACACTTATTTTGATGACTAAAATTAAGAAAACCAACATTATCATGTGCTGGTGAGGAGACAGATCAACTGGAATTTTCATGCTTTGATGTTGAGAATACAAAATACTACAGCAACTTTAGACATGAGTTTCTAAGTGGCAGTTTCTCGTAAAGCAGTTGTACCTCTAGATATTTACCCGGGAATAATGAAAATATATTTTCACACAAAGATCTCCCTCAAATGGTTACGGAAACTTTATTTATAACAGCAAAAACGGGGAGGATGTCAACCAATCAATGAAATGCCACACAGCAATAAAAACGGAGTAAACTCCTGATATGTGCAACAACACAAATAGATCTCAAATACATTATGCTTAGTGAAAAAAAATCAGTTACAAAGGCTACATAGTTTATGATTTAACTTAAATGAGTGAAACCTATGAAGCCAGGAATCAAATCAGTGGTGGTCACAGGCTAAAGCCCGATGTCTGTGAGTGTGAACTGCAGAGGAGTGTGAGGATAGATTTTGGAGTGACCAGCGGCTCTAGTTTTATTTTGACTGCAGTGTGAGTTTGCCAAAACACATAGACACTTACAAAGAGCAAAGTTTATTGTATGCAAATTACACATCAGTAAGCCCAAATAAAAAGAAACTGCAATTATTCCTCAACTCAAAATAATTTTACCTTAAATAGGATTTCAATCTGTTAATATTTTTGTTTGTTCATCACTACATTGTGACCTTGTCTGCCTTGACTTTCTCCCTAGACTATTTTGGTGATTTTCCATATTTACATCATCATCCTGTATACTTTTCAGTACACCAGTAGGATCTGTTCCAGACCCTTGGAACTGAAATACTCTTTAGAGGCCGTATAGCATAGCATTTGAACATACAGACTCTGGGACATAATATTCCTGTTTGAATCCTGGCTCCACTACCTACTGGTTGTTTCTGGGTAGCTTGGAAAAGCTACTTAAGGTCATAGCCCAGTTTACTAACTTATAAAATGGGGATAACAACAATATCTACCTCACAGAGTCGTAACAGAGATTAAATGAATACAAGGTATAGCACCTACTAAGAACTGAAAGATATAAACTAATATCCATATTATTATTTAGATTGGTACGTGGTGTCAATAATCCCATAACTTCTTCATGTAAATAGTGTTTATCTAATATTGCAATATCCACAGTTATCTCCCTGTATACAGGGCAATACAACTTTTTTTTTGGAAGCAAATATAGCTAAATGCCTTATAACAGCTAATATACTTAGAAAGCATGCATCACCTCCAGCTCTTTGCTAGACTTTTAATATGCATTTCTCTCAACTCTCAAAATAACTTTGTTAGGTAGATATGATTAGTATGTGATTTTTTTTAATGGATCAGGAAACTGTGGGCCCACAGTGGTTAACTCCCTGGCCCAAAGCCACATAGCAAGTGACTACAAGGTCTGAGCTCATAACCAGATCACCAGTATGCCCAACAGGGTAGCCACTAGTAGGTGGGAACAGCATTTTGGGGCCACACACTGCCTATAGCTTTCTTACTGCTAATTTAAAATTCATACTAAACTGAATTAGGCGTTATTTTCTGTTTCCCAAATGAAGAAATTCTAGCTCTGACAATAAATGACTAAACTGTGTTATTAATATAAACTGAAACATTTTAGTTTTCCTCTTAAATCACTGTTTCCTTGCAGATGTTAATCTCAGAACTCTAAGCTCGATTGTCTCAAAGCACGTTCACAATCACCACCCCTTATATCCTGCCTGTGGAAGTTTGCCCCTTCACTTATCCACATTCAAATGAAAGCCCTCAGTCACAAATCCTATGGACAAGAAGCTGGGAAAGCTCCCCTTCCCTTTCCTCTTTCTCTTTATCCTGCCTCATCCCTGACAGCCTCATTTGGCTGTCAGGTAGCTGGGTCATACTCGATAACAATGGCCCAACCTCATGGCTTCTGCACCAAAAACAATTCCTTTGAAGGTGTTGCCTGAGGGCTCGGGAGGATCTCCAGATGCTGGTGAGACCTCTGCCCCATTTTCCAAGTTCTTGACACATTCCACAGAAAGAATTCCAAGTTCTTGACACCTTCCAAAGATGAAGAGTCAGAATGAAGGGGAAGGCAAGGAGCTTTTATTGCAAAGCTGAAGTACCCACTTAAGAGAGAAGTGCAGTGTGCTTGTGAGGAATCCCGCACTATGGAGTTCTGGTTTCTAAACTTATCAGTGTTTCTTTAATTAGGAGGTAAAAAAGGAGATTGCATGGACACCCCTCCCAGTTACCAAGCCCTTTCTCCCTTATTTGAGTTTGCCGTAAAGAGTCATGGACATGTCATCCTGACTGGGGTTTTGGCCATTTTATCTCCCTATTTGGGGTATGCTGTTATCCTGTGGTTTCTTTGCCTAGTTCTTGTTTTACCTGTTATTTGGATTTTTGCATTGTCCTGAGACCACCCAGTGCTATTTCTATCTCAAAGGTACTTAGGTACTTAAATTCTCTATTCAAAATAGGAATATCTAATAAGTGATGTCTTTGAACTGTCCCATGGAAAACTCTGTATTGAGTCTAACATATGAGAGAAATTTAACAATGACAAAAATTCACTTGACATTTATATGAACTTAATACTAGAATCTTTCTTGCTTGATAAAGCAATGGAAACTGACTAAAGGTAAAACAGAAATTTTATAATGTATCCATAAGTTTCTTCCTCTACCAGAATTCTATATAAGAATATAACTCTTGAAATCAAGGTCATGCACAGTTTCTCATACCTGTAATCCCAGTGCTTTGGGAGGCCAAAGTGGGCAGATCACTTGAGGTGAGGAGTTTGAGACCAGCCTGACCAACATAGCGAAACCCCATCTCTACTAAAAATACAAAAATTAGCCGGGTGTGGTAGCATACTCCTGTAAACCCAGCTACTTGGGAGGCTGAGGCAGGAGAATAGCTTGAACTTGGGAGGCAGAGGTTGCAGTGAGCTGAGATTGTGCCACCCTGGATGACAGAATGAAACTATGTCTAAAAAAAAAGAAAGAAAGAGAGGGAGAGGGAGAGAGAGAGAGAGAGAGACAGAGAGAGAGACAGAGAGAGAGAGAGAGAGACAGAGAGAAGAAGGAAGGGGGGAAGAAAGAGAGAGAAGGGAAAGAAAGAAAGAGAGAGATAGAAAAGGAAGGAAGGCAGAAAGAAAGGAAGAGGGGGAGAGAAAGAGAGAGAGAGAGAGAGAGAGGACAGGGAAGGAATCAAAGAAAAAAGAAATCAAAAGACAGTGGATGATCTGGTTTCCAACTCCCTCATTCACAATTAGCCATGTCAGTTTGGGGTGATTTTGTCCATAGTTGTAAGGAAATACACCAGGACTATTACTGCATGACAGGAAAACTGAAAGTTTACCTTTCCATAAAACAAATGGTAATTCGGTTAGTCTTCTTATGTATCTCATTTTGTGTTATATTACAGAACCTTAAGAACAGCAAGCAAGTTATTGGAGTTAGGTGCCACATACTCACAAAGTGTCATGGATGCTTTAAAAAAAAATCTATAAAATGGTAATCTATACAACACCAATTTCTTTATTCTTTGCTAAGTTTTAACATGATTGACAACAAAACACTTGGAATTCACTTTGAGATCTTTAATCAACTGCATAGACATATGTTTCCATTCCATTCATTTGTGGTCACTTTGCATCATTCACAGTACAAGTAATTTGGTATCTCCTTTTTAGTCATTTGTATAAAAATAATAAGAAATATTGGTTACCTTGGTGTTTGAGAGGCTGAAGGGATTATCAGAAAATAATTGATCACTTGCCTAATCAACAATTAATGTGATCTTTGTGTGGAATTGTATAGACTTGGGAAGACAAGGGTTTTAGCTCTATAAGGCAATAATTTATTTTATTTTTAAAGCTCCTTAAGAATCTATATTTGCTTACAAATCATTTTATTCTTTATTAGCACAAACCTGTTGGAGATTCCCTACCGATCAACATTTTCTTTTCTCAGAATTACTACTGAAAACAAAGTTGAAGAAGGACTAGACACAAGATAACAAATGAAATTTCCACAAAATAATTTTTAAAAATGGATGAATTCTCAACAGAAGAGCAAGCATGAAGATGGTAGAAAATGGTAGGAACTATTCATCTAGCCATGTTACAGGATCCAAGCTCAGAAATGACAGGACCTAGACAGGACAGAGTAGGAAACAAAAACCTTCAGCACATTCTTGTCCTGATCCCCAGACACCCTCTAACCCATGCCCATGCAATCAAATCTCAATCATGCAGATACATTACACTTATGGATTTAACCTGTATAAATAGGGAATGAGAGGTAGGAGACTGAAGAATATTTTTTTGTAAAAACAGCAAAGTAACTGCAAAGAAAATGTGCCTATCTTTTAGAGCAATACGGTGAACAAGAGACATCTCATTATATATTATAACTCATTATGTGTAAATATATAAGAAAGCTGATTCCTGCCCATGATTGTGTATTAGTCCACCTGCTAGCTACAAGGTCATCCTATGGGAAAGCATAGGGTCTAACCAGAGTACTGGAAATCTATACATTTTTATATGGCAATTATCTCCTAGGGCAGGCGTCCCAAAACTATGGCCCGCGGGCCTCGTGTGGCCCCCTGAGGCCATTTATCTGACCCCCCACCGCACTTCAGGAAGGGACACCTCTTTCATTGGTGGTGAGAGGAGCACAGTATGTGGCGGCCCTCCAACAGTGTGAGGGACAGTGAACTGGCCCCCTGTGTAAAAAGTTTGGGGATGCCTGTCCTAGGGTAAAAGAAAGGTAAGATTTTATTGTTTTATTCTAACAAAAAAAAAGTTTTCATTCTGAATAGGAAATAAAGAATAAAGGTGGATAGAAGATACCATGGTCAAATTCTCCAAAGGTTCAGTCAATAACTTGGGGTGGGATCTGGTGGCGTCAGCTGAAGCATGTCAGATTAAACACATGCTTTTTATCTCTCCTCCCAACCTTCCTCCAATCGTTTAATATTACAGTGAAATAAAGAGAATGGGAGAAGGCACTGAAACTGAGGAGTGGTGTCAACAAAACTATGGAAGCTGAAAAGTAAATAGAAAGTAGCAGTAACTGATGCCTAAGCCCAGAAAATTGAAAGCCAAGAACATAGAGTTGTGGGGAGTGAGGGGGGAGGGTGTAAGTGTGGAGAGGCCAAGACACATACTTATTCTCACGACAGAACCCCAACATGCTTAGAAGTCTGAGGCCTCAACTGTCTCCAAAGAGCACAGATAAAATTAAAAACAGGAGGATTCGTTGAAAGCTTAAGAAGTTAAAGCCTCAGGTATCCTTCATTCCTTGGGCAAGAGAACAAACTTCTTTCTCTTCCCTGGGAAAAGCCTGGATATTTACTTTCTGAAAGGTGAATCAGAGGAACTCAGGACTTGACAACACATAACACACTGAATGTCTTACTGAAAAAGAATTAAGTAATTCTAATAGCCCTAGAATCTTCCTATACTTTGGTCCGAGAATAATGATATCCAGCTTATAGCATTAATGCAGGAAACTATATTTGGATAAACCAACAGTCTAGCCAGTAAAAATACCTAGAGGTATTTCTGGGGATCTTTTAAAGTGGCTAGATCCTTGTTTCATCACTTATGCTGAAGCCAGCCACTGGGTAAGTCCTGCCCAAACACTAGAAACTTCTTACAGCTTCAGTGCCTTACTCATAAATCTAAGTGGGCAGCCAATATGTGATGAACAGCTTTAATATAAAAGCAAATAGCTTCTCTGACACAAAATATAAACCAAAAAAGCATTAGAGACTGTATAGGGGAACAGATGAGAATATTATAAAACTATACCACATTCTCAAAAAGATAAAATAGCATATTACATCCATAAAATAAAATAAAAAGAGGTTGTTATAAATAAAAACTATATTCAGAAAAGAAGGAAACTCTCAGAAATTAAAATTATTTTTAAAATTTAAAAAATCAAATGAATATTTGGAACATCAAGTTGAGAAAATATCCCAGAACAATATAACTAAGAAATGGGAAATTGAATAGTACAGATGAAAAAATATAGGACTAATCTAGAAGGTATAATATGCAACTATATGAAGTTTCAGAAAAAAAAAACAAAGAAAACAAAAGAGAGGATACTTTTCAAATATAATTCAATTCGTCAGAACTGAAAATGAATTTCTAGGATAAAAGAGCCCACAGAAAAGAAAAGACCCACACCAAAGCACATTCTTATGACATTTCCGAACAGATTGTAAAAAGAGAATCAATTATTTTGAAAAAACAAAAAATACCATTTTAAAAATGGTATCAGAAATCTGAATGATTTTGGACTCCCGAGCAGAACATTGGAAGGCAGAAAACAATAGAGAAATACTTTCATAATTATCAGGGAAAATTATTTCCAATCTAAAATTCAATAGTTACCTTATTGGTCAGGACAGGCCAGGTTATGCTGTGGTAACAAACACCCTCAAAAATTTCAGATGTTAAATGCATAAGTTTACTTCTCACTCATGCAAAATCTACTGCAAGCCAGCAGCTCTTCAGGGCAGCTTCGTAATGAGCAGTGAATCAGTGTCTTTGGCAGAGCTATTTAGTCTTGTGGCTCCACCATCCCAATCTACAGCCTCCAGCATAGCTGTGACAGTGGTTGAAACAAAGTTAGCAGACTGTGCTGGCTCTTAAATGTTATGCGCCCAAAGTGGCATATCACCTCTACTCACAGTTGATTATCCAAAACTGATAGCAAGGCTCCACCCCACAAGAGGCCTGGGATTTGTAACCCTAGTGACATCATAGGCAAAAGAAGAAAATTAAATATGGGAGACCACCAGAAAGCTCTACCACCACACTGCCAACATTCTCAGATCTATCTGGACACAACAAATTCATTTCTATGAGCTCTTTCTCAGGAAGCTGCTTAAAGAGTTGCTCCACCAAACTAAGAAAGCTAATTAGGAAAGAGAAGTCAGGGGGTATAGGAAATAGAAGAGAAAGGTATTTCCAGAATTATGGAAAATGTGACCAGGCCAGTGATAGAGAAGTTGGGTGAGAGAACAACCAATCCAGAATGGAGCTGGTAAGCAGGGGATATCATGAAATATGGGTACAAGAATGAAATGAAGTTGAAAACCTTCCTATTATGATTGTCACTACTGAAATGAGACTCCTATTTTTATGAGATAGTCTGAAGCTGAATTAGTGTGGTAGGCTGAATAACTAACCCTCAAGAGATTTCCTTGATCCTTGGAATCTGTGAATGTTACTACTGAAATGAGACTCCTATTTTTATGAGATAGTTCGAGATTGAATTAGTGTGGTAGGCTGTATAACCAATCCTCAAGAGATTTTCTGATCCTTGGAATCTGTGAATTAACTACATGGCAAAAGACACCGGTGGATGGGACTAAATTCAAGATCCAAGATGTGGAGGTTATCTTGAATTATTGGGGTGAGTCCTAAATGTAATCACAAAGGTCTTTATATGAGGAAAGCAAGAAGGTCAAAGGAGGAGACAGAAGATGGACAAAAAAGCAAGAAGGCGGAGACAAGGAATTCGGGTGTTCTCCAGCAGCTGGAGAAGTTGGGGAAATGGATGGTCTCCTCGATCCTCCAGAAGGAACCAACCCTGCAAATATCTTGACTTTAGCTCAGGTAAACTGATTTCCTAAATCTGAACTCCAGAACTGTAGGAGAATGACCTTGTGCTGTATTAAGCCACCAAGTATGTGACAGTTTGTTACAGTAGGTACAGGGAACTAAAACAGCTAGTGACCAGAGGAAATAAAAGTAAGTGGATATAATTACTAAGTCCAGGAAAAACAAATAGTGATTTATAAAAAGAAATGTAGTCACAGTGCATTATATAAAGCAAAAGAAAATCTTCACAGATTTATAGTAAAAGTTAAATTTTAACAAAAAATTGTTATGTTTCTATGTTCACAGTACTGGGAATGGGGAAGTGTGTACATTTTTGTGTGGGGGAAAATGTAAAAGATAAATCTTCACTTTACATAACAGTAAAACAGTAGACTACGTCGGTGATGTTTAAAAAGTATTAAGCAAATGTGTTAGAAATATGAAGGTAAGGGATTTGGATCCCAGCCAGGTATCAGACCAGTGCTGCTACTGAAAAATATCTAAACTGTACAAAACACAAAAATGTTAGTTTGATGGCATCATAATGCTGCTGTAGCAGCCAAGAAATAGAGGCCAGAGCCTACAGGAAAGGACATTTTTTGAGCTCAGTTTCCTGCCTCAGCTTTTCTGTTTGGCTCATTTGCTAACTTACAATGCAAAGCAAGAGGATAAAGAGGCCAGACTGAGCATGGCTGCTAAAATGCAGAGAAACCAGCAGAGATCTGTGTGTAGTTTGCAGTTTCCAAGACTTTAGGGGTTAAGATCCTTTGGAAAAAGGAGGCCATCTCAGACCTACTTTTAGAACTTGTTTCCCAGTTCAGGCATGTTCTAGTTCAGCTGCTCAGACTGGCCACTAAGAAGCCAAGGAGCAAGTTTCAGAAAGCAGCCTCAAAATTCTCAGGAGACAGCAAGTAGGTTCGGAACTTGAAAGGAGATGGCTCTGGAAGTACCACAGGGTCTCAGTTGGAACCCTGAGGAGCTACACCAGAGAAGAGCCATAGCTAGATCGAGCCTTACAACAGAGAGAAAACAACAAAGAAACCAGGGTAATATAAGCAGTTGGTGAATTTGTCTAAGGGGATAAATGGCAGGTTTTGTACTTCTTTGTGTTTGAAATTGATATAGGAGATAGAAATTATTTAGGCAGATAATGAGGGCAAAAGAGTGCTTGGCAGAACTTCCCTTGTAACAAAAATCAGCCCAAGAAATTACTCGTTTTCTAACAAAGAGCAGCCTGAAAGATCTAGCTGCAAACATAGATAAGGAAGCTGGAAGCTTCCACAAGGAAATGCCTACAGCTGCACTGATAAAAAGGGCTGCCTGGGGCCTGGCATCTCCACCATGGTGGCTCCACCTTCCCTTTTTTGTTAGCACGTGTACAGTGAGAAAGAAATAAGCAACATAGAGGAGCTACCTACCTGCATAATAAAAACTGGGGTAGGGGCTGCCAGAGATTAGCACTCTATGCAAATGGCACACCTGGTCATAGCTGTTGTTTCATGCCCTCTGTAGATCAGACACTGCCTCCACACTAGCTCATCTATAAAAACCCCTGCATTTCATCATGGATCAGGCACCCATTTTCCCAGGACCCCTCTCTGTAACAGAGAACTATTCCCTTTCTTTTGCCTATTAAAATGCTTCTCCAGAACCTCACGCTTTGTGTGTATTTGCATCCTTAATCTTGGTGGCCATGAGACCAAGAACCTTGGGTGTCACCCCCCACCCACCTGCACAATGAGAACACTTCAAAATTACATCCAAATTTTTAAAAATGTGTGTGTGTGTGTGTGTGTGTGTGTGTGAAAGGAGACAGAAAGGGAGAGAATTAATTAAAAAGCAAGAAAGTTAACAAGAATATGGAAGGGTAAACAAAGTGAAAGTGTTCTAAGGTCATTTGTTGCCTACCATAAAAAAAAAAAAAAATCCCTTTTTGTTTCTGCAGGACAAATGCATCTTTATTAACTTTCTAGCTCTGTTCCTCTGGAACCAGGTATGGCTTATTTGAGTCTTATAATTTTAGCTGAACCTAAAGTCTTTGCAATTGCTCATGGAATATTTAACCTGACTTGACCTTCTTGCTGCCTCATAAAGAAAGGCTCAAATCAGTTCAAAGCATTCAAATTGGGTGCGTTCTCTGAAAGCATGAAATTAATTGATATCAAGGTAAGAATCAATAAGAAAATATAACCAAAATGTTCAAAAACTGAAGAAAATCATGTTGAAAATGAGAAAATATTTTAAACTAAATAGTAATGGGATAGATGTACCACAACCTGTGGGATGCCACTTAAGCTGTGCTTGTTAGATTTATAAATATCACTCACAATTTATATATGCTTATCGTAGAAAAAGAGAGGCTAAACCAATGACCCAAGGCTTCATCTCAACACCTTGAAATAGCTATAAAACAAATTAAATCCATAATTAAAATCTCACAAAGACTATCCAAGCTCATACAACTTCAGTCAACTTATATAAAGGATATGAAACTTGTTTTATGAAGAATAACCATAATAGCAAAACCTGACAAATACATCACAAGAAAGGCAAATTATAAGCCAATCTCTCTCATGAACATAAATGCAGAAATCCTAAATAAAATTCAGTTAGTGATGTACCAAAAAAAAAAAAAAAAAAAGATTTCATGATAAATTTAGATTTATTTCAGGAATGCAAGATAGTTTTATCATCCAAATCAGTCAATGTAACTTTCCATAGCAACAGAAAAAAAGAAAATATTAAGATCTCCACAAAAGTAGAAAAACATATTTATAATAAATCCAATACCTACTGATATATTTTAAACTTGCAAAAAAGCAATAGTTTATTACACGCTGCAAATAAAGAATATTTATATAATGCCGATAACAAACATCATACTTAAAGTTAAAATATTAAAAGCTTTGTTCCTGAAATCTGATATAAAAAAAATTTGTCTCACACCAGTTTGAATAAATATGGCTTTGGAGTCACATGCATTGCAACAAGGCAAAAGAAAAAATACATACATAAGGCTTGAAAAATTAGACATAAAATAATAATTACTTACAGACAGCATGTTTGGATACATAGAGTAACCTATGGAATCTATAGCAAACTATTAGAATAAGATAATTTAGCAAGGTCTCTGCATACAAGATTAATTGAGCTATTAATTTTATGTCTTCATACTAACAATGGTAATTAGAAAATCAATATAAACTAGAAAATTCATTTATATTCGCATTAAAATATCAACTACTTAGGAGCAAATCTAATGAAAAAATATATCTTAAATAGGAAACTGCAAGTTATTATTGAAGAAAATAAGATAGAGAAATGAAGGAGACTTCCATCCTTCTGCATTAATGGATACAATTTGTAAAGATGTCAAACATCTGCAAATTCATCTAGAGTTTGGGGAAATTCAATTTCAATCTCAAAAAATATTTATGGAAAAAGACAAGCTGATATTTTCAAAGATATGTGGAAATATAAAGACCAAGAATATGTAATAGAATCTTGAAGAAGAAAGCCAGTGCTGGAGGACTTGCACTCCAAAATACAAAAATTGATTAAAAGATAGTAATTAAGTTAGTAACAGTGATTTATGACAAATTTGACACTTCAATGGGAAAAGGATAGATTTTTCAGTAAGTGGTACTGGGCCAAGTGGATATCAATATGCAGAAAAAAAATGAATCTTGGCCCCTTACACCATATACAAAAGTGTTAAAGTTTATGTATTACTAAAGCTTTAGGAAAAAACATAGAAAAATACGTTCACAATCTTGGAGTTGGCAAATACGTTACAAAAGAAATGAAAATCACCAAAGGAAAATGTAAATAGATGTAAATAAATCAGCATCTATTAGGATTAAGAACATTTACTTATCAAAAGACATTAGGGGAATAAAACCACATACCACAGAACATATTTGCTTTATCCATCTTTGACAAAGGATTTATACTGTCAAATATATAAAATATTTCTAAAAGTATATGTTATTAATTATTCATCTAATGTTTTTAAAAGGACAAAGGAAGAAATTCTTAAAGAAGCATAAAGAATATACAAATGGCCAGCAAGATTAAAAGAAAAATGCAAATTAAGAATACAAGAGATATCATCATATACTTACCAGAATGACTAAAATTATAAAGACTGACAATTCCAAGTTTTTCCAGGGATGTGCAGTAAGTAGAACTCTTATATATTGCTGGTAAGGATACAAATTGGTAGAAACTCTTTGGAAAGCTTTCTATCAGTATTTACTAAAGCTAAATATGTGTACAGCCTATGACCCAGCCTTTCCACTCCTAGATTTATACCCAAATAAATGACTGTTGATATTCACTGAAAGATACATACACAAATGTGTCTAATAGCTTTATTCATGAGATAAAAACTGGAAGCAACAGTAAAATGGATAAATTGAGCATTCAAAATTAAAGAGAGTGCATAACTCCTTTATGCAACAACGTAATATGACAGACAAAATGCTGAACCAAGGAAGCCATTTATGAAAACTTTATAGTGTATGGTGCAATTAATATAAATATGAAGGTAAGACACAGCAAAAACAAGCTATTGTGACAAAGTTCCGAATAATGGTTACTTTTGGGAGCATTGTAACAGTAGTGTGAGAGTGCTGGAAATATTCTAATCTGTTGATCTAGGCTTGTACACGGGCTTTATCATCCAAATATTACAAGGGCTTGTACACATGTAAAAGTTCACCAAGGTGCTAAGTTTACCCTCAAAGATGAATACATACATATATACAGCACAAGAAGATACCTCACAAAATCACAAAAATGACTACATATGAAAGTCTGATATGCCAAGTGTTTGCAGGGATATTAGGTTACATTAAATCCAATGACTATCAATGGGAGAATCTTTAAATGTTAGTATATTTATGTAGTATGATTATATTTCCTTTTTTTTTTTTTTTTTGAGACGGAGCCTTGCTCTGTTGCCAGCACCGTAATTATATATCTAAACAAAAGTACATGAACCACAGCCACGTAAAATAGCATGTGTAGGAAATAATAAATAAAATGTTCCTCTTCAAAGCTTTCCTCTTAGTTCATTATGAATAAATAATAGTTTATTCAAAGGTTAATTTATCTTAAAGCTTTTGCTAATAATCTGAAAGTAGCTGTTAGTCATAATAAAGAAATAAGTGTATCCCATGTTCTTAGTTCATACACTTTAGCCTAGATATTTGCCCTCGCATGCCTGGACAAGCTCAGGCAAGTCTTAGATCATAGTTTATTTCCCTTACTTATTTGGAACAGTTATTGCTTCCCTAAGCATTTCTCAAGTTACTTCCACTTTTCCTTTATTCTCCTCTGCCTTTACCTCTTAGAAAAATTTTAAGTGTTAGCCAACTGAGTGCAGCCTAGACTGTGAAGTCTAGTTCCAGTCAATGAAATCAGGACACAGCCGTAGGGCAGATGCATTAGATATAAATGGCTCTGCCTCCTTTGTTCAAGGTCCTCTCATGGTAAGATGGCTAACAAAAGCACCCTTTCTGCAGAAAGTAAAGTTGCCTTGCTGAGAAAATTAAATTTATATTTGAGTGCTACTTCTTTTGTAGTACCAAAAATTCACATATAACAGTGTGAATGAAGCCACCAATAAAAACAGCCATACTAAAAGAAATAAGAATGCACTTTTCTATTTACATAAAGTTCAAAAGTGGGCAAAGCTATGGTGCTTATAGCGTTTATTTTTGCACAATTAAATGCTAAAATATAAATAAATATAAAGGAATTATTACTATAAAAGGATAATGGTTACCTTAGTAATGAAAGAGGTGTTTAAATTGTGAAGGGCCCCACAGGAAGCATCTGGAGTGTTACAGATGCTCAGTGACTCAACCCTGCTGCCGATTACTTGTTCTTTATATTGTCATTAAATCAACCGTGTGTGTTATTTGCCACAATTAAAAATTTTTGTAATTGCTAAGAGGAACAAGAAATTGATATCTTCTGTAAGATGGAAATATACTATAGTATATGTGTATAGTAGATTTTACTACTATATATAAATACATTAGTATTACAATATATTATATATTAAATATACAGGATATATAGTATTATATATTATATAGGATATGTATATTATATATGGGATATATATGCATATATATAGAAAGCTACATACAAGATACACACATATATATACACACACACACAAAGAGAGACAGTTTAAAAAGAGAACAGGAATGCAAATATCACCTTAAAATGTATCAGTTTAACAAGATGATTTAAAGAAAAACTCTGAAAGCTGAAGAGTGCCTTCATAAATTAAGAGAGAGACATTTAAAAAGATAAAAATGAGATAGAGATAAGAATTTATTTTTTATCAACTTGCAATGGATAAAAGGTCTAAATTTTAGACCTGAAGGCATAAGACTTTTAGAAGAGAACATAGGGGGAAAGATCCTTGACACTGGCCTTGGAAATGATTTTTTGACTATCACACCAAAAGCTCAGGTTACTAAAGCAAAAGTAAGTAAATGGAACTATAGCGAACTAAAAAACGTCTGCACAACAAAGGAAATATTCAACAGAATAAAAATGCAGCCTATTAACGTAAAAAAGGTCAAATATACGAAGAGAATAAAACTGATTGCCAAGGGCAGGGTGCTGGGAAGAAAATGGGGAGACCTAAGTCAAAGGATACAAAGTAGCAGATACGTAGAATGAACATGTCTAGAGACCTCATGTACAACAAGAAAACTGTGGCTAATAAAATTGTACTGTACTTGAGATTTTTGTTAAATAAGTACATTTAAACTCTTCTTGTTGCAAAATAAAGAGTATATGAGAAGATAAATATGCCAGCTCTCTTCACTATATAGGCATAACTCTGAGATATAGTGGGTTTGGTTCCAGACTACTGCAATAAAGTGAGTATCACAATAAAGAGGTCACACAAATTTTCTTTCACAGATCATATGAAAATTATATTACCCTATACTGTACTCTAAGTGCAATAACATTATGTTTTTAAATTTTTTATTTCCAGGGGATTTTAGGGAAAGGGTGGTATTTGGTTACATAAGTTCTTTAGTGGTGATTTGTGAGATTTTGGTGAACCCATCACCCAAACAGTATACACTGAACTCATGTATCATTCTTATGCCTTTGCATTCTCATGCCCAAATAAACGAATACTATAAATAGCTTAGCTCCCACTTATGAGTGAGAACATACAATGCTTGGTTTTCTGTTCCTGCATTATGTTTTTAAAAATGATCATACATAAATTTAAAAATACTTTACTGCTAAAAGACACTATTGATCATCTGAGTTTTCAGCAAGTCATAAACATTTTGCTAGTGGAGGGTTGATTGCTGACTGATTAAGGTAATGGTTGCTGAAGGTTAGGGTGACTATGGAAATTTCTTAAAATAAGACGATAAAATCTACCTCTTAATTGCGTGAAAAATTTATCTGTAGCATGTGATGTTGTTTGACAGTATTTACCCACAGTAGAATGTCTTTCAAAATTGGCATCAATCTTCTCAAACTCTTTGTCCCACTGCTTTCTCAACTAAGTTTATGTAATATTCTAAATCCTTCATTGTCATTTCAACAATACTCACAGCATCTTTACCAGGAGTAAATTTCATCTCAAGAAACTTTCTTTGCTCATTCAGAAGAAGCAACTCCTAACTTGTTAAAGTTATCTTGACATTGTAGCCAATTCAATAATATCTTTAGGGTCCACTTCTAATTCTAGTTTTCTTGTCATTTCTACAATATCTATAATTACCTCCTCCACTGAAGTCTTAAATGCCTCGAAGTTATCCAGGAGGGAGGAAATCAACTTCTTCCAAATTCCTGTTAATTTTTACATTTGACCTCCTCCCATGAATCACAGATGTTCTTAATGGCATCTACAATGGTGAATCCTTTCTGGAAGGTTCTCAATTTACTCTGCTCAGATTCATTGAGGAATCACTATCTATGGACACCCTAGCCTTATACCATGTATTTCTTTAATAATAAGACTTGAAAGTCCAAACTACTTCTTGATCCCTGGGCTACAGAATCGATGTTGTGATAGCAGGAGTGGAAACATTAATTTCTCCATACTTCTTTTTCAGAGATCTTGTGTAACCAGGTGCATTGTCAATAAGCAGTAGTATTTTGTAAGAAATATATTTTTTTTCTGAGCAGTAGGTCTCAACAGTGAGCTTAAAATATTAAGTATTACACAAATGTAAAGTGATATGCTATCATTCAGGCTTTGTTGTTCCATTTACACACAGGCAGAGTAGATTTCACATAATTTTTAAGAGTTCTAGGATTTTCAGAATGGTAAATGAGCATTAGCTTCAACATCAAGTCACCAGCTGCATTAGCTTCTATCAAGAAAGTCAGTGTGTCCTTTAAAGTTTTGAAGCCAGGCGTTGACTTCTCCTCTCTGTTGATTAATGTCCTACATAGCATCTTCTTCCAAAATAAGGCAGTTTTATAGACACTGAATATCTGTTGCTTAATACAACTACTTTTATAAATTATCTTAGCTAGATCTTCTGGGTAACTTGCAGGTTCTACATCAATACTTGCTTCACCTTGTACTTTTATGTTATAGAGATGTCTTCTTCCCTTAAACCTCATGAGCCAATCTCTGCTACCTTCAAACATTTTCCTGCAGTTTCCTCAATTCTACCAGCATTTGCAGAATTGAAGAGATTTAGGGCCTTGCTCTAGATTAGACTTTGGCCTAAGAGAACATTTGGTCTTTTTTCTAGACTACTCAAACTTTCTCCATATCAGAAATAAGGGTGTTTTACTTTATGATTTGTGTGTTCATTGGAGTAGCACTTTTAATTTCCTTTACAACCCATACACAATCTTAAGGCTACCAACATCTTGGCCATGATAAATATCATTTAAATTCATGTGTGTTTTTCTTAATTTTACTACGTAAGATTAATAAACCAAAGATATGTGTTTAACTATATACACTATTGTTTCATTGGTTTTAATATGTACATAAATGGTATACTTCTAGGAATAGGTGTGACCTAACATTATGCATATGGGAATGTAGTCATGTCAACATATCTTATATTTATTTCCTTTAAATCAGAGGAGTATCTATTCTATGAAAATATAAATATGTTATTTATCTATCCTCCTGTTGGGGGGCCTTCAGATTAAATTTTTGCTATTTCAAACAATGATGTGATAAACATTTTTTTCCTTGTGTCCATGTATAAAATAGTGATGAACATCACCTACTTCACTTCTAACAATTTATTGATGATTAGCCCCAATATTTTGTAGAACTGCAGAACTTCCAGGTTTATTAAGACTTGTCCATTGATTATTAGATTCACACAGTTTACACTACACTGTTACAAGGACCTATCACTGTTTTCTTGGCTCTAAGCTGGGTCTGCACATTCTTCAGATAAAGAGCCCAAGGAAAATTTCATTCAAGATAAATTTATCTGCAAAGTTACTGAAGTATAGCAAGCCCAGTTTGTATCAATTATGTAGCTATCAAATAAACTTTAGGAAATAAATGAGTCTCAGAAACTATTATCTACTGACATCAGTAGAGCTTGAAACAGGTTGTTTTAGTATTGAGATCAACCTGAAGACCCTTATTCTATTCTGTCTAGAATATTTTTGTCCTCAATATACAGTAAAAATGGGAGTGTTAAGTTTTATGTGCATTAAAGAGAGATGGTGTGTAATTAATATTTTTACAGTCAAATTATTTATCCAGTATAAAGAAAAAAGGCACTGTTTCAAAGAAATAAGGTGATTTAATCATAATTCCCTGTTGGTCTGGCTTGTATGTCTGTCTAAAAGAAGTAATAGTATTTGTCTCCTCTACATCTGTAAAATACCAATCTCAACTTCTTCAGATTTATCCTAGTGTTATCTAATGAAATCACTTCCAGAAGGCAAAATCACCGTGATCAGCTATATCTCAGGTATGAAGAATTTTTCACCCTCGCAAAGGCTAAGAAACTTCACATCAGCTACTAATATAACAGAGTATCCTTTCCTAGTCTCCAGGAACATTGTTATAGTTCTGTGACTTCATCTCCCTGTATAACTGGATGAAATCATAACCATGAATTCCAATTCAATCTGACTAGTCTTATCTATTCCTTTGGTTTTTGAAAACACTAAATTTTCTCCAGGTCACAAACTTCAAAATCCATGCTTTCTGAACCAATTGTCAGACCAGCTTCAAAAAGTATTAGTATGAACTGCTGAAGAGCCTTAGATATACCAGTTATTAGACATGCTTGACTAAAGTAGAATGCTTTTTCTCATTTGAAATATTTTTCCTTATGTCTCATCTTAATGGTAAGTAATCCAAGAAATAGAGGATATACCAATCCTTTCTGTCAGTAAGTTAATCAGTAAGGCATCAATTATTTCTCCTAATGAGGGTCTGATATTTAAAGCTATGACTATATAATATTTTGTTTTTCAAAGATCTCAGGAGATATAGAGTATTTTATGTTAAACTACACACATATACACATAAATGCAAATGCACATATACAAAAGGTGTAAATGACCACATTCATATACATGCATTCACATGTATAACTCGATTATCAGCTAAGCCTCATTTAAATTGAGCCCCCAATTATACAGCTTATGAATTGTATTCCCACAATTGTTGCCCCCCATCATAGCCCCATTAAATATTAACCTAAGATATGCTATGTCTGTATACACTTTCAGCAACCCCCAGAGCTCTCTTTCTCATCATCTCTATCTGATTTCCATGTGTATGTGCACTATCTTGAATCTGCCTATATCAACTTACGCAGGGAAGCAAGTCTTCACTTATTTCTACCCAAAATATAAATACACATAAAACATTTTAAGAGTAATTTTAACATTTATTCACATGCATCATTGGGAATATATACCAGAATAGGAGCCCATCATATACCACATAGCCTTTTGCCATCTCACCAACTCTTTCAAAAGCTTTGACCTCAGCCAGGCGTAGTGGCTCGCATCTGTAATCCCAGGACTTTGGGAGGCCAAATCGGCAGATCACCTGAGGTCTGGAGTTTGAGACCTGGCCAACACGGTGAAACCCCATCTCTACTAAAAATACAAAAAATTAGCCGGGCATGGTGCTGGGCACTTGTAGTCCCAGATACTCAGGAGTCTGAGGCAGGAGAATTGCTTGAATCCAGGAGGCAGAGGTTGCAGTGAGCTGAGTTCACACCATTGCACCCAGCTTGGGCAAGAAGAGAGCAATTCCATCTCAAAACAAAACAAAACAAAACAAAACAAAACAAAACAAAACCCTCTGACCTTGTGTATGGACAAGCTGTTTCAAGTGAACTGAAGTCACCTTCATCACTAGAGGATTTTCTTTCTGTAAAGAATTCCTATACTATTTGGTGAAAAATATAACATTCTTCATCTTTTCTGGCACACAAATATTGGCACAGAGAAACAGTGGGTGATGTCTGTTACCAAGCAGGTGATGTTTTTCACTCAACTTTCAAATGATAATACTAATAATTATGAAGGTTACAGTAATTTTACCAAAATCACAACGAGTACAAGTTGAACAACCAGGATTGAACTTCAGCATTTGTACTTAGTTCTGATTCTCTGAGTATACCATGCAATCCTTTTAGATATATTACCAAGTTTTTTTTGGAAAAAATAAAATGCAAACTTTAAGTGATAAAAGAAAATAAATCAAAATTCATTAGTATCCATTAGTCTTCCTTGGTCTTTCCATGATCAGTAATAAGTAAATGGGCCTCAGCAATGAAAATTGCTTGCTCTAGGAATAATTTTTCATTGGAAGTAAACACAGTAAGGTTAGATATCAATTCTGACTACATATAGCATTGAACATGTTTATAACATCTTTTCTTCAAGTAGCAAACAGCAATGTGTGTGCATGGTCATGGGGGCAGAGTCAATGAACTCAAATATTCACACACAGAAACAAGTCAAGAAATTATTATATGTTACAGAAACAGAATTCCAGTGTATCCCATTGTAATGCCCAGAATAAAATTTCTCCCAGTCATTCAACTATTTTATACAATATACTCAAATATCTGGCTACCTGATATTTGTTCTGCTTTTTTATTATTTTAACAGACTTAATTTTTTTAGAGCAGTTTTAGGTTTACAGAGAAAACTGAGCCGAAAGTAGGGAGTTCCCATACTCCTCTACTCCCCCAGCCACACACACAGTTTTCCTATTATGATAATTTACCACGAGAGTGATACATTGTTATGACTGATGAACCTACACTGACACATCATTATCACCCAAAGTATATAGATAACATTAAGATTCACTTTCAGTACTGTACAATCTGTGAGTTTTCACAAAGGTATCATACTGAGTGTTTTCACTGCCCTAAAAATCCTCTGTACTGTGCCTGTTCATCACGCTCTCCCCTCAACCCCTGGCAACACTGATCTTTTTACTGTCTCCATAATCTTGATTTTTCTAAAATGTCATATATTTTAAATTATACAGTCTTTTCAAATGAATTTCTTTCACTTATTAATAAGATTTATATTTCCTCTATGCCTTTTCATAGCTTGATAGCTCACTTCATTTTAGTGCTGAATAATATACCCTTGTCCATATGTATCAGGTCTTACATATTCATTCATCTACTGAAGGACATCTTGGTTGCTTCCAAATTTGAATTATGAATAAACATCTTGATTATGAATAAACATCTGTGTGCAAGTTTTTGTGTGGATATGTTTTCAACTCATTTGAGTGAGTACTAAGGAGCATGATTGCTGAATCGTATGATAAGAATATGTATAGTTTTGTAAGACACTACCAAACTGTCTTCCAATGCAACTGTAGCACTTTGCGTTCTAGCAGCAATGCATGAGAGTTTCTCTTCTCCACACACTTACGAGCAGTTGGTGTCATTAGTATTTTGGATTTTGATCACTCTAATAGAGGCATAGTGGTATCTCATTGTAGCTTGCAATCCTTTAATGACAGATGGTGTTTGAGCCTCTATGCATATCTGTTTTTGCCACCTACAGATCTTCTTTGGTGAGCTATTTCTTCAGGTCTTTTGCCCATTTTTTAATCCTGTTATTCCTTTTTATTGTTGTTGAGTTTTAAGAGTTTTTCTTTTTTTTTTTTTTAAATAAAGGTGGGGTTTCACCATGATGGCCAGGCTGGTCTTGAACTCCTGACCTCAGGTGATCCACCCACCTCGGCCTCCCAAAGTGCTAGGATTACAGGTGTGAGCCACAGTGCCCGGCCTTAAGAGTTCTTTGCATATTTTGAATAACACTTATATCAGATATATTTTTACAAATATTTCTTTCTAGTCTGTGGTTTATCTTCTCATTCTCTTAATAGTGTTTGATATTTATAAAATAAAATATCTGGATGATTAGCTAAAGTTTTCACTCTTTCAAGTATGTGGCTATGCCAGATTAATAAAAAAAAAAAGAATAACCAAATTGATGCAATAAAAAACGATAAAGGGGATATCACCACAGATTCCACAGAAATCCAAACCATCATCAGAGATTATTACAAACAACTCTATGCACATAAACTAGTAAACCTGGAAGAAATAGATAAATTCCTGGACACCTGCATCCTCCCAAGCCTAAACCTGGAAGAAGCCGAAACCCTGAATAGACCAATAATATGATCTGAAGTCGAGGCAGCAATAAAGAGCCTACCACCCAAAAAAAGCCCAGGTCCAGATGGGTTCACAGCTGAATTCTACCAGACATACAGAGAGGAGCTGATACCATTCCTTCTGAAACTATTCCAGACAATCCAAAAAGAGGGAATCCTTCCCAAATCATTTTATGAGACAAATATCATCCTGATACCAAAACCCAGCAGAGACTCAACAAGAAAAGAAAATTTCAGGTCAATATCCATGATGAACATAGATGCAAAAATCTTCAATAAAATACTGGCAAACCAATTGCAACAGCATATCAAAAAGCTCATCCACCATGATCAAGTAGGATTCATTCCGGGGATGCAAGGCTGGTTCAACATACGCAAGTCCATAAACGTAATTCACCACATAAACAGAACCAAAGACAAAAACCACATGATTATCTCAATTGAAGCAGAGAAGGCTTTTGACACAATTCAACAACTCTTTATGCTAAAAACCCTCAATAAACTAGGTATTGACGGAACGTATCTCAAAACAATAAAAGCTATTTACGACAAACCAACAGCCAATATCATACTGCATGGGCAAAAACTGGAAGCATTCCCTTTGAAATCTGGCACTAGACAAGGATGCCCTCTCTCACCACTCCTATTCAATATAGTACTGGAAGTTCTAGCCAGAGCAATCAGGCAAGAAAAAGAAATAAAGGGTATCCAAATTGGAAAGGAGGAAATCAAATTGTCTCTATTTGCAGATGACATGATTGTATATCTGGAAGACCCCATCATCTCAGCCCAAAATCTCCTGAAACTGATAAACAACTTCAGCAAAGTCTCAGGATACAAAATCAACGTGCAAAAATCACAAGCATTCCTATACACCAGTAATAGACTTAAAGAGAGCCAATTCAAGAATGAACTGCCATTCACAATTGCTACAAAGAGAATCAAATACCTAGGAATACAACTAACAAGGAACGTAAAGGACCTCTTCAAGGAGAACTACAAGCCATTGCTCAACGAAATAAGAGAGGATACAAACAGATGGAGAAACATTCCATGTTCATGGTTAGGAAGAATCAACAACATGAAAATGGCCATACTGCCCAAAGTAACTTACAGATTCAATGCTATTCCCATCAAGCTACCAATGACCTTCTTCACAGAACTGGAAAAAAACACCTTAAACTTCATATGGAACCAAAAGAGAGCCCGCATAGCCAAGTCAACTCTAAGCAAAAGGAACAAAGCAGGAGGCATCACACTACCGGACTTCAAACTATACTACAAGGCTACAGTAATCAAAACAGCATGGTACTGGTACCAAAACAGAGATATAGACCAATGGAACAGAACAGAGGCCTCAGAGGAAATACAACATACCCACAACCATCTGATCTTCGACAAACCTGACAAAAACAAACAATGGGGAAAGGACTCCCTGTTTAATAAATGGTGCTGGGAAAACTGGCTAGCCATGTGCAGAAAGCAGAAACAGGACCCCTTCCTGACATCTTACACCAAAATTAACTCCAGATGGATTAAAGACTTAAACATCAGACCTAACACCATAAAAACCCTAGAAGAAAATCTAGGCAAAACCATTCAGGACATAGGTGTAGGCAAGGACTTCATGACCAAAACGCCACAAGCAAGGGCAACAAAATCCAAAACAGACAAATGGGACCTAATCAAACTCCACAGCTTCTGCATGGCAAAAGAAATAGTCAGTAGAGTGAATCGGCAACCAACAGAATGGGAAAAAATTTTTGCAGTCTACCCATCTGACAAGGGGCTGATATCCAGAATTTACAAAGAACTAAAGCAGATCTACAAGAAAAAAAACAAACAAGCCCATTCAAAAATGGGCGAAGGATATGAACAGATACTTTACAAAAGAGGACATACAGGAGGTCAACAAACATATGAAAAAATGCTCATCATCACTGGTCATCAGAGAAATGCAAATCAAAACCACATTGAGATACCATCTCACACCAGTTAGAATGGTGATCATTAAAAAATCGGGAAACAAGAGATGCTGGAGAGGATGTGGAGAAATAGGAACACTTTTACACTGTTGGTGGGAATGTAAATTAATTCAACCATTGTGGAAGACAGTGTGGCGATTCCTCAAGGACCTAAAAATAGAAATCCCATTTTACCCAGCAATCCCATTACTGGGTATATACCCAAAGGATTATAAATCATTCTACTATAAGGACACGTGCACACGAATGTTCATTGCAGCACTGTTTACAATAGCAAAGACCTGGAACCAACCCAAATGCCCAACGATTATAGACTGGATAGGGAAAATGTGGTACATATACACCATGGAATATTACGCAGCCATCAAAAACGATGAGTTCACGTCCTTTGTAGGGACATGGATGAACCTGGAAACCATCATTCTCAGCAAACTGACACGAGAGCAGAAAATCAAACACTGTATATTCTCACTCATAGGTGGGTGTTGAACAATGAGAACACATGGACACAGGGAGGGGAACACTACACACTGGGGTCCGTTGGGGGAAAATGGGGGAGGGACGGGGGGGTGGGGAGGTGGGAAGAGATAGCATGGGGAGAAATGACAGATACAGGTGAGGGGACGGAAGACAGCAAACCACACTGCCATGTGTGTACCTATGCAACAATCTTACATGTTCTTCACATGTACCCCAAAACATAAAATGCAATAAAAAAAAGTATGTGGCTATGTTCATATGTAAGTTCAGATTATCACAGATAAGGCTAAATTAACTTTAGGGTTTTTTCCTTGTATATTCAAAAATATAATGCATATGAGAGTTGAGAAAGAAGAGGAGGCATTGGTTTAAGGCTCTTTCAGTCAATCTTTCTTTCATTATTGGCCCCCATGGAACATTTTTAGAGCTTTTCCCCTAATCATAACCTCCCATACCATTTTCATAATAGATATGTATACATCTATTTATATATTGCATGCATATATGTGTTTCAAACATTTAAAAAGTAAGATGTTTTTTGCCAAAAATAACACATTTTTGCCACCTTTGGGATTATGTTGTTTCTGTTGAAAGTGCATGATTTAATGTTTTTAGAGAAATATTTTTCATCTGTCAAACATGGATATGATACATATGTATAATGTTAAATAAAATTCTAAGATCTCTACTGACAAATTTTAAAATACATTTTACTCAACAAGTACATTAATCTTAAAATATTATTTTTAAATTTCAGCTACACTGAGAATAAGCAGTCTATTTAACCAGCTCTATTAAAAAAGAAAAAAATAAGTAACAAGAACATAGTATCAATATGTGGACCCAAAGTTTCTCTCTTACTTGATTTTCCATCAAAACCTCAGCTGACTCAAAAGAAATAAACCAAACCCCATGTGTTTCACACATGGTAGGAAACTGAATATATTTCTAATACAGAAGAGTTGGCCCTGATGCAAGGAAAGATGTAACAACTGGAGAAATGTGCTGCTTATAGAGCAGGGATCCACGACCCCTGGGCCACGGTTAGGTACCAGGAAGTACAGTAGAAGGTGAGTGATGAGTGAGCCAGCGAGCATCAACTTAGCCTGAGCTCCACCTCAGCCTGAGCTCCACCTCCTATCAAATCAGCAGCGGCATTAGGTTCTCATAAGAGAATCCTATGGTGAACTGCACATGCAAGGGATCTAGGTTGCCTTCTCCTCATGAGAATCTAATACCTGATGATCTGAGGTGGCACAGTTTCATCCCAAAACCATCTTCCCTGCCCCCGATCCCACATCCTATAGGTGGTAAAATTGTCTTCCAAGAAACCAGTCCCTGGTGCTAAAAACATTGAGGACCACTGCTGTAGAGTTTAAGATGCTGCCCCATCTGACTGAAGAGAGCAGCAGAGAGAGGTCCCTGCTTAGAAATTCAGTGTTAAAGCAATCATATTTTGATTCTAAGATTTTTTGATATTCTGTCTGCAGACTTTCTGAATCATTTAGTAGCACCCAATTATGCATACTGGCATGAAGACAGAAAAGTGTTTATAACTCCTATGTATATTGACCTCTTCATCACATTTGGAACTAACAGCAAAATTTTCCACAGTAATACAAATGATTGGAGTTTTACTTTCATTTGCCATTTAGTGAAATTCATAGTGGGTCTGGTTGTTGTTCTTATTTCTTCTTAATTTCTAGAAATAAAATACTACCTATTAAGAAACATTTTGATAGTTTTACAGACAATTATGAACCTCTCTAATAATCCTTATGTCAGATAGGTTATGTCAATTTCTACCTTTGAAGATTCTGTGAGAGATTCTGCAATATCTATAAACTTTAATGGATTTACCTGGCCTTTTATAGAAAAGTTTCTGGAAATTTATTGCATTTTAATTTCAATGTAATCTCATTGGTATTTTTTGAAGACCTTTTTAAAAAAATTAAAGCTAATAAAAATTCAACCATATGTGCTCTATCATTACGGATAATCCAACTGATATTTAATCTGGATTATGCACAACTAAAGCGACACCTGTGAAGGTAATGACAACTTTGTTGGAACATACTCCTCTCTCTAGAATAGCAGATTTCTATGCATATGGATTATAAGATGCAATCAAATATCAGAAACATTAAAATGTTACATATACATTTTAGATTTAAAAACCATGTAATATCCTTGAACACTGCATTGATTCCAATTGTTATGAACTGTTTTTTCAGGAATATATTATTGATTTATTCCTGGGCCTCTACTTCTCGCCCTTCTTACCTATTATCTTCTCTCATTATTTTCACCTTTTCTTCTTACTCTGTATTTGGTGGTGATGGTAGTATGGGAGATGTCCAAATGATCCTATGAGTGTGGCTAGTACCTCCTAATCTTACTATCTCATTAAATAGAGAACAGACATGGGTGGGAAAGATTTTCACAGTATTTAATCAAAATTAATAATACATTATTTCCTCTCATCTAAAGAGAAAAAGAAATAAATGGTAAAAATCATCAGCCCCACAGTGATAGTGCGCTAGTGCTGCAATGGAAGACAGAGAGGCATACAAAGTTGCTGAGCCAGTCCAGGTTCCCTGATGCCCCTGTTTTCTAAGAGTGAGGGCAGGTTTCTTTTTTTTTTTTATTCCATTTAGTCTCCTCTCTTGGCATATTATCTATACTTCTTTGTTTTGTTCTTTTAGTGGTTGCCACATAATTTTTATAATAAATTGTATGTCTTATATAGATATAATGTATATATCACATTTGGAACTAACAGCAAAATTTTCCACAGTATTACAAATTATTGGAGTTTCACTTGCATTTGCCATTTAGTTATTATACACATAGTATATTATATATACACACACATATATATAGTACATAAAGTACATATATATATTATACACACACATATAGTAAATATATGTATATCATTAAATAATTTAAGTCTATTTTCAAAGAACATGCTACAACTTCATCTGTAGTAGTCACCTTAGAATATTTCCAGTTTTTCCTCCCTATCTCTTGTGACATTGCTATTGCTTATCCATATGCTATGATCAGCCTATACGCTGTTACTGTTACTGGTTTTTAGTAACTGTTATTTTTAGATCAGTTAGAAATAATAAAATATTTTTCTTACCTTCATTTATTCCTTCATTGGTCTCCTTCTTTTTACATAGGGCCAAGTTTCCAACCTATATCTTTTATCTCCTGTCTGAGGAAAGTCTTTCATTTCTTTCAGGCTAGAAAAAAAAAATAAATTGGTAATGAATTTGTTTGCTAGAGAAACTTTTTATTTCTCCTCTAGTTCATTGGACTTATAATTCTAGATTGGCAGTTTGGGTTTGGGTTTTTTTTTTCTCTTTCAACACTTTGAAGATTTCATTCCAGTCTCTTCTTGTTTGCATGGTTTCTGATAATACTGTTGTCATTATTATTCTTATCCTCTGTAATGAGGTATCTTTTCTCCTCTGGCTTCCTTTAAGAGTTTCTTCTCCTAGTTGGCTCTCCAAAGTTTGAGCATGATATGCCTACTTGTAGGGTTTGGGGTTTATTTTGTTTAGTTTTGTGGGTTTTTAAAAATGTATCTTATTGTTTTTCAAGCTTCCAGATTTGTGCAATGTATGTCATTAATTTTGTAAAGTTCTAAGTCATTATTAACTCAAATATTTCTTCTGCCCATTTTTTCTTTATTTTCCTTCTGATATTGCAGTTACACATAAGTTACAACTTTTTTTGTTTTCCCACCATTACTGAATATTCTTTTCTGGACATCTCACTTTCTCTGTCTTTCTGCATTTCAGTTTAAAAAGTTCCTGTTGACCTATTTACAAGATTGCTCTTCTTTCCCGAATCAACTGCTGAACCTTTAAAGGCATTCTTCATTTCTGTTCCAGTGTTTTGATATCTAAAATTTTCTTTTTTTTCCCCAGATGGAGTATCACTCTGTTGCCCATCCTGGAGTTCAATGGCTTGATCTCATCTCACTACAACCTCTACCTCCCAAGTTCAAGCAATTCTCCTGCCTCAACCTCCTGAGTAGCTAGGATTTCAGGCACCCACCACCACATACAGCTAATTTTTTGTATTTCTAGTAGAGACGGGGTTTCACCATGTTGGTCAGGCTGTTCTCAAACTTCTGGCCTCCAGTGATCTGCCTGCCTCAACCTTCCAAAGTGCTGGGATTATAGGCATGAACATTTTCATTTGATTCTTACAGTTTCCATGTCTTTGTGAACATTACCCATTTGGAGTAATGTTGTCTATTTTATCCCTTAGTGTCCTTAATGTGTTAATCATAGTTATTTTAAATTATAATAATTCCAACATTTATGTTTTAGCTAAGTCTGTTTCTGATTTTTGTTTTCATCTCTTCAGACTGTAATTTGAAATCTGTTGAAAGCGGGATATGTATCTTTAATATGTACTGAGGTTAAACAGACCTTTTGTAGGAGGATAGATTTTTGGTAATCTGTCCAGGAATTGGGCTGTGTTTGATGTTTGTTATGGCTACAGGCACCAAAGCCTTCAAATTCTCCACTGACCTTTCATTTGTCTGCCTTGTTGGCTGTGGGGCTTCCCTTTGTTCTGCTCCTTGCTCCTCTGAGAGAGTCTATGTCTTGCAGTTCTTTTGGTTCTAACCCCCTATTGTTATACTGGAGGCATGTTCGACCAGTGGTAGGATGCAAAGGAAGGGAGTTTTGTATTATCTACAGTCCCAGGGTTTTAGTGGACCTCTGTCTTGGGATTTGACCTTCTCAAGTGTTTCTGCTCCTTCCTTTAGAATATCTGCCCTGCTCACCTCCTGCTCCATTCCTTGACTACAGTGTTCTAAATCTATTGTTTTGATGTCCCTTATTATTACTATCTTTTTCTTTAGGGGAAACAGGAAGATGGGAACCACATCCAGGTGAGTAAGGCTCCAGTCTCACCCTGTGATGAAGAAATTATCCCTGTAGAATAGGCCTTTGTCATGGTGAGGATACACAATGCCTACTTTTCCTTTTCTTATGCTGGAGCCATAAGGGGGGTTTTCTTGGATCTTCAGCCTGAAGAACCTGGTAGGGATCATGGAGGGAACGTATATGAATGTATGAGGTCTCTCTATGATTGTCCTCATTTTCACAGTAGTCCATGTTAGACATAGTGAATGCCAAGTTTCTCTTCAAAGAATCATTATGTTCAGTTATTTGTCCTCCATTTTAAAGTTTAGTTTCCTTGTAGTTTCAGTAAACAACCTTTTCACCAATTCTAATCAGTAGTTCACATCTGTTCCCCTGGTGCCCTGCTCTATCTTTGCTCAGCCCAGTCACCTGCTCCAGTCACCTTCTTTGACCTAGGTCACCCCTGGCTACCTCCTCTGACCTCTCCCATAACTGTCCTTCCCACCAAACTACCACCCTGCCACTTTGGCTTGTACCCTTGCTCCCCTTAAAACACCCAATCGGAATTAGACTAGACTGTGCGGTCTAACACTAGCCAATAGGGGAATGACACAGAAGTAGGGGCTGCATCCATCAGGAATAAGAACCCCTTCCCCTCCCTTGTTCAGGTGTGCTCTCACCATTATTCCATCTGTGAGCCACACCCTTCTATAGAAGTAACTTGCCTTGCTGAGGAAATTTATATTCGAGTGCTACTTCTTTTACGGCATAAAATATTTACGTGTAACATCCACACTAAGCCTCCAGCAACTCTCCAGATCACTCTCGATGCTACTGGTTAGGAGGGCAATAATGAGTAGCTTCTGCCCAAGGGAAGCAGGTTTCAGCTGTATTTCACTAAATGTCCCTGTCAAGGGACATTCTAGGTCATCATTTGCCCTGAAATTTCACTTCTCTGACAGGTCCAAGAAAAGTCATTGATTATCAGGTTGTTCCACTTTCTCTTGTTGTTAGAGCAGGGGTAATGAACTCCAAGCTCTTTAATACATTGGAGCTGAAACTGGAAGTGGAAGTGGAACAACTGGTTTCATAATTTTTTTGGCACATTTTACGGCTTTGTTTCACTTTTCCTAAAATTGCAGGGGTCCCAGCATCCATTAACTGCCCTAGCATTTCTTTTCAAATGAACTACAATCTGGAAATAGCAATGCTTCACATACCAACTTAGAAACTGGTTTTTTTACAAAAAGTATCAAAGTTGTTAAAAAAAAAAAAAAAAGCTGTCTCAACCATCCTAAGAACTGATAAGAAAAAGAGAACTTTAATTTTCTTCCTTATGGATCAAATATGCTAGAGTACATGCTTGAAAGAATGGTGTTCAGTTAAGAAAATCAATTCCATTGTAGCATTGTGAATTGGCCGTTGTCAATCTTTTAACAGTCTGCAGGAACATGAGGCTTCCACTTGATTGAAATAAGGGTTTGAACTTTGGTTTAGGGTTTTAGTTCTCATTTCTTTATTTTATCTACCTCATTTCCAACTTTTTTATCCTAGTTGATTCTTTTTTTTTTTTTTTTTTATTGCATTTTAGGTTTTGGGGTACATGTGATGAACATGCAAGATTGTTGCATAGGTACACACATGGCAGTGTGCTTTGCTGCCTTCCGTCCCCTCACCTGTATCTGTCATTTCTCCCCATGCTATCTCTTCCCACCTCCCCACCCCCCGCCCCTCCCCCATTTCCCCCCAACAGACCCCAGTGTGTAGTGCTCCCCTCCCTGTGTCCATGTGTTCTCATTGTTCAACACCCGCCTATGAGCGAGAATATACGGTGTTTGATTTTCTGCTCTTGTGTCAGTTTGCTGAGAATGATGGTTCTTTTCTGTGGCTTTGTGTTCCATTTTTATATCTTCTTTCAAGTTATGAAAGATAGCAATTCTTTGAAATGTTCCCTTAAGCATTGGTTATATCCTTTTTAGAAGTATGTTCTTATTAAGTTTTCCAGATGCTATTTCCATTTCCCTTTGTTACACAGTTTTTGTTTTTCATATTCTCTACATTGCTTTCTTTGTTTTTGCTATTTTCTATTTTCTTTGCTGCTCTACAAAGAAGGCAAATTTGTTTAAACAGATAAGGCACTTACTGCCACAGAGGATTTTGGATCCTTTTGACTCTCCCCTCTATCTGCTTACAGAATGGAAGAATAATTTTTTTGGATCTTAGCTCTGAAAACATGTCTGGGGTCAGACTGCCTAGATCTGAATGCTAGCTCTGGTAAGTTCCCCTATTGGCTAGGGTTATACTGCACAGTCTAGTCTAATGTTTGTGCCTTACTTTTTTCAACTGCAAAATCAATATAATAGTTAACCCTACACCTAAGGTCATTCACAGGATTAAATGGGGTGAGGCATGTTATATACGTAGAATCATGCCTGGCACATCATAAGTACTGAAAACATGTTAGTTCTTATAATCCAGAAACCAGATCCAGGAGTGTTAAAGCAGATGCCCTGGGAACTGCAGGTAATGAGGAGGTGTGTTGTTTGTACCTTGGGGAACACTCCACACTTGGATGACTCATCCACCTTGCTATGAATGGAATGAAGAGCCCAGTTCTCTAGTTCTACCAAGGTTTCACCTACTGCTCCTCTGTTGTACTGGGTCAGCAGAGTTTCCTTCCATACTACCTGGCAGATTTATAGTCTTCAAATAGAGAGTAACTTATACAACTAATGTTTCACATTTACATCTACGAGAGCTCTTCCTACATCGGCCTCACATATGAAGATTTTATCGCACAGGATATAACTGTCTCCCACTGCCTCTTTTCAGCTACATTTATGATTTTAAGAGTGGACACTTATGTGTCTTTTTTAAAAGGTATTCTCAGACACACTAAAATAACCACTGGGCTGGGCACCATGTTGCATACCTCTAGTCCCAGCTACTTGGGAGGCTGGGGCAGGGGGACTGCTTAAGCCCAGGAGTTTGAATCCAGTGAGATGCTGTCTCCAAAAAAAAAATTTTTTTTAAGTTGAATTTTTTTTTCAAGTCAGTTTAACTGAGCCCTATCTGTCTCACAGCAAGTTTGCGCATATTCTGCAAGTAAGTTATATTTGGGCACTTGTTTGGGGTACAGCTATGTGTTTTCACTTTATTGTTATGGTTATTCATTTGGACATATTTTAGTGGGAAGATAGAAGGCCTGTATTGCTGTATGTCATTTAAAAGCAGATTTTGAACTTAAATTTTGAAAGAACACATGAAAGAAAATATAAAAATTTCAAGTATTCTCTTCATACCTGATTTAATATCTCTCAATAATACCAATATTGAAAATAATACTTTTTTCCCCAGAACCCTTACACAATCTGTCTTCAAAACAATTTCTAGACCTAAGTTAATACAGCTTTAAAAACATTTGTGTACATTTGTCTTAAGAATCATAGTGTTATGTGGGTTTTGAGTGTTTATTCAAAATTTTTAAGTCTAAGAAGATTTTGTATTTTATTCTTATATTATTTCACAGATTAGAAATAGATGAGGCTAAATAACACTATAAAAATTACACATACCCAATTAGGAGCAAAATCAGAATGAAAACCCAGGTCTTCTTATTTTTGCTATAACAACTTGTTGAAATCTAATCATATGTAATAAACATAACTTGTTATTTTCTTATGATCTTAAAACACTCTATGACTTTCATAAAAGGAAAACTGACATTTCTTCTATGTGATTTGGATTCTCAATTTCTTCCTGTTCAATCTTTTTTTTTTTTTTTTTTTTTTTTTTTTTTCTGAGACAGACTCTCACTTTGCCACCCAGGCTGGAGTGCAGTGGCACCATCTTGGCTTACTGCAACCTCCACCTCCTGGGTTCAAGTAATTCTCCTGCCTCAGCCTCCCAAGTAGCTGAGACTACAGGCATGCACCACCCCATCTGGCTAATTTTTGTGTTTTTAGTAGAGACTGTGTTTCACCAGGTTGGACAGGACGGTCTCGATCTATTGACCTCCTGATCCGCCCACCTCACCCTCCCAAAGTGCTGGGATTACAGGCATGAGCTACTGCCCTGGCCCCTGTTCAATCTTATATGCTGATTTATGCTGAAGGACCCATCAGTGCTGAAATGGTACAGTTTATAAAGGACAAGCTAAGGTAATCTGTGAAAACCTTATTCTGCTGATATCCCATCTGATTCATCCCAGAGAAGATTCTGGCTTCCCAGCTTTCAAGTGTTGACCTTACACCCCTATTTTCCTCTAACATGAGGCTCTGAGGGCTAGTACCAGTCTCCACAGGACTGGTAGGGAAGGAAATTTTTGCCCATTTCATTTTGTTTTCCTCCAAATTTCCATGTAAATTACCCCTGCATGCAGAAGTGGTTCCCAAAAGATGCTCACCTGTGACTATCCATATTCTTATAATGGATCCTAAGTTATCATCCACTACTACATTGAGCTTCCAGGATGGAGAAAAGAGTACAAATACATAATAACACATTAGAAAAAGAATTCTACTGGCCTTGTGGGAGAAAGGTTTAAAGCTTACAAGTGCAACAGAAAGAATATACGTAAGTGAAATATGTCCTCCCACTAGCTAGTTGAAATGCAAGGGCACATTAAACTCAGATCTATAAGAAGGAAAAGCAAAGTGCTTTTTTTCTGTTCTTTTATTGTGACAGCTTCTGCATCATGAATGCTGGTCTATTTAGTACCAGCTGACTCTCTCTCATGCAGGCTTCCTCCTCATGTTTAATTTTTGCATAAAAGGTTTTACTTTTAAATACCACCTCTTCCAATTTCCTACTAAGAAATGTTTTCATGTGCTTAGAGTAAAGTAATCAAGATGGTTAACTTGAAAATGAACTAAAACTACAAATGTCAGGAGTTTCTGAGAGCTGACATTAACATAATATTCTTGAGGGATTGTGCTGTGCAGCTAATTGGACAGTTCTGGTAGAAGGCAAAAATGAAATAAAAATAATGTATGACATGAAGCATGTTAGAGTCAACTTAGAGAGAAGCTATCAGAATGATTTGCTGGGGTCACAGTCACCTGGTAAGTGAAACTAAATGGATCAACACCATTCATGTATATTAGGTGAGGAACTCTTTGGGGGAGACACTAGAAAGGAAGGAATAAGTCCTTAATATTCAGAGCCCACTCAAATCAGGAAAAATCTATGCTGATAAAAGTATAGTTCCTTGAGCCTGGATATGGTAAATCAAATGAATAATTTGAAATGAAAGACAAGAGATGCCATGTGTCTTACTGCTTACAAAGCTACCATTCCCCATAACTGAAACAGTTTTTCATTTGCACATTCGCATGTATGGAAACCAAATGACCCTTCAGCAAAGCTCCATTCACTTACGCAAAATCCAGAGGCCATTTGCGCTTTTGTCCACATGGAGTTTTGGTCTAATTATATGGTCCATAACAAATTACCACAAATTTAGTAGCTTAAAACAGTACCCATTTATTAGCTCTCAATTCTGCAAGCAGAAGTCTGGGTGGGCTCGGCTGGGTTCTATGCTCAGGATATCACAAAACCAAAATTAAGGTGTTAGGTGGGCTCTCACTTCAAGACTTTAGTTTAATTCCTTGCATTTGTAAGGCTAAGGTCTCTGTCTCCTTACAGGCTGTTGGTTGAGAGTTATTCACAGCTCCTAGGCCCTCTTAAGTCTTCGTATGTGGATCCACCCATCTTCAAGCCAACAACAGTGAATCAAATTCTTATTATGCTTCAAATCCATCTGATTTCCCTTCTGCCCTCCTCCTTGCCACCAGCCAGAGAAAGCCCCCTGCTTTTAAAGACTCAAGTGATTAATAGGCCTGCTCAATCCACTTATCATTAGGTCTACCACCCCATATAATGTAACAGAATCAAAGGAGTGATCGATTATCACATTTACAAGTTCCAGGGATAACTTCATAGAATATTGTACATTATACAAGAACATCTGTATTCAACATATTACTCAATATTGGAATATCATCACTATTGGATAGCACATTACTGTCTTAAGTAAGGGTTGGACAGAGGTGAAAACCAAGTCAGAGGACATGAAGAGTCAGAGCCAGGATATTCAGGAGCCCAAGCAGGTGCAATTTTGCACCAAGAAACAGAATCCCAAAAAAAGTCACTAGAAATGTTACTAGTACTTCACAAGTGGGCCAGTTGAAGAGAAACTACCAGAGACGTTTTGAGAGTTGTGATCCAGGAAGAAGACCAAAATCCAAAGCTATAGAGTACTGCCATGTCCAAGAAGGGGCTTTCTTCTCCCTGCCTGGCTCTGTTCTCTCCAGGTGTACCCATAGCTTACACTTGATACAACAAGGAGTATAGAGGTCCTGGCTATCCTCTGCTCAGACAAATATTTTAAAAACAAAATACTGATCTTTCGTTCTGGAAATCAGTTCACCATGAAACAGTTCATTGAAACATTTTATCTAAGTGTGAAGACAATGTCTTCTCTCTAGAGAGGACTATCAGAGGGTGCAGTGGACATGCAGTCATTGTGCATGTGTCATCTAGACCCTCCACTCCCTTCTCAGGAAACACCAGCCCAGTGGTTTAAGAAGGCATCCCTTCCTATGTGTACAGCAGCTGCATGGATTGGAAGAGTTTGCACCCTGTAGCTTTCTTTGGGTATAAATGGATTCTCCTTCTGGTCACAGTGATAAGACCAGAGAAAGAAACTTATGCAGGCCTAGGTTCATTAGTACAATGCATTATCCTAGGTTAGTCACAGAGGAACACAGGCACTTTGTCCCATGTTTGGAGGCAGAAAAGACAGTTCTCTGGCTTTTTACGGATTAGTATGAATGCAGTAAGGACGTTTTTACCACTAAGAAAGAAGCTTGGAGAAATCACATCTAAAGTGAAAAGAATATTTTGTTAATGCACAGCAAAACTGCCATAAAATTAAGTCTGAGAAATAAATAAGGAAGAAAGAAGACTTTCCATTTCTCAGCTCACTGCAGGGGAAGTAATTTCCATTTCTATTTTCTCAATTTTTCTTCATTACTTTTGATTTGTTAGCAACAGAACAAGCTTCCATATTTTGTAACCTTCTCTGTAAGCTTTATGCCACTACCCAGCATCTATGTAAGTTAGTATTTTGGTGCAGGTATTAAATTGCTTGCAACCCATAAGAACAACTACATAATGTTCAAATTGTCCGACCATTGTGAAAGCCTGTTTCTGCTAGGTGCTCACTTCAGATATCACACTTGTCAAATGGTATAATCTTCTTGCCTGAAGACAAAAGCCTGGGGGACTTCTCAAACGCCAGCCAGCACTTAACCAGCAAAACTCCATGAAGGTGAAGATGGCCAAAAGGCACACACCATAAAGGACAGGTATGCAATCACTCGTTTTTAAAATTAGCTGAAAAGCCCAAATATTTTGGCTCATCAGCACAAAGAGACAGAAGGACATATAGCCTAAATTGACAATTCCCTAAATATGAGGAACGTAGGCCATCTTAGATTGAAATGTGTGAGCCAGATAGTCATGCTTTTTAAACTTGGGTAAGTAGTTAATCTTCTCAGGTCTCTGGTTTTCCATCTGTAAAATTGGGATAATAGTAACTAGCAAATAGAGTAGTTTTAAAGATAAAAATAAATACTGCCATGTGTTTCTAAAATAAAGAAAATGTTTCTGAACATAAGTATATAATATTACATATTATATACATATAAGTATAAAACATAAGTATATATTATATTATATGCATATTATATATATAATATTATACACTGGAAATTTGCTGAGAGTAGATTTTAAGTGCTCTTACCAGACACACACACACACACACACACACACACACACACACACACACACAAAAGGTAACTGTGGATGGTACATAAGTTAATCTGGTTGACTGTAGCTATCATTTCACCATGCATTTGTATGTCAGAACATCATGTTGGACACCTTAAATATATACAACTTTTTAAAAAATCTCTCAGTACAGGCATATGGTTAAAGCATTTCAGATGAAACTACAAAGTTTACACGTAGTACAAATTGCTCCAGGTTGATTATTCATTGTTTCTTCTCAGGATTTTGGAGGGGAGAGAGGATTCATCTTTTGCATCTTTCAGACATGTTGTGAAAAGGAAATTCAGAAAGAGAAGTTAAAACCCAAGTGTTAACCTTAGCTCTGAGCAATGACTTCCTCTATCTGGGCCCCAACCCTCTTGCTGAGGCCTGTTGTGAACTGAATGGCATCTCTATTGTGGACAACCTGATACCCCAGGCCTATGAACGTTTCAGGCCTCTGTTCTCAGTAATCAGGTTCTATCTGCATCTGCTGGAGAACCACTTGGGATGCCCTACGGTTAAACCCAGGATCCTCTCAACACAGACTGACTCACTAGCTTCTCCTTCTTTCCACAGATTCCTAGGACTCAACTATTCTTTCCTCTTTGATGTTCACAGTATTCATTCTACTCCTTGGGGCTTGTGAAAGACATAATAGTGCTCACCACAGAGTCCTTTCTCTCCTTCATCCCCCATCTCCCGGGTTAGGTAGGATCATGTGATGAGTTCTGGCTAGTGACCTGGGAGAGGTGATGACGTGTGTCCTCTACTGGCCGAAGTATTAAACTGATGGTGCATGACTCCTTCATTCTTTCTCCTTTACTGTGACTTCCAGCTGCATTCTAGATGGTGCAGCCTCCATGAGCCTGAGTTCCCATGCAACGATACAGAACAGAGACCCCCAACAAACCTGCCATGGACATATAGTGTGAAAAATAAATCTTTGTGTTGTAAACAAGTGGCATATTGAAATTAATTTGCTACTAAAGGATAACTTCAGCTACCATGATTAATTTTGGAATTGTCACTGAAATTTGAGAAACCATTGCTCAAGACTCCCCATTCTCCACTGTTCCCAAAAGCAAGTACAATGGCCATTTTCATTCTAGGAATTGTAAGAGGCATCACTGTGTAAGCAACGATTAAATGTTAAGTTGGACATTTTTTAAAGTTGAACAAAGTACAGAAACAGAAAAGTATGAGTACAGGAAATGTAAAATGATAATGAGGTGCAGAATAGATGTTTATTTCTGGTGTTCAGTGAAAAGGATCACAAAAAAAGGAAAGGAAATAGAAACGAACAGAGAAGGGCTGGAGAAGGTAACTGAAGTAGGACCTGGTTGTGAGTGGCCTTGAGTGTCAGGAAAATAAGTTGGCCTTGATAGAGGAAATATGTGCATGGATTATGAAGACCTTCAATATTAAGAGTGATGGCTGTCTTTGTATTCCTGATGCTTGAGGTTTGCAGAACTTCTGTCTGTAGGTTAATATCTTTTATCAGTTTTGGAAAGTTCTCAGCCATTTTCTCCTCATACTATTTCTGCACCATTTTCCCTGTCCTGTTTTCTCAGACTATATAATCCCGAGTTAGATCTTTCCACTGTGTCCCACAAGACTCTTTACATGTTTTCCATATTGTTGATACTATTTTGTCCTCTGCTTAACCTATCTTCACTAATAATGTCTCCTGTGTCAAAATCTGCCACTAAATCTGAGTTCTTCAGTTACGTTTTTTTTGGTTTTTTGTTTGTTTGTTTGTTTGTTTGTTTGACGGAGTCTTGCTCTTGTCGCCCAGGCTGGAGTGCAGTGGTGCAACTCGACTCACTGCACCTCCACCTCCTGGGTTCAAGTGATTCTCCCGCCTCACCCTCCTGAGTGGCTGGGATTACAAGCACATGCTACGATGCCCAGCTAATTTTTGTATTTTTTGTAGAGACAGGATTTCACCAAGTTTGCCAGGCTGATCGCGAACTCCTGACCTCAGGTGATCCACTTGCCTCGGCCTCCCAAAGTGCTGGGATTACAGGCAAGAGCCATGGTATCCAGCTATTATTTATTTCTATAATTTTGAATTCACTCTATAAATACTAATTGTCCAGTGCATTCTTCATCTTTACTCCTCCACATGTTTCACCACAGATTAGTAAATATTTTAAAGTCTCCCCAATATCTGGATCATCTGTGTATGTTTCTATTATCTATTGCTGTTTCTTGCCATGTGATCCTATCACTTTGTATATCTGGTAATTTTAAAATTAAATGCAGAACATGATGTATGGAAAAAACATAGAAGTTTTGAACCATATTATCTTCTTCTGTACAAGATTTGGCTTTTCTTTTAGTAGGTAATAGTGTGGGGCTGTTCACCTTAATCCTACTTGGGGCTTAGCTGTATTGAGGTATGGTTGTCACTGCCTTGAGTTTATTTCCTCCTTATACAAGGTGACCCTCCAGTACTTCCCACTGAGAGCCTGGTGCATTCACTAGAGTCTCTCCCCCTGGAATGCCCTGAACTCTAACCTGTGTCTCAGCATCATGACTACTGTCAACTATTCCCTGCTTTCAAGGGCTTTGTTTACCTTCTTGCTCTGCTTAGCCTCCTACCTAGAATTTACAGCTCTAGAATTGCAACGACGTCTTAAGGAAAAAAGCAGTGGTGGACCTCTTCTCACTGAGGTCCTTGAATTGCAAGTCTCTAAATTTTATTTTTTCCTATATCTTGACAAAATCTGATTGTTTTTCTGCCTTTCACCAGCAATCCTCTGCATGCACCCTTCATTAAACTCGCAGCCTTTTGACTTGCATCTATAATTAGCAACACCCTAAAAGTGGCTAGACAGTATCACCCCATCTCTGCAAGTGGATTCCACTCTCCCAGGATTTTGTCCCATAAAGTCTTGTTGTAGAAGCTCTCTGATGCCTTCCAAGAAATGTTATTGGTTATACCTTGTTTTTTCTAGACGATCTTGGCAGGACTTCCACAAACAACTCCATCAGAGTCATAAATGGAAATGCCAAATAATTGCTTTTCAAATTGCAGAATTAACCCATCACACTTTTTAAACTTACAGAGTTGCCTGAGTTTATGGATAATGATTTATAATATTAAAAGAGGTCATGATCATGGACATGTTTTTCTTTAGACTTAACATAATTTTCTTTTTGGATGCTAAACATTTTTGTTGCGGCCACTTTTTCAAGATAATTCAAGATTATGTCCACATATAACAAATTAGCTGTGGGAGAAGATTCAACCAACAGCATTTTTAAAATGTTTTTAATGTAATTATATCAGTGAAAAATCAACAAAATTATAGTTTTGCATAACAATATGTAAGCAGTTGAGGAACTCTTTTTTCTCTTTTATGGGTTATTCTAATACTATAAACATTTAAAACACTAAATGCATCACTGTCGAGTATCAAATTTCTACCATGTGACTGATATGACAGAAGCTGATTCAGAGTTATCATAGCCCAAATTCATATTTCTTAGAAATCAGAAATAAGTGGGCCATATTTCTTGAAAACTCAATCGTCTTTCTTAAAACTCTCCATTAATATACCCATGTCTAACAGCTTTGCATTCTTTGATGCTTATATTTTTCTTTCCATTTCCTCTTTTTACAAAGAAAATGGGTTTTATTAAGCTAAAAAGTTCTCGGCATCAAAGTGTAGAAACAAAGAAGCAATTTAGAGGATCTCTGAATGGGAACATGTCAACTTTTTTGAAATAACCTATAATATAAAATTGACAAAAATGTCACAAAAATTTAACTTTGATCCTTTCGAGGAAGACTTTCAGCATTGTAACTAAATCTTAGCTTAATAAATACAGTTTAATTTTCTCCATTACATAATTTTGTTTTCATATTTTAAAATTATAAATATAAATGTTCTGAATATAGAAAGAATGCAAACTCTAAAAAATAAGAAAGAAAATAAGGTTCAAGAGATTGACTTGGTATTAGAAAAAAATTTTTTTGAAAGATCTCTTAGTTTATCCTACCAATCCTTTAAAAAATTGATGAGTAAAGGTAAGTCATTTTCACACTTCAAGGTAACTGAAAACGAATCATCAACTCAAAGCAGAACAGCGAAGATTTTCCTTTCATCATGACTTCAATCACCTGTTTTCCTGCCCATTTTTATCCTATTGAGACCCCAGAGAACTGAGAGAGGTTCTCCTCAGGTCAAGTACAGCTCTGCAATTAAATAATATACACACAATGCAAGAATAGTCTGGTCTATCAGTCTCATTTGGCATTCAAGTCCATCATCAAAATCGCATAAACAAGTGGCTCTTTTAAGTCTGTCTCCCAGGAAGATTTCCTGAGGCCGTAATATGAAGGAGTAGTTCTGATTCTGTGTTCATTAGGTAGTTGACCTACCATTCTCTCTGCTGCTTATCTACAAATATCATGAGTATTGAGAATAAATAACTGCATTATATTTACCAGGTTTCAAAATATTTTTTAAATGATTGTGATTCCAAAAAAATTATGGTTTTTAAATACTTGACTTAATTCTTTTCAATTTATATTCCATTGTGTTATTTCTAAATAAGCAGTACGATATGACTCAGTATTATTTCACATGGAATCTTATGAATTACAGAATGTATAAGTTGAAAACTGCTCAGCATAGGAAAACAAAATTTAACACAATTATTTTAATTTTATATAATGCCTTTTCATGTTCCTTCTTACATTATAATGTATGTTTATCTTGTGTTCTAATTTCCTTTACTTAGTCATTTATCCTGATTACTTCCACTATTATCATAATCATCATTTCTAATGAACAGATAATTCTGTTGACATAAGAAGTTTCCTATCATTTAATATTATATATAAATTTTTATAAATATTGTTGCTGTGGTTATTTTTGTATATGCTTCTCTCAAAACATATTATGCGCCTCTCACTAAGAATTAGTCTTTGGTTCTCTTCTCTATTTATATTTATTCCCTTGATGATCTCATCTCATCTCATGGCTTTTCATGCCAAATATGTGCCAATAACTTCCAAATTTGGATCACCAGCCAAAGATCTCTCTCCCAAATGCCACATTTTTATATCCAACTGCCTACTCAAATCTCCATTTAGATATCTAAAAAAAAAAAAAAAAAAAAAAAAAAAAAAAAAAAAAAAAATCCCAAACCCAGAAATGTCCCAAACAGAACTCTTGGTTACCCCTTGAAAAACCTCCACATTCAACTTATTTTAATCTTAACTGATACAAAATTATCCTAGTTGTTTGGGCAAAAATTTTGGAGCTAGCCTTGACTTATTTATTTTATATCCCATTTCAGATCAGAAATGGGATATAAAATCCAAAAATCCAATTCTACATTTAAATGGGATACAAAATCTGAAAATCCTATTCTACATTTAAAACCTATTTCAAATGCAGTTCTTCTTACCATATTCATTTTTATCATCCTAGTCTTAACCACCATCATCCATCGCTTTTCTGGGTAACAGCAGTGTTTCCTGGATGACACTGTAGTTTCCAGTACTAGTCTCCTACAGCTTTCGTAACAATTTACCATGAACTTTATGTCTTAGAACAGAATTCTATTCTCTTATGGTTCTTGAGGCCAGAGGTCCAAAATCAGTATCACTGAGCCAAAATTAAGCTATCAGCAGGACTGAGAAATTATTTCCTTTGGATAAAATCTTTATTTATATAATGAGCGGTCCCAAAAGCTTAAATATGTTTATGGGCATTGAAAGATACAGCTACATTTCTCTCCAGTAAGTTCATATCATGTTATAGTTTCATCGGCAATGTTTATTTGTCAGACCATCATCACTAGAATTAAGTTGATATTTTCTCTCTTTAAAACAAAATGTATTGGATCAAGATACAGATCTATTTCCAAGATACTGAGCATCTAATAATATAATGGCTTGTTCTATCATTCAGGAGGGAGGTATATAATAAGTTTTTTAAAAGCATTATCTATGCTTTCCACAAGGTAAAAATTTATTAGTAGAAAGTACATATAAAATGGGTAACTAAGTGACATCACAAAGTGTGAATGAAGATCATCTAAATATATCACAGAGTGTACTATTAAAGTTTGTGTTAACTCTTTTATATTAGTGTTTGATACAGTTAGATCAAGTTCAAATGAGAAGAGATCCTTATATTTCTACAGGTTATTTAACCTATTAATTTCCTGACATAAGGCAGCAGGGACCCTTCAGGAAACCTTTAATTCCTAAAGTTATTAATACTTAACTATATTTTAACTGTAAAGCCTCATTCTCTGCTTCTTCAGGGTTTCAATTTAAACAAAAACAAACCTAGAGTTTGGATAATCATAGGAGGTTCCCCAGCCAGACTCATCGAGCTCTACAATGGCTCCAGAACTTCCTGGGAGAAAGCCCTATCTGCAAGTGGCCGGGAGGGCTCATGAGATAATGATTTCCTCAAGAACTGAACCACATCAAGAACATCTGGGGAATTAAAAATCAAATCCTCCAGTGGAAAAAATTATCTTGAAGTCATGACAGCAGTGACCTAGAGAACAGGCCTTTGTTCAAGACCATAACAGCACAAAGGAATACAATCTCTTTGATGATGTGAGACCAAAAAGCAAATCTGAAATTTACTACAGGAAATTCCTATGTCTAGTAAATGATATTTTATCTAAGATTGGCCAGAGCCACTTTTTAAAAGACAATTTTTGAGAGTTTTACTTTAATAAAAACAGGGCATTTTAAAACACCTGTCTCTTACTGAAAAGTCTGCTACTCCATCAATTTCTAAATTTCATGATTATAAATAAGTCTGAAAGTATGCCCTCCTTATTGATTATCCCTCAAAACCTGACACATGTGAAACATAACGTGAGCTTTTGAGGTATACTTGGTACTAGTTAAAGATGCAAAAGTATCCTGGGATAAGTCTTCAAATTCAAGTTAGAAAGCTGGAGTTTGTGTCCACAATACTCATGCTTTAACCCTGAAAATATTTAGTTTCTATAAATAGTATCTACTTCCATATTTATTATGAATATTAAGCAAGATAGGCTTTGTAAAGAGTCATTCATAGATGATGAACTGCCATTATTGACAGATAGTTATTTATTTACTTAGTTTAGTTTATGTAACTTAATAAATATGTAGGAACCACATGACAAATTATTTTATTTGTGGTAAGAGTCTTCCAATATCAAAAGACACAAAATCCACCTGGGGCTAGATCAGAAAAAAAGGGAACGCATTTTCTGATATGGTCTGGGAGGGGACAGAGAGATGGCTTTCTAACGCTTTAATCAGGGTATTCAACTATACTACACACCCACAGGCTCCAATTTGGCTGGAACTCCAGGGTAGGCTTCCTGCTCAGCCTACTTACCCCATGCAGGAAGATGCTCAGCACTTCTAGCCTCACTTCATCATCCCCCACTATCCAGGAGATGGGCAAAAGCCTTTTTCCCTCAAAGCCCAAAAAATGGTTTCCTATGGCCTCTAATGGGATTATGTGCTTCCCAGGAGGAGAAAAACCACGGAGACCCTGGAAGAATAGAAACCCTGATTGTCATAAGACCCTGGAATGGGGATGAGAGCCTGCTCAAGTTGCATGGATCAACCTGAAGAAGAGTTGATCCACACCTCCATAGGGAGCTGTGGATGCAATCACCAAGAATGAATAGTAGACAGCAAGCCAGCCCACGTTTATAACATCAGGTACATCTGATGATAGCCATCCTTACTGACCCCTAAGAAAATATGGCAGTGCCTAGAATGTCCTGGGATTCCTGGAGCCACCTGCAGCCCATTCTCAGTCTGAGGTGAATCCTGCAACTGATTTTCATGTCACCTTCAGTTCTGCTCAGCTCTCCCTGCTCCCGTGCTCTTGTTTCCATATCCATTCCATACAATTCCAGTGGTTCAATCGCCACTGTGAAGCTCCTTTTCTTTATACATTAAAGCAAGCACTTTCCTTCTTGAATGCTGATCACTTTTTAATCCCCTCTGTGACTAAATGTAGATCAGAAGCATCAATGACATTTAATCATCCTGGCAAAATTGGAAAACAAGGAAAAAGAAAACTACATATACGAAGACTTTTACATACAATTTAAGGAAAAGGATTAAGTTGTAGTCTATTGACTGTCCCCATAACATATCACACACTGCAACACACTGCCTGTTGCCCCACACTCGTTGCCTGGTTCCTGCCTCTATCTATTTTTTGTGTGCTATATAAGTGCCTAGGACTTCATTCCCACCTTTTTTAACCTGGCTGAATGTTTGTGTTTCTTCCACACTCAGTGCAGGCTCCAGAGGTGCAAGGTAGTTTCTATGGAACTCATCTCTTTGATCCCCTCTTCCCTTATGATATCTCTCTTAGCACTTACTGTATTATGTTGACATTTGGTGTAGGGGGGCAGCCTCTACCACTGGTCTACATACTCCTTGAAAGCAGGAATTGTCATATGTATCTTGTAGCATAGTGATTGACCACTAATACACAGGCAGTAAGTGTTGCTGGTGGAAGTATACATTGATTGATTCATCGGCTGTCACCACTTTAGCCTGTATACTATTTAAAAGTGTAGTTACATTCTAACTGGGCTTAGCATTGCAAATTATACCTGTAGTCCACCAATGTGTGATAAATAGCTGCTGCTGATGTTTTCTGCTTAGAAAACAAATTCGTGAGTGACTTACAGAAAGAAGATTTAATAAAAAACATGGACTTTTAGTAGTCAGCATTACCTTTAAAGTACATTATAGAAAAGAAAGATAGAAAATAGAAAAAAGAAAAGATAGTGAGATAGAAAATGGTGAGATAGAAGAAGAAGCAGCCAGAGGAGAAGGAAATAAGTAACGGAGGGGGGGGGGGAGAAAACAAGGATGAGAGTAATATGGGAGAGGAGATAAAAAACTAAAATGGAATAACTTGAAAAATTGATTTTTAGAATGGTTGTAAACATTTTTAAGCTGTTTACTTGGAAGTAAAACTAAAATGAAATTATCTCAATAATGACAAATGAGAACCATAAATTACCTGCATTTTCACAATCAAAACCTCTTCCTGGGTGTCTGTAAATGATTTGTATGCCGTATGGCAACCTCGCTCCATCGGGTACAATTATATGATTGTTTATTGAATAATTGCTCTCCCTGTCAAATGTTTGATTGAATATTTGCCTGCTCCCTGTAATATTTTCACTGAGTAATTGTCTGCTGTGGGTAATACCTTCACTCAGTAATTGCTTGCTCTGAATAATATTTTAACTGAATCATTTCCCATTCAGCATATTTTATCGAACAATTTTCTCATTGTGAGTCATATTACTATAAGTTCACTGAAAATTACTTGCTGAATTGCATGTTTCCTTTCTATTATGTGGAAAGTAGATCTGAGTCCTTATCCTGTACCTTCTCCAGGCTGTTGAGAGATTACATAACAATTTTCTTTTTCTAAATTATTTTCTTGTAGTGTTGAACTTCGAAACTGAATATTATGCTCAAAATCAAGTAAAAAGAAAGTTCTGTTTTTATAGGGGGAAGAAACGTATTATAGGAGAAAAATGGGGAAAGCAAACTATTCTAAGTGGGAAAAGTGTGGAACATCATAGGTAAGCTGTACCCAAGACTGATTTGAAGGTTTCCAGAATCAGTTTTAATGAGACTGTAGTATTTTGCAATTCAACAAAATGCTAGGTGTTGATGACTTATAAATGGTTATATATGTTAAAGTAGTATACTGTCATAGACATATAAGGGAATTTGAAATTGAAAGATACAGATTTTATTTATGAATCTGTCATTTTCTCTTCTAAATTTATCTTACTCTTTATCCTTATCTTTAAGATGAATATGAAAGCATTTTCTTTATTCATTGAGCTAGTTAAAATAAAATATGTAAAATTCTTCATATATGATAGTGTCCTGGGCTGCAACTATTACAGCATTATACATTACTCTCTATAGGCCTTTATCTTAGCATGTATTATATTAAATTACCTCTTTATGGGTTAATATCCTTCACTAGGCCGTAAGTTTCTTGAGAACAAGAACTGTCATATTCATCTTTGTGTTTCCTAAATCCTGGCCAGGCCATTTTTAGTGAGCACATTTCTCGTATTTCTAGTGGCAAATGTTAATGACAAAGTAAAGTACAAAGTACATTTGGCTTTCCATATCTGCAGGTTCCCATTCAGGGATTCAACCAACTATGGATCAAAAATATTTTTAAAAATTATCTGTACTAAACATATATGTTTTTTCTTGTCATTATTTCTTAAACAGTATAACAACTATTTACAATACATTAAGTGTTATAAGTAATCTAGATACATATATATCAGAGAATGTGCATAGATTATAGGCAAATACTATGCCATTTTATAGAAAGAAGTTGAATATCTGTGGATTTGGGCTCCACAGGAGATTCTGGAACCAATCTGCACAGATACCAATAGACAACTGCAGATCTAGAAACGAAATGATACAAAAGGCAGAGGCAAAATAACTCATATGTGTCAATCACCATTTCCCTTCATTTTCTTTTCTTCTTTTTAATTGGTGTGTGTGTGTGTGTGTGTGTGTGTGTGTGTGTCAAGAGTTTCACTCTTGTTGCCCACGCTAGAGTGCAATGGCACCATCTTGGCTCACTGCAACCTCCGCCTCCTGGGTTCAAGTGATTCTCCAGCCTTAGCCTCCCAAGTACCTGGCGTTACAGGGACCACATCCATGTAGTTTTTTTTTTTTTTTTTTTTTTGTATTTTTATTAGAGACAGGGTTACACCAAGTTGGCCAGGCTGGTCTGAAACTCCTGACCTCAGGTGATACGCCTGCTCAGCTTCCCAAAGTGCTGGGATTACATAAATGGGCCACCCCACCCAGCCTTCATTTTACTTTCTATTTCCTTTTCTATCCCCCTTTCCTGGGACTTTTTTGTTCATATTCTCTCTGGACTAATTCAGCACTGATTATTCTTATAGTTGCACATTTAAATGGAGCAGATTACAAAAAGTGTAGAAAAATAGAGAAGCTGCATTGTAATGAAGTTCACCATATTCTGATGTATAAACAGAAAACTGGGATAACATGAATCAAAGGTATAATATTATAAGGTTGTTCAGTAAAACAAAATAATGATAGTAACGTGCAGTTCTTTTCACAATACAGATATATTTTTCTCAAAGTCAAGAGAGAAATTAAGGAGCTAATATTAGAACATTTAGTTCTTTCCACAATACAGATATATTTTCTAAAAGTTAAGAAGAAATTAAGGAGCTAACATCCTCTGATTAGCAACTTATATACTAATAAAGATGAAGTATATAAACATGTATTACATATATAATCTTTGAGTACCAATAGATCTAATGACTCTAAATTCAGTGTTTTTTCCACTAAATCCTGTTTTGTCATGTCAGTTATATTGAATTTCTAGTTAATATTCAATTATATAGATATTTTTCCTTATAGATTCCACTATCTTTGGAATTTTTGAAATATCTTATCTTGTAGCTATGTATGGGTTCAAGATTATATGAGTGGAGTATATTATCATGGATTTTTCTTGTAAGTAGATTTCAACATAGACAGTCCCACAAAGATAGTTATATTGTAATGGTATAGAGACCCAAACATGTCTCTGAGAGAGCTGTAAGTCCTCTAGCTTAGGTATACTCAGTTGGTGCTTGAGTTTATTCGAATTGAAGCCTCATCTTAGAGCTTGAAACTTGATTGCACTAGTACCCATGAGTATTATTTACCAAATACTCTGACTCTCCCTTAGGGAGGACAATAAGTAGTGGTGCACTTCCCTTCCTCTTGGGGATAGGTGTGGCCATTTGACTTCTTCTGGCTAATAAAATGGGAATGGAAGTAACATGTCATTTCTGGGTGAAAGTGTTAAGAGCCAGTACCAGATCCAGTGCTGGGTAAGACAGAAGGTACACTTCACCCATCTCTCACACCTGATGCAACTACAAAAACCTGAACAGAAGTCATAGAGCAGCTATTTGCAGTCCTTGAAAAGCAAATTTCAGCTGATACATTGGGGAAGAATATAAAAATGTGAAGTGAACTAGTTTAAATTATTCTGAAAGTATTTGAACTACTTTGAAGCAGTGTTTGAACTACTTTGAAGTGCACTAAACTAACAATGAGCCTCCCTTTTTTTTTCTCCAACATCATCCAGCCTAGATTTGACAGAAGTAAGCACTGCGGCACAGAGGGAGTCCCAGGAGCAGTCCTCTAATTCTGACCTGAAGAGCTATAGGGGGAACGCTTAACAGTCAGAGAAAACATGGGAATCCCTCCTTTTATTCCTCACTCTCTTCCATTTTTTTTGTCCTGCATCCCCCAGGCAATCCCACTGTGGGGGCGACAGTCATCAGTGATGGGAGCTGGCAGCAGCCAAATCTCTGAGGGAGGAGGACTTTCCTCTCCAATTGGAAGAGCTGAGACTAAAAAAACATGGGTCCACCTCATTGCTTTTTTTCTTCCTCTGTCCTTTAGTGGTTGATCCCAGATTAACCCCAACACAGAAGTGTTCAGCAAAGTGGGGCAACTAAAGTCCCAAAGATTTGGATCCGAATTCTGAAACAGGGAAATCCAGAGAGCCAGAAAATGCTGGGAGATACCAGAGAGGGAAGAGATAGATCCCATAAAAGCAATCTCATAACCTTTTCTGTAAACTGCAGGGTTCCTCTCAGAGCCTCACACCCACGGATCTGATACTAATTCACATACCAAAGACTGTGAACTGAAGAGACAGACTACCACCACTGAGTCACAAACTACCCATTGTGTAGGACAGGGCCTAATTCACCTGGAGTGAAAAGCATAAAGGCTTTGAAACTGAATTGATATTGGCACCACAGCCTACAGAAGGAAAATTGGCTTTTATGGCCTAAACCTAACAATTATCCTAATCTTAAAAAACATCAACATTCTCTGTGAATTTAAACAGAACATATTCAAAATGTCCAACATGCAATCCAGAATTACTCAATGTACAAAGAATATCAAAAATTCCTAAGAAAAAAGACCATTAGCAGATGCCAAGGCCAAGATGACACTGATGTTGGAATTACCTGACAAGGTCTTTAAGGTGATTTTTATTAAAATGCTTAGATGAGAAATCATGAGCATTTTTGAAACAAATTTTAAAATAGAAACTCTCAGAAAATAAATAGAAGTATTAATAAGAGCTACTGCTCAATTCACTAGGCTTTCCCTCTGCGATGGAGACCAGCAATGTTCTAGCCCAGGTGATAAATAACGGACATGAGAATACTTCTTGTATTCTATCACGTCTATCAACTCACCTGTGATAGACGTGTAATAGAGGAATAAACCTGGTTGTCTTAAACCACTGAAATGCATGTGTTGTTTCTTACAGCAGCATAACCTAACCTTTCCTGACTGACAGAACTGAATACTCTGAATTTTATGATCTAATAAAACTTTATTAGTATCAAGGAAGTGAAAATTTTGGGCTGAAACTAGTATTTATTCCATGTTAAATATCCAGATAAATTCTACAACTCTTCCAAGATAAGTATCTAATTGCTGATTAAGCTCTCTTCTTCTAGTATATAGTATATAGCATATAGTTCATTTAGCTCTCTTAACTATGTAATATTCTCCTTTTGTGAAGACACATATAGTATATAGTTTATTCAGCTTTCTTAATCATATAGCTTTCTCCTTTTGTGATGTCTACAGTAAAAAAAAAAAAAAAAGCAGAAATTGTTTGAATGTCTAACTTCATTAATAATAATGATATGCTAAACAATATTAGTCTGAATTTGTAAAGAAACAATTATGCAGTATTATACATTTAAATTCAATTCAATTAACTACAGTTTTCATGTAATTAGTATATTCCCTTCTTACCAAATAAAATTGAACTTGCATATTATACTTTAAATCTGTTAATCTTTACTGTTATGCATTCACTCAAGATATACACTTAAAACTGGTTATCACTGAGATAAAGCATAAAAAATGGCATAAAACAAAATATGCTCCATACTATTTCCTGGTTGTATAAAAATTACTCTATAAACTGAAGTGGAGTTTTAACCTAATTAAATTTATATAATGCTTACTTAATAAACATTTGGCATTGCTTTGTCAAGAGCTTAGATGAAGTTAAAAAGGCTTGAGTGAATATTTAACCCCATCACTGATGTCTATTTATTAAAATACTTTTTTAAAATTCCTGAAAATTCAGTGTCCAAGAATTGCTATAATCAGCTTATAAAATATCTGGAATGATTATTAGAAATGCAATACCTATTTAAGGCTCATAACCAGATTGGTAATATGTTTGACAAATTAGTGACCTAATTTTTCATTCCTTTGCTATTTATTTTAATAGCCTGATTCGTACAATGATGTTGACTCATGAATTACTTAAACCAAAATGGTACAATGTAATTGTCATTCAGCATCAATAATTCCATTTTTCCTCTCAGGCAGATTAGGCTATATTTATACATATATATTCCTCATGGTGAAGGAAGAAGAATTGTTCTTTCTCTTCCCTCTACCTCCTCTAATAATGTTCCTCAATACCTATTCCCATGAGATTTACATGGAAATATTAACAATGAGAAATCTTGTGGGCTTTTTTTAAAAGTTCTGGCTCAATTATAATCATGAGATAAAATGAGAAGGAAAAGAGAGCTGTTTGGGACATTATTCACTAAATTTTACATCTCTGAATTGTTTTAGCCAGATGTATATAATCATCACATTTCTCAGTTACCTTCATTTTAATCCATATACCTTAAATCAGATCAAATAAGTTTTCTTTTAAAAAAATCCACATTATAATATTCTGCAGTAAAAACAACCATAATTTTTCAAAGAGTTTTTTTATCAATGTGAGTTACAAAAGTCACATGCTGTTTGGAGTTTGCAATGGGATAGGGTTAGTTATCAGATTAGTCACCATGATGTCCTTTCTATGACTGCTGGTCTACAAATAAGATATTATTCAAAAGGATGTGAAAAGCTTGAGACTCCTTAAGGAAAAAATAGATTGGGGCAAAAAAGCATGGAGTTAGTCAAACAGCAAGGAGGCTTTTAGGATTGAAATGAACTAGTCGTATGAAAATATATCTGAGACTAGAAATGAGGTTCTAAGACTAAGTCTGTCCATTTCAGTCACATGCACGAAACAGTCAGGGGGGGACAGGGAAAGTTCCTAGTTCATAAGAAGATTAGAAGGACACAATAATGCTATCAAAATTACCTTGAAACAGAGGTAAACAGATTAAATGAAAAAAATAGTAGCCTATTGGGAACAAAGGTGACTTGAAATGCCAAATCTCTGGAATTTAGATGAGTCTATCAGAAAGACGAAGGTTCGGCCGGGCGCGGTGGCTCAAGCCTGTAATCCCAGCACTTTGGGAGGCCGAGGCGGGTGGATCACAAGATCAAGAGATCGAGACCATCCTGGTCAACGTGGTGAAACCCCGTCTCTACTAAAAATACAAAACATTAGCTGGGCATGGTGGCGCGTGCCTGTAATCCCAGCTACTCAGGAGGCTGAGGCAGGAGAATTGCCTGAACCCAGGAGGCAGAGGTTGCAGTGAGCCGAGATCGCGCCATTGCACTCCAGGCTGGGTAACAAGAGCGAAACTCCGTCTCAAAAAAAAAGAAAGAAAGACGAAGGTTCAAGTGAGTTAGTTAGAAGAACTCTACTAAAACGGAGGGTGAGAGATAAGGAAGGGGTGTGTGTGTGTGTGTGTGTGTGTGTGTGTGTTCACAGAAAGAACAAAACACTCTGTGCAAGATCTTCAAAACAACCAATCAGTTTTAAATGGCTATTTTTCCTGGGTTGATTTTTCTTCTCTGGCAAATTCTGTATGCCATAGAATGGTCTCTGAATTTTGTTTACAGTTTTAAGCATTTTTTTCAATCATTATAATTTTTTTCTTAAGTTTTTGCTGTGCTTTTTGAATCTTTGAACACTTTTTACTTTTCAGTTTTTAAAATGTATTCTCCACCAATTATGCATGCCCCCCTCATTTAGCAGTGCCTTCATGATTTTATATTTTTCTCTTCAGATTTTAGTTAGTGTTTTCAACTACTGGTTGATGTATTCGTAATTTTTCTGTACCCTGGAGTGCTTTCACTATTTATAAAACATTAATTTTTTTAATTTTCTGTATACATTTTCACTTAATATTCACTTTCATCCAGTGACACCAATTTAACTATTTAGTGGAGTTTTTTATTTTTATTTTTACCACTTTTTTAGTATGCTTTATATTTAAGCAGCATTCTTCATTTTAAAAAATTTATAAATGGGAGTTGAACATTGAGAACACATGGACACAGGGAGAGGAACAACACACACTAGGGCCTTTTGGGGGATGGAATTAGGGAAGAAAGAACATTGGGACAAATAGCTAATGCATGCTGGGCTTAGTACCCAGGTGATGGGTTGATAGGTGCAGCAAACCACCACGGCACACATTTACCTATGTAACAAATCTGCACATACTGCACATGTACCCCAAAACTTAAAGTAAAACTTAAAATTAATTTTAAAAACCTATCACCTGTAATGAGAAAAATGGCTATTTTTATTGGGTTTTTCTAAAAGGATAGTAATATTTTAAATACTATTTTATGTGAGAATAATATAAAATGAGGAGAATATATGTAGATCATTAAAACTCTTACAGTTGGAGGTATCATCATATCTTTTCATCCTGTTTACACTAAAACATCATCAATACCATTTCCAAAATATGGCGAATTCTTCACCAAAATGTACAAGAAATCAAACTGAAAGAATGCAGAGTGAGTGATTTAAAATACATTTTATAAATCTACTCTTTAATCTTCGAGCAATTTTCTCAAACTGCTACTGTCTCATAACCAGAAGGGTCTATACAGGGTTCAGTGATAAAAACTGCAGGATAATAATCTCACAAGATTGCTCCACTGAAACCACACTGTTGAGGAATAAAAGACATTATACGTGTGGACTTTGTATCAGATAGTCTTGGGTTCTACATCTTCTCTGTCGAATATTACCTACTTGTTCTTGGATAAATTAAGTTTCTTCCTCCATAAATGAAAGAAAAGGGTCTCTGTTAATACTGAATAGATAACATATGTAAAATACTAACACATGGGATCCTATAAATGCTGATTCCTTTTCTTCTCTCACTCTCTTCCAAGAAACACATATATTAAACTCTACACAATTCAGACAGGGTGGGTACCCCGAAAGAGACAAACACAAACCAGTTGTGATCTAAAGAAGCTTACAGGCCAGACAGATAGAGGAAAAATACAAACTATCTTTTTAAAAAGCAAATAGACAACCATTTAGTCAAAGGACATGCTGTAAGTACTTTTATCCTGCTGCACTGGTTGACTGGACCAACTGGTCCAGTGAATGGAAGGTTTTACTTCCCTTTTTGAGCAGCTCTGCCCTGCCTGGTGAAAGGCAAGCCAACTCCAGGCCTACTAGCAGTCAGGATGGCCTGTGTTCAGGGAAGGGACCATGCAGGTGAAGGAGATCTGGGAATCTGAACACAAGCCCCTCTGAACCATCATCCGGCAAAAGCAGACATCAAAGAGAAGAGTTGGTATCAGAAAACTGACTCAAAAGAACTGGTTCTGAGGGATCCTGAAACAAATCCTAAGATGAAAGAGTCTCTCAAGGAAGACTAATGAACCTATGGTTCATAAGCAGGTGCTCTTAACATGAAGGATTTTGGGATAAACTCAAGATGTCTGCAACAAATCAGCTAAAAACAACTGACTCTGAGCACCTTGCTTGTCCTATTACTGTTCAGTGTGTCCCATTCCATGACAGGATTTACTCACTGACATAATGAATGGTCTGACAAAATCTCTAAAATACATCCCTATCCGCTCACATGCTGAATGTTGCTGAAGGATGAATGTGCAACGTACTACTCAGAAAAGCCCAATGTTCAAATCTACTCATAAGATTTGGGCTTGCAATTACTGAGCCATATTTGAGAGAAAATACGTTTGGGTTTGTTTGCCCTCCATTGTAGGTTTATTCCAGACAGTATAAATCTGGTATTCCACACAGCTGAAATAGATTAGGTTATGTCAGCTCTCTCTCTCTGTCTGCCTTGCCTCCAAGATACAAGACAGAGGTGGGGAGGAGGAGTGCAAAATATAGACCACTTCATGGATACTTCATGTATCTTACATGAAAAGGGAGTGAGAACAGCTGCCTTTCTAAAATCAAATATGGTTTATATTTTCCATCCATCAGAGATTAAATTTAAACTTCACAATGAATGCAAAATCCATTGACTACTACATATTGTCAACTTGAGATGTAAGAAAACCAGAAATGAGCTTCAGACTCCACAGAAACAAAAGCATAGTAGGAGATGGAAAAGGAAAAAATATGAATTCATGTAGAAAGTTTCTTCCACTTTTGTCTTTGCAAAGAAAAAATACAGAATTTACCACTTACTGAATCCCAAATCCTGAATTCTTGTTTACATCAGTTGATCCTATCTCCCTTTACACAAATGAGAGACTTTGCAGGCCTTGAAAGTTTAATATTTTTGTCCTAAATCATAGAGCTCATACATTCATAACTTACGCTGGGACCCAGAGTTGTCTAACTCCAACACTTCCACTTTTCATTATCTTGCCAGTTTTGTCCCACCTTCTACTGTTGTGTCTTAATACCTTTCCTAGTTCCTTTACAAAATTACAATTCTTCTATTGTAGTTGCCATAGGTATGTCATATGCCTAGAACAATTCATAGAAAATAAATAGGTATTCCACATACCTAGAACATTTTGAACCACAAAACTCAGTTCACAAATATAGACGACTATGTATATTAAAAATTCTCAATTATTTAAGTACTTTTTTTTTAGTATAATGGTGAGCCATTGGTTTTCAAGTAAATAGAAGATAGGAATGGGAGAGTTGATCATACGTGGGAGGAGGGTCAAATGTTTCAAAATCTATGGTGCTGTGTGAAGTTACTAGAATAAAAAGGTTGGGCAGTGAGCACACTTATGAGAGTAATTTGAAAGCTCCTGTATTAGTTACATATTACTGTGTAACCCATTACTCCCAAACATAGCTTAAAACAACATGCATTCATGCATTTATTGTAAATATAATTGGTATGGATTATCAATCTGGGCACAGCTTAGCTGAATTCTCTGCATCAGGGTTTCAAGGTCAGAGTTAAGGTTTCAGCCAGGGCTACAGTCTTACTAGAAGGCTTGACTGGAGAGGATCTAATTCCCATATCACCCACATGGCTGTTGGCCAGAATCAATCATCTAAGCATTGTTGAACTGAGGGCTCAGTTACTCAGGAGTTGAACATCTCCCTTAGTTCCTTGCCACATAGGTCTTTCCAGACATCATCTCACAACCTGGCAGCTGGTTTCCTTAGAGGGAGAGAGCAGTTGAGAAAGCAAGAAATAGTCTAGTGAGAGACCCAATGTTGGCAAATAGAAGACATCATTTTTATAACCCAATCATGAAAGCAACATCCTTGCACTTTTACCCTATTATGATTTTTACAAGCAAGTACCTAGGTCCAGATTGCACTCAAAGGGAGGAGATTACACAGAAATGTGAGTCCCAGGAGGCAGTGATGATCGGAAACTAGCCGGAAGCCACCTACCACCACACCCTGGAAGCCTGTAACACTTCCCTTTGTGGTCCCCTCCCTCATGTTTGGTTTCTTTTCTTTCTAAATGGCAGACTGATTTATTGTTGTCTGAAACCCTCACTGAAAACACTTGGGAATAACTTGAGGGAAAAAAAAAAAAAGCCAGTCTAGAATTGGTTTATGGAAAATGCAAAAGGTTTGAAGTTTTTGCTTATGTTTTTGTCTTGAGGCTGGGAAGAGCTAACAAAAGGTAAGGGAATTTAGCAATTAGTGAAAATATGGTTTTATTTTACTTATTCATGTAATTCCATTTCTCTGTTGGTGGAGTTTATTAAGAGCTGGGCATGTAATTAAATACATCTGGATCTACCTGGCCTTTAACAAAAACCCATGGTCATTCTGTTGACTTTTCATCAGAAAAGAGTCATTCACTGTTATGGTCAGTTAGACTTGTGCGTAAATTACTTAAAGACAATATGATTAATAACTGATTTTTTTAAAGCCCACTAATTATTATTGCACTTTGGTTTCCATAGTTACAAATCTTTAGCTGTTCAGAATAAACTCATACACAAGGGAGTATTTGCACTGGTTTATACATTGTGAGCAATTCCAGATCTGAATGATGATGGGCACCTGAAAAAAAAGAACGTTTTTCTTCAGGGTCAGCATGCCCTGACTGCTGCCATCATTCTCAAATGATCTTTCATATCTCAGAAAAATCTCATTAAAAATCTCCATGGAAATGTGTAGCAATTCACATATTAATACAGGAAAAATACTCTTAACAGACACCAGAGTAATGTTTATTTCTGCTTGGAGGCGGGGTAGTGATGCTCTGCCTCCACACACAGCTCTTACGAACATTGCTTTGCTTATAGTGCCTTTCTTTCTAAAGGAGAAATTCTTTCTTTCTAAAGGAGAAATTCTCTAAGGCAGTAGTTTTTAAAGTTTTTATATAGTTTGGTTTGCACCTGAGCCAGACTTCTGTCCTGAGTCCCCTTGCTGGAAACAAAATGAAGGAAGTTCCTCTCTTGATCTCCCTGCCCGGCAGGAGTAGCAGGGGACACTGGATGTCAGCCCATGGAGGTCTCCTGTTGTGGCTGTGGCCTGGACACCTGGTTCTGGCAAGGCAACCTTGCCAAGGAGTCTGAAAACTCAGAAAGCTCCAGTGGCCTTGTGGAGTGCTTTATCCAGTCCACAGTGTCCATTTCCTGGATTTCCAGGGCCTTTGGAAGCTCCCCTGAGGATACAATGAACACCACAACTCCTGATGTTCTATAAATCTTTGATAAATGGATTCAAATACCATTTCCAATTCCAGTGGACTCTGAAGGGCTCTCAGCCCTCTTCCCTGTCGCTCACACTAGGTGCCTGACATGCTAGTTTCTCTTGGTTCCCCAATGCCAAGCCCTTCACCAACTCAGTCTTGTACTAGTTGTTCTGTCTGCCTGGCCATGCTTTCCCTTGACCCTTTGACATTTCTTTTCTCAGACCTCGGTCCAACTGGCACTTGCTTAAAGAAAAGTTCTCTGATGCACCTGTCACTCATTTTCTACTACAGAAATCTGCTTATTTTATTCATAGCACTGAGCTTATTTTATTTGCTTAATCATTTTATTTCCAACCTCCCCCTGCAGAATGTAAATGCCATGAGGACAGAGCCACATGTGTCTTGTTCATGACTATACACCCTCAGTGTCTAGCACAGTGCCTGACAGAGAGTCACTCAAAAACTACACATTAAATGTTGAATCATTCTCACATTCAAAGTGATTCTAGCTTGTACTTTTGAAGGCTCAATATATTCTGAGTGTATATGTTTTATGTAAAAATTTCAAAGAGAAAATATTGAGGTTGAATCTGAAAGGAATCTATTTATGTAATCATGAAAAGTTTTAAAATATATTTTAAAATGTTTACATAGTATTGTCCTATTTGTTTAAACGTGCATGAATAGAGCTGCCATTTTGGAGAAGAGTGTAGATCAGAAAGAGACTTGCTTATGTTTAAATGGTATGTGTATAAACACATGTAAATTACAAACCATATTTTCAAGAAGTACGATTATTGCTGTATGAGTGTAATCTGAGGCTGGAATTACAATGACATTGCGAGAATTCCTGGTACTCTTGAGAAAGAAGTCTAAGAAGCCAGGTAGTTGCTGTGCACCATAGGGAGTTAAAGGAAATGTAGTTTCACATTTTCTTTATTAATATAGTTAATGTATATATTAATGTAGTTCAGGAACTACATTCAGGAGAATTCCTGAATAGAAGCCAGGTAGTTGCTGTGCACCATAGGGAGTTAAAGAAAATGTAGTTTCACATTTTCTTTATTAATATAGTTAATATATATATTAATGTTGTTCAGGAACTACATTCAGGAGAATTCCTGAATACCATTAAATATGATACATATTAATAAAGTAGAAACAACTTAGTGTACCTCTAATACTTTATCTTTTGTTTCTCCTTTTATCTAGCTCTTCTTGAGAACAAAAAGGATTTACAAGGGAAAAAGCAGCAAATCAAAGAAGTTCTGAGTTTAAATTCTGTTTTGGGCACTTACTATCCATATGACCCTGGGGAAGTCACTTTACTGGACCTCAGTTTCCTTGTATGCAAAATGTTTTGGTAAAAATCATAGTAGTTAAAGAATGTAAAGAGTTTTATAAATTACAAAATGATTAGGAAAAGTAACATGTATTGCTGTTTAGGAACAGTGAAAAGAAAAATAAAAGAAACCTTGACATTTTTTCTTCAAGTCCTTGCCTAAAATGTTTATTTGTTTGGCTCGTTTCAGATTTAACATATTCTATGTGTTTAAGTATCAGTGTAGACGCCTTCTTTCCCTACAGGATTTATAAGGTGCTAAAAGTAGATATAGATCTTAGTTCACTCTAAAATGGGAAGTTTGCATACCTCATTTTTTTTATATGGATGAAGCTTATTAATTTTTGGCTTGGTATTAAATTTTGTTTGGAATATTATTAATTGATTGAGAATGTTTTCTGTTTTTGTTTGCTTGGTGTTTTGGGCTGTTGTTGTTTCTTTACTTTACCAAATTTGACATAATCTCTACCTTTCCTGAAACCTTTATTTTGTTATGAACTTTTGCTGGTTGTGGCCTTCATAAAGTACCAAAAACAAAAGGTGGCATACAGGCCTCAATCCTCAGAACTTTCCTTTTACTTCTCATTTCTAGAATGCGTGAAATCTTTTAAAATGTCTTTGTTAAGAGATTTTTTTCTGGAAGAAGGGAAGACCTGAGAAAATGCAAATTATTTAACAGCCAATCCCTGCCAAGTCTTCATGATGTTCCTCTCTCATACATCACTTTGAAACTACCTGCCCGGTGCTCCGGATTTTTGAAACCCTAAGTCAACATTGCATTGTTCTTCCTGTGGCTACTGTCTTGACTTTCTACTCCTGCTCTGGTGGAGTGGAAGAGTCCATTCTGTCTCTTGAGGCCTGCCAGCTTTTACTCCTCTTGGTGAAAGAAGTTGATCGAGTAATCCAAGCACCAGGAGTACAGCTGGCCTGACCAGTGACAGACTCTGACCGAAAAGTCGCAGGTTAGAGGCTTGTGAGTACCCCATTAAGTGCCTTTATGAGGCAGTACTGCCAAATGGCTATAATACTGACTAACGCTGCCAACTGGAGCCCTTCTTGGGAAATTTGAATATAAAACATTCAAAAGGAGCTAATGAACAGCCAGAATCAGGAAATCACACAGAGAAGCAGTAAGTAGAAACCACAAGCAGAAACAGGCATGGACGTGTATGGTGGTAATCTTCAGTAACAGGCTATTTCTTCTTGTCAATGCCATTTTTGAGGCAACGACTCTTAGAATCCGTATTGGGTGTCCAGAGTTGCTGTCAGACTAGTAAAACTATGGCTGGACCCCAAATGCCATTCTAAGCTCTTGGGGGCTGCATGTCTACTCCTCTTTCCTTCACTCTCTGCATATCCTTAAAAGAAGGCCCCGTTCCAAGAGGTTACTGAGTGTACCTCCTTCCTTGGCAATGGCTAAGAACAAAGCTTACACATCTAAAGCTACCTGTTACGTGATTGCCTCATACATTGTGCCCCAATCTCAGTAACTGACTTTCTGTCTTGGTGCTTCACCTGGTGCTAGACCCCTAGAGTCTACCTTGTTCTTTCTAGTATTCCCAAGACCTGGGTTCTGTCTCCTAAATCCTGATACGTGGTTGGCTTCTCATTACTTCTGCCAGGTTGTTCTATTGCCAGCTGGCTTGCTGAACTCTACCTATTACCTGCTGCCAAGTTATCTGAATTCTTTTTCCACCCACTTGAAAATCACCTTTCCAGATGATGTGTGGGATCATCTGTCAGCATCTCACCAGGAGAGGATGCAGCCTTTTTCCTGTCGCTATTGGCTACCTTCTGCATCGTCTACGGCATCCTGCCAGGCTCCATTTCTGACCTGTTTTGGATTTTACCTAACTCAATAATTAGTGTCCCCAGACTACCTGTCTGTTATACTGCCTGTGATACTGCTCATTGAAAATGAGTTTTCTTCTGCCTTATGCCAGGTGATTACCATAACTGCCTAACTGGTCTGAAAGACCATGCTCTTCTGTACACCATGAGTCACTTTTTTAGTCTTTAAATGAGACTTTGGAAACATGCCCATATTGGGAAACCATTAAGTAAAATACCTAAATGTGAACTTCTTATCCAGGTGTTTAAGGTCCTCTCCAGTCTGACAGTCATCCACCTTACCTTCTGCCTGCTTGACTCCTCTGCTCCAGCTAGAAAAGACCTGCTAACAATTTTCTAGGATTACCTGACGTATTCTTTTTTCTTGCCCTTGAGTATTCTGTCCTGCTAAATTACAGTATCCACCGAGTCCTCTTTAACCATTGGAATCCTATTCAAGTCCTAAGCAACTCATTAACTCAGCCAAAAGACAGTTTGGGGTGACCACCACTTGCCAGTCACAATATCAGTTCATAGTTTTCTAACAATACATAGGATTAATTTTTCTCAAAGTGTTTTTAGTCTAAGCAAGAGAGCACATGCCAAGCTAAGAAATGACTGGAGAATATGCTTTGGAGAGACCACATAAAGGAGGAAGCTGTAGATTCTCAAGTACCAGGAGAAGTGTAATTAGAAAAGCTTAAGGATGGGCAGATCCTTGATATAAAGCTTTATTTAATGATAAATACATGTTTGAAAGGTTGTAGAGATTGAAACATTGTAGGCAAAAAATTTAAAGGAGCAATAGTAGAGATGCTAAGAAGTGTCTTGTATGTATACAGAACAGCAAACGGCAGAGAGGGGGTGATGGTGGAAGCTGGGGATGTAAAGACAAACACAGATGATTGCATCTCATAAATACACAAGGCATGGTCAATCTGGAGCATTAGGAAGACTTCCCAAGTCTCTTCTCTCTCCCCCTTCTCACTACAGTTCTTGCTTCTTCCTCTGCTTTCAACCATATCGATATCACAAATTTTAAACCTCCCCTCTGTATCACTGTAAGCTGCTTCTTCATCCCCACCCCACCTTTCCAGCCACACTGTTTTTTAGCATATAATTGTTTCTTCCCCCACTTCATCATATTGGAGGCACCTACCTTTAAAAGCTGTAATACTAAATTCATTCAACAAACATTTATTTACAGCGGATGCTATGGTTAATGTTTTATTTGCAGTGGATGTAGTAGTGGGCCACCTCAGCTCCTTTTAGGACCTACACACTTGTTTCCATAGCTTCCACAAAGGTTGGCAGCTGATGACTCAGAGCTGTGACCTCTCCAGCAATTGAACTGAAAATTCAAAACTTGAAAGAAGCTTCCCTTCTCAATGTTTGCTCCCTTCCCAAGACCAGGTAGCACCTAATCATTTATATCTGAATAGGTACAAAGGCTGACCTCCCTTTTCTGCATTGAGGACAGCCTAGCAGTTCCCTCTCAGCTCCAAAGCAGCCTGCAGAATCAGTTACGATACCTTTTGCAACGGCATCATGGCTACCTTCTCTTTCTGCTGAATCAGGCTTTCCTAATCTTTCACAGGCATTAACCCCAAAAAACAAACTTACCACTAAATTTTCTGCATGCCAGTTCCAGAGCCTCACAGACTATTTCTCAGGGATTGTAACCTATAATATTATTTAAAGAAAACCATGGTTCCAAGAAGAAACACTACGATGTGAATTTTATTTTTTTTTTTAAGAACTATTAAGCACATTCCATACCAAGAGCAGTGTTATACCTGGAGAAGATGGAAAGAATAGGAAATGGCCTGGGTGGTGGACGTGCCATCTCCCAGTTCTGGAGGCAGGAGAACCTGCCAAGGGGAGAGGCTGGCTAGATCCCCATCCTGCCAAACTCTCCAGGACTAAGTACCAGATTAGATTGTCTTGTTTTACTCAGTCCAGTAATTCATAAGTCCAGAAGGTTAAATCTGAAATCTCTTTTTCTTGGTGGCTTTAAAACAAAATTAATTTTTCAGTTCCAAAGTGGTGAGGATGGTCCTCTTTAGAAACAAGAGAGAAAGCATGGCCGGGCGTGATGGCTCAAGCCTGCAATCCCAGGACTTTGGGAGGCCAAGGCGGGCGGATCACAAGGTCAAGAGATCGATACCATCCTGGCCAACATGGCAAAACCCCATCTCGACTAAAAATACAAAAATTAGCTGGGCATGGTGGCGTGTGCCTGTAATCCCAGCTACTCGGGAGGCTGAGGCAGGAGAATTGCTTGAACCCAGGAGGCGGAGGTTCCAGTGAGCAGAGACTGTGCCACTGCACTCCAGCCTGGGGCCTGGCAACAGAGTGAAACTCTGTCTCAAAAGAAAAAAGAAAAGAAAGAAAAGAAAAATAAAAGAAAGAAGAGAGAAGGCTAAATAATTTCTCACATTTATTTTCAGGCAAAGATGCAATATTAAAAGTGATGTACGATTTGAAATAGAAGCTATTTTAGTCGTATCAAGGATGCATTAGGGATTTTAGGAAATTTGCTTGGGTTATTTCATGGTATAAGGACGATTTACTGTTGACCAGTATTGTCTCCCATATACCTTAAACCTACATATTGAATCATTTTATGTACAGCTTTCTAACTAATAAGACAGTTAAGTACTGATAATCAATTATAATCCTACATCGAAGCCATGGATCTGCTACTTAAGAAGAAGGATTACTGAGCAGTGGCCATCAGCACTTTTATTCAAAAAGATGATAACGATTTTTCCCCTGGCAAGCAACAATCCTACCATATCATCCCAGACGACTTTTAAATAGATGTTGATCTGTAACTCCTAAGGATAAAATTAAAACATTTACATTCTCTCATACCAGCATTATTTATCAAAATGACAGTGTGACCATTTTTCTTACAGCTTAAAATGGCACATTGATGATAATTACTTTAAACTATTTTTTAGTATACCATAAGATGCTTGAATTGCTGATGCAGTTTTGTAGTTAATCTTTATTTATAGTCATAAGTCTCCTGTGGTATAAGGATTGGTCATTCATAACAAGCCAAATAGAATATCTATTCATAGACTATGCCAACGAGGAGTAGATGCTCAATTTAGAAGGAAGAATGGAATAGAAAATAGAACTTGTTAACTTCTCAAACTTTTCATGCTATTTTTTAGATTAACCTTCATACAAACAAAGTTCATTTCTCTTTTTATTAGAATAGAAAAGCAGATCTTCTGACTGGCATAGAAGAAAAGAACTCTATCTGGGTATAGGAAAAGCTCATGCATTTGTTTACCATTCATTCAGCATACATCTTGTATGTATACGAGCCAGCAATATGGAAGCTGCTGAAACAGGATGTAAATATAAAGAATCCTTGGATATAGATTCCATTTAAGCAGAAACCTTGACTGGTTTCATCATTGCTCTATATCAATGATAGAAAAATGGGCATTCCACAATTATTTACAGAGTAAATAAGAAAGATATTGTCTCTGACTTCAACAATTTTATGACCTAATAAAAAAGTTATCACCTAAAAATAATTTATATATTTTCAAAGAATTTAAGATATTTACAAACAGGAGTGGCTTTTTTTTTAACAGTAAAGCATAGCAATTATGGAGTTGGGATCAGATAGATATGTGTGAATTTTGATGCTACCACTTAGTAGCTGTCAGACCTGGTCAGGTGTTTGGTATCCAAACCTCAGTTTTATTACCTGTAAAATTAAAATAACCACAATTTCTTCTGAGTAGTTGTAAAGATCAGACATTATGTTTATGTATATTATATATATATATACATGATGTCTAGAAACTTTTTGTCACATAATAGGCACTCCATTCATTCATTCAACAGATATTTATGTTGAGCACTTTCTCTAAGCCAGGAACTGGAGACACAGAGGACAAAACAGACTCTCCTCCAAAATGGAATCTACATTGTGGTACAGTTTCTGATAAACTCCGCAGCCCCAAAAGATGGGATCTTTCTCTGTTTGGTGTTGCAGAGCCAATACAGAAAACCAAAAGGCCAGGGAATGGATAAGCAAAAGCATAGCTCACAAATCAACTTTTCAACTAGTGAGGGATAAGGGAATTAAAATCAGGATTTCTCTAATGAAGAGGGTTGACAGAAAAAAAATGAGGGGAGGAATATCTATGTTTTTTCTGGAAATGGCTGGTGAACCTCTCAGAACCAGCACGCCACCTCCCTTTTTGTCCTTTTATAGCTTCTTCTGGTCATTGTCATGGTGATTGTCAACTGTCATAATGCTAGTAGGCGTAAATTTCATTTAGCATGGAAATTAAATTATAATAAAGCATCAGGTATTTGGGGGGCCATTCAGTCAGCGGTCTCAGTTCTAACCATTCTCAGCTTGTCTGGTTACAAAGGGGAACTTCTTATGACAGGCATCCTGTGTTTTAAACATAAGCAGGGTGAGAACAGGGTAGAAATCTAGCTAGGTCACACAGACTTTACACTGGGCAATAGTACGTTAGTTAAACATGTTTTGAAGAAAGCATTAGGGTGGGCGAGGAGTGTTGTTCAGAGAAGATGCTGGGAGGGGCCTCTCCAAAAAGGTGACATTTGAGCAAAGATCTGGATAAAATGACGGAGAGAGTTATGTGGCTACATGGAGAAAGCACATTCCAGGAATGGGAGGAAAAGTGCAAAGGCCCTGAGGCAGGAGCATGCCAGGAACATAAGAACTGGCAAGCTCAAGTGAGCCAGATCCAGAGGGTAGGAAATGAGGTCAGAGGAACAGCAGGCTCCAAACCACAGACAGCTTGCAGGTGATCTAAAGACTTCGGTTTTTAATCTAAAAGATGGGAACCCATTGGAGGGTTATGAGAAAAGTAAGGACACGATTTTTATGTTTTTACAAAGAATCCCTGGCTGCCTTGTGAAGTCAATTCTGTAGGGAGGCCAGCTTAGAAGCAAGAAAACATTGTCGGGGATGTTTATGCCCTTCATCAACAGCTTATTAGTAGTACTTAAATCAAAAAATTTCAGGAAGCTGGTATAAAGCCAAACAAATGATGCTTGGATGGAACCCAGTGTTTGGCCCCAGGCTACTTTTGCCTCTGCCTATAGGCTGCCCTGCCATGGAAAGTGCCACCAGCTGTTGCCCTCTCTTTGCCCCAATGCCAGCCAAGACCTGATCTTCACATTGCCTGACCCTGGGCAGATTCTTTTCAGAGACTGAATTCTCAACATTGAAGATATAAAGCGACTTGTATCAGACAATTTCATCCAATGGTGATGTGAACTCAGAAAAACCTGAGACAGGTCTCAGTTAATTTAGAAAGTTTATTTTGTCAAGGCTGAGGACGTGCCAGTGACACAGCTTAAAGAAGTCCTGATGACATGTGCCCAAGGTGGTTGGGGCACAGCTTGGTTTTATACATTTAAGGAGACCTGAGACATCAATTGATATATGTAAGAAGTACACTGGCTCAGTCTGGAAAGGCGGGACAACTTGAAGCAAAGACAGGAAGACTCATAGCAGGGAGGGAGCTTCCAGGTCAGATTGGTGAGACGCAAATGGTTAAATTCTTTTGAGTTTCTGATCATTTCTTTTTTCTTTATATTACTAACATAAAAAGACAGGAATGTAAGGTATTTTAGGCTGACTGACTACATGACAGATTATACCATGGTAACCTCTGTGACCTGCAGGGACACTCCAGATGAGTTCCTGGAAATAGAAAGTCTGAAGTAACTAAAAGACCACGAAAATGAGATGAATGATCAACCCCTGTGGCGTCTAATTAACTTGAGACATTCTTCTATTGTTCCTTATTCCAGCCTCAACTGATAAGGTAATTGGACTTTGCAACAGACCTTGATCAATTTTGTGACTCCAGACCCTATGACCTTCTCCCAGCTTGTAAAAATCACCCTAAACTGTAACTTCTGTAACTTTCCACTGCCTACACCAAACCTATAAAACCAACACCTATCCCACCGCCCTACTCTAACTCTCTTTTTGGACCCAGCCCACCTGCACCTGGGAGGAATAAACAGCCATGTTGTTAACACAAAGCCTGTTTGTTGTGGGGAGGGAGGGGGGTTTCTCTTCATTCAGCATGCATTTTAACAGAGGGCTTTTACCTCTCCATGGGGATCCCACTAATGCATAATGCCAGCAACTGTTATTTATTTGGAAAACGGTGTTGCCTGACTCAACTCAGCTTCCTTTTTGCATAAAGAGTTTGGGGGTCCCGAAATTTTTAAATTTTCCTTTACAGTGGGATAACTTCATGTATCAGCTTGTCAGATGAATCTGAGGAAAACTCAAGGAATAGAGACAAAATGTGAGTAAAAATTATGGCTTTTCTCTCGGGTTAAACCCTAAGTATATGTGTACATAGTATTTTATCACTTATTGAGTTGTTTTAATAAGCCAAGGAAACTGCTTTTGCAAGTTGTCACTCAGAAAGTGACATAAGACTCCAGTGTGATCATTGCTTAATAAACTTATCTTCCAGTTGTCTCATTCTTTCCACTTCCACTCAAGGTGGGAGCCAGAGCCTCCTCGTCAGGACACTGACTAGAATATTGCTTAAGTGTCCACCTCTCTGCTTGCCTCTACTTTCCTCTGGCCAATAAATGGGTAACTATTATGGGATACTAGTCGAGAATATTGGCTTAGAACATTTTCTTCCATAGCAACATCAGCCCTTGCCTCCTCAGAAGAAAGAATTCAACTGAGGGGCAGAAAGCAGAGAAAGAAACCGAGGCAAGTTCCAGAACAGGAATGGAAGTTTATTTTAAAAGCTTTAGAACAGGAAAGAAAGTAAAGAACTCTTGGAAGAGATCCAACTGGGCACCTGAAGGTCAAAGAGAGAAAAGAAGTGCCTTTAACCTTGACCCTAGGACTTCATAGGCTTGCTTCTTTCCTATGATTCTTCTCTTAGGGTGGGCTTTCTTCCTGCTCAGTACCCTCCTTATCTTTGGGAATTAAGCACATGCAGTGTGTTTAGGGAGTAAGATGCATGCCTATCTGAGGCTTTCTTCCCTTTTCCAGTGGACTGTGCCTCTGGCAGATCATTCTTCTCCATTTTTGTCTCTTAACACACATCTTAGGAATCTGCTTCTCCCTGGCGCCTGCATTCAATTAATACTGTGATGTTAACAGGTGTGGACCATCTGGAAATGACTTCTCCCTAGTGCTGCCAAGTCATCATTTTTAGAGAGGCAAAGTGATAATTACAAAACCATCACCTGACATTTCTAGTGGGTGGTGGAGAGAACCCTCTCCTGCCCTGCCCATGACTACCTGTAACAAGTCCATACAGCAAAGTGAAAGCAAGTTTATTAAGAAAGTGAAAGAATAAGGAATGGCTACTCCATAGACAGAGCAGGGAGTTCCTAAAAGATGAGGGACATGCCCACCTTAGATACAATGCTTGTTTATATCAGGGAGAGATGTATTCTACTACAAGGGTTTATGACAATGAATTAATTTTCTTAATTACTATATTTTGCAAGAATCAATATTTATATTTTATTTACTTATTTTTGAGATCAAGTCTTGCTCTGTCACCCAAGCTGGAGTACAGTGGTGTGATCTCTGTGCAGTGGAATCTCCACCTCCCAGGTTCAAGCAATTCTCCTGCCTTAGCCTCCCAAGTAGCTGGAACTATAGGTGTGTGTCACCATGCTTAGCTAATTTCTGTATTTTTAGTATAATTGGAGTTTTACCATGTTGGCCAGGATGGTCTTGATCTCTTGACCTCATGATCCACCCTCCTCAGCCTCCCCAAGTGCTGGAATTACAGGCATGAGCCACCGCACCCAGCTATATTTTTATCTTCAAAGCAAAATTACAAATGCTTCTCTTCTCAAGATATTAGAATATCAGGACGTCCCTGAGTCTGGGTCTGTTTAGTAAATGTTATCAATCTGTTTCTTTAACCATAAATATCTAGAAGCTAGGAATATCTAACTTCTGGGAAACGTAGCCAATCAAGTCCCAACATCATTTTACCCAGCCTCTAGTCAAGATGGAATTGCTCTGGTTCAAACACCTCTAATTCAAGGACCTCCACCTTCATTGACTAGTTTGTCTCTTAATTTTTGCTGTAACAATCCTACTCTGACACACTGGAGACCTGATATCTGACAGGAAGAATAATGAGGTGAAAAAGAATTTGCACAAGAAAAAAGAAACAAATTATTTATTATTTCAAATGATAATCCAGACACTTTACTATTTCCATTTTATAGGACAGAACACTGAATCCTAGAAAGGTTAAAAAACTTGCTTACATTTACATAGTTCATTAATAGCAGACTCAGTAGTCATATTGATGTCTAACTTCCCCAAATTCATGTTCTTAGTTACCACGTGACCCGTATTGTCCCCATATTTATGCATGAGAAATCTAAGCCTGGAGGGATTAAGGGATTTATTCAAGATCACACAGTTAACAACTGCAGAGCTAGAAAGAGAAACCAGATTTTCTGCGTCTTACCAGTTGTATTTCCATACCACCCATCCATTTTCTGATGTCTTGAATTTCCCATTCATCTACAGAAAGTAGTAGTCTTGGAGTTGTGCCATGGAATTAAAGGAGTCAATATTTCCAGTTAGAGAAAAGATTACATTATTTAACATTATTATAAAATAAAAATGGTATTGTCACAGTAATCATCCATACTTATGATTTTATCCTATCATTTTCAAAACAACCTTCAGGGCAACACATATTAATAATAAAAATAATGACTACATAATAATCTCAAACAGTGCCACATGTATATTTGAATATTAATGAATATTACTATGACAACAGAAAAAAACAATGTTTTCCATGTGGAAAATGCCCTAATATTTGCTATGGTATTATGAAAGAGCTAGCAAACCTCCCAAAGTGCCTTCCAATTTTCTAGGAATGATTCTCTCCACAGCTGGGTCTGACCTCCAGAGCCACTGGAGATCTATTATAGATTCTCTACCTGAAACTAATTAACCTAGGGAGAGTAAACAAGGAAAAGAGAGATTTTTCCTGGTAGGTAAAACATTAACATTTGACCCATGGTAACAAGGTAATAGTAACAGCCTAACTATTGACAGAGAATCTTTCATATTTGCAGTTTATAAACACTTTCTGCTTATTTCCCTTCCCCATTCAGTATTCTCTGTTTGTATTTTGTAAACAACCAGAAATCTCCACAGCAACAACCATAGTATCAAAACCACATTATTATCGCTTTGAGTTTTGGAAATGTGTAGGGTAAAATCTCAAATTTTCTTGGCTGTAGTGTAATAGAAAAGGAAAAATTTTCCAGCGAGTTTGTATAGTTAATATCATAGAAGCATACTCACAGCTCAAAACCATATGTTAAACCTTTGTTCTAATAAGACAATACTAACTATATTCAAAGAGTATTTATTTTATTTTATTGCACTTTAGGTTCTGGAGTACATGTTCACAACATGCAGGATTGTTGCATAGGTACATACATGGCAATGAGGTTTGCTGCCTCCATCCCCATCACCTGAATCTGGCATTTCTCCCCATGTTATCCCTCCCTAGCCTCCCTAACCCCACTGTCTCTCCTCTGTTCCCCCACCCCAACAGACTTCAGTGTATGATGCTCCCCTCCCTGTGTCCATGCGTTCTCATTGCTCAACACCCACCTATGAGTGAGAACATGCAGTGTTTGATTTTTCTGTTCTTCTATCAGTTTGCTGAGAATGATGGTTTCCAGATTCATCCATGCCCCTACAAAGGATGCGAACTCATCATTTTTTATGGTGGCACAGTATTCCATGGTGTATATGTGCCACATTTTCCTTGTTCAGTCTATCATTGAGGGGCATTTGGGTTGGTGCCAGATCTTTGCTATTGACAACAGTGCCGTAATTAACATACATGTGCATGTGTCTTTATAATAGAATGATTTATAATCTTTTGGTTATATACTCAGTAATGGGATTGCTGGGTCAAATGGAATTTCTATTTCCAGGTCCTTGAGGAATTGCCACACTGTTTTCCACAATGGTTGAACTAATTTACACTCCTACCAATAGTGTAAAAGTGTTCCTATTTCTCCACATCCTCTCCAGCACCTGTTGTCTCCAGATTTTTTAATGATCGCCATTCTAACTGGCATGAGATGATATCTCAATGTGGTTTTGATTTGCATTTCTCTAATGACCAGTGATGATGAGCATTTTTTCACGTTTCTGGCCTCATAAATGTCTTATTTGAAAAGTGTCTGTTAATGTCCTTCATCCACTTTTGAATGGGTTTGTTTTTTTCTTGTAAATCTGTTTTAGTTCTTTGTAGATTTGCAGATTCTGGATATTAGCCCTTTGTCAGATGAGTAGATTGCAAAAATTTTTCCCATTCTGTTGGTTGCTGATTCAATCCAAAGATTGTTCTTTTGCTGTGCAGAAGCTCTGGGGTTTAATTAGTTCCCATTTGTCTATTTTGGCTTTTGTTGTCAATGTTTTTGGTGTTATAGTCATGAAGTCCTTGCCTGTGCCTATGACCTGAATGGTTTTGCCTAGGTTTTCTTTCAGGGTTTTTATGGTGTTAGGCCTTACGTTTAAGTCTTTAATCCATCTGGAGTTAATTTTAGTTTAGGTGTCAGGAAGGGGTCCAATTTCTGCTTTCTGCACATGGCTAGCCAGTTTTCCCAACACCATTTATTAAGCAGGGAATTCTTTCCCTATTGCTTGTTTTTGTCATGTTTGTCAAAGATCAGATGGTTGTAGATGTGTGGCACTTCATCTGAGGACTCTGTTCTGTACCATTGGTCTATATCTCTGTTTTGGTACCAGTACCATGCTGTTTTGATTACTGTAGCCTTGTAGAATAGTTTGAAGTCAGGTAGCATGCTGCCTTCAGCTTTGTTCTTTTTGCTTAGAATTGACTTGGCTATATGGGGGCTCTCTTTTGGTTCCATATGAAGTTTAAGGTGGTTTTTTCCCAGTTCTGTGAAGAAGGTCATAGTTAGCTTCATGGGGATAGCACTGAATCTGTAAATTACATTGGGCAGTATGGCCATTTTCACAATATTGATTCTTCCTAACCATGAGCATGGTATGTTTTTCCATCTGTTTGTGTCCTCTCTTTTTTCCTTGAAGAGGTCCTTTACATCCTTCGTTAGTTGTATTCCTAGGTATTTAATTCTCTTTGTAGCAATTGTGAATGGCAGTTCTTTCTTGATTTGGCTCTCTTCTGGTCTGTTACTGGTGTATGGGAATGCTTGTGATTTCTGCACACTGATTTTGTATCCTGAGATTTTGCCAAAGTTGCTTATCAGTTTCAGGAGATTTTGGGCTGAGACAATGGAGTCTTCTAAAGATACAATCATGTCATCTGCAAATAGAGACAATTTGACTTCCTCTTTGTGAATCGAATATCTTTATTTCTTTTTCTTTCCTGATTTTTCTGGTTAGAACTTCCAATACTATATTGAATAGGAGTGTTGAGAGAGGGCATCCTTATCTAGTGCCAGATTTCAAAGGGAATGCTTCCAGTTTTTGCCCATTCAGTATGATATTGGCTGTGGGTTTGTCATAAATAGCTTTTATTTTGAGATACATTCCATTGATACCTAGTAAACTGAGAGTTCTTAGCATAAAGCGCTGTTGAATTTTGTCAAAGGCCTTCTCTGCATATATTGAGATAATCACGTGGTTTTTGTCTTTGGTTCTGTTTATGTGGTGGATTACGTTTATAGACTTGTGTAATTTGAACCAGCCTTGCATCCCCAGGATGAAGCCCACTTGATTGTGATACGTAGGCTTTTTGATACGCTGTTGCATTCCATTTGCCAGTATTTTATTGAAGATTTTTGCATCTACGTCCACAATGGATATTGGCCTGAAGTTTTCTTTCCTTCTCAGTCTCTGCTGGGTTTTGGTATCTGAATGATGTTGTTCTCATAAAATGATTTGGGAAAGATTCTCTGTTTTTGGATTATTTGGAATAGTTTCAGAAGGAGTGATACCAGCTCCTCTTTGTATGTCTGGTAGAATTCAGCTGTGACCCCATCTGGACCTGGGCTTTTTTTGGTTGGTAGGATATTAATTGCTGCCTCAACTTCAGCCTTTGTTATTGGTCTGTTCAGGGTTTCAGTTTCTTCCTGGTTTAGGCTTGGGAGGGTGCAAGTGTCCAGGAATTTACCCATTTCTTCCAGATTTACTGGTTTATGTGCACAGAGTTGTTTGTAGTAATCTCTGATGGTAGTTTGTATATCTGTGGAATTGGTGATGATATACACTTTATCATTTTTATTTCATCTATTTGATTCTTTTCTCTTTTTTATTAATCTGGCTAGCAGTCTATGTTGTTGATCTTTTCAAAAAACCAGCTCCTGCACTTATTGACTTTTTGAAGGGTTCTTTGTGTCTCTATGTCCCTCAGTTCTGCTCTGATGTTGGTTATTTCCTGTCTTCTGCTAGCTTTTGAGGTTTTTTTTTTTTTTTTTTTTTTTTTTTTTTTTTTTTTTTTTTTTTTTTTATCTTGCTCTGCTAGATCTTTCAATATTGATGATAGGGTGTTGATTTTACATCTTTCCTTACTTCTCATGTGGGAATTTATTGCGACAAATTTCCCTCTAGGCATTGCTTTAAATGTGTCCCAGAGATTCTGGTACATTATGTCTTTGTTCTAATGGGTTTCCAAGAACATCTTTATTTCTGCCTTCATTTCATTGTTTATCTAGTCAACATTCAAGAGCCAGTTGTTCAGTTTCCATGAAGTTGTGTGGTTCTGAGTTAGTTTCTTAGTCCTGAGTTCTAATTTGATTGCACTGTGGTCTGAGAGACTGTTTGTTATGATTTCCATTCTTTTGCATTTGCTGAGGAGTGATTTATTTCCAATTATGTGGTCAATTTTAGAGTAGGTGTGATATGGTGTCGAGAAGAATGTATATCCTGTGGATTTGGGGTGGAGAGTTCTGTAAATACCTATTAGGTTTGTTTGGTGAAGACCTGAGTTCAAGTCCTGGCTATTCTTGTTAATTTTCTGTCTCATTGATCTAATACTGACAGTGGAGTGTTATAGTCTCCCACTATTATTGTGTGGGAGTCTAAGTCACTTTGTAGGTCATTAAGAACTTGCTTTAAATATCTGGGTGTTCCTGTATTGGGAGCCTATATATTTGGGATCATTAGCTCTTCTTGTTGCATTGATCCTTATACCATTATGTAATGCCCTTCTTTGTTTCTTTTGATCTTTGTTGGTTTAAAGTCTATTTTATCAAAGACTAGGATTGAAACTCCTGCTTTTCTCTCTCTCTCTCTCTCTCTCTCTCTCTCTCTCTCTCTCTCTCTCCATTTGCTTGGTAAATCTTCCTTCATCCCTTTATTTTGAGCCTGTGTGTATCCTTACATGTGAGATGGATTTCCTGGATACAGCACACTGATGGGTTTTCACTTTTTATCAAATTTGCCAGTCTGTGTCTTTTGATTGGGGCATTTAGCCCATATACATGTAAGGTTAATATTGTTATGTGTGGATTTGATCCTGCCATTTTGATGATAGCTGCTTGTTTTGTCCATTAGTTGATGCTGTTTCTTCATTATGTCAATGCTGTTTACCATTTGGTATGTTTTTGGAGTGGCTGGTACTGGTTGTTCCTTTCTATGTTTAGTGCTAAAGGAGCTCTTATAAGGCAGGCCTGGTGATGATGAAATCTCTCAGCAATTGCTTGTACATAAACGATTTTATTTCTTCTTCGCTTATGAAGCGTATATTGGGTGGATATGAAATTCTAGGTTGAAAGTTCTTTTCTTTAAGGATGTTGACTATTGGCTCCCACTCTGTTCTGGCTTGTAGGGTTTCTGCTGACAGATCTGTTGTGAGTCTGATAGGCTTCCCTTTGTGGGTAACCCAGCCTTTCTCTCTGGCTGCCCTTAGCATTTTCTCCTTCATTTTATCCCTGGTGAATCTGATGATTATGTGCCTTGGGGTTGCTCTTCTTAAGGAATATCTTTGTGCTGTTCTCCATATTTCCTGGACTTGAATATTGGCCTGCCTTGCCAGGTTGGGGAAATTCTTTTGTATAATATCCTGAAGAGTGTTTTCCAGCTTGGATTCATTCTGTCCTTCACATTCGGGTATACCTATCAAACGTAGACTAGGTCTTTTCACATAATCTCATATATCTTGGAGGCTTTGTTCATTTCTTTTCACTTTTTTCTCTAATCTTGCCTTCTCATTTTATTTCACTGAGTTGATCTTCAATCTCTGATATCCTTTCTTCTGCTTGGTCGATTTGGCTATTAAAAGTTATGTATGCTTTGTGAAGTTTTCATGTTGTGTTTTTCAGCTCCCTCAGGTCATTTATATTCTTCTCTAAGCTGTTTATTCTCATTAGCATTTCATCAATCCTTTTTTCAAGGTTTATAGTTTCTTAGCACTGGTTTAGAACATGTTCTTTTAGCTCAGAGAAATTTGTTAGTACCCACTTTCTGAACTCTGTTTCTGTCAATTCATCAGACTCATTCTCCATTCAGTTTTGTTCCCTTGCTGGTGAGGAGTTGTGATCCCTTGGAGGAGGAGAGGCATTCTGGTTTTGGGTGTTTTCATCCTTTTTGCACTTGTTTCTTCCCATTTTTGTGGATTTATCTACCTGTGGTCTTTGCAGTTGGTGACTTTTTAATGGGGTCTCTGAGTGGACATCCTTTTTGTTAATGATGAAGTTATTTCTTTCTGTTTTTTTAGTCTTCCTTCTAACAGTCATGCCCCTCTGCTGTAGGATTGCTGGATGTCTGCTCCAGATCCTGTTTGCCTGGGGATCACCTGCACCAGCTGCAGAACGGTAAGGCTTGCTGCCAGTTTCTTCTTCTGTTATCTTTGTCCCAGAAGGATATCTGCCAGATGTCAGCCTGAGCTCTCCTTTATAAGGCGTCTCTTTGGATACACAGGGGTTGGGGAGCTACTTGAGGAGACAACCCATCCCTTATAGGAGCTCAAGTGCTGAGTTGTGAGCTCCACTGTCCTGTTCGGAGCTGCTGGATGGGTATGTTTAAGTCTGATGCAGCAGAACTCATAACTGCCTTTTTCCCCAGGTGCTCTGTCCTGTGATGGTAGGGCTTTATTCATAAGTTCCTGACATGCTGCTGCCTTTTTTCAGAGATGTCCTGCCCTGCCCAGCAAGGAGGTAGCCTAGTTACAGTGTGCCAGCAGAGGAATTGCTGACCTGTGCTAGGCTCCACCCAGCTGCTGTGTGAACTTCCTTGTGGTTTTGTTTATAGAGACTTAGTTAGAACTGCCTGGCTAATGATGGTCTGCCTCTGTAATAGCAGACTGCCTCAGTAATGGCAGATTGCCTCACAAATGGTGGACCACCTTGGTAGTGGTGGACTGCCTCAGTAATCATGGACACCCTTCCCCCATCACAGAGCTAAACCATCCTGGGTCCAGCTGTGCTTACTGTGAAACTCTCAATCCAAAGCATTTCAGATTGCTGGTCTTTGTGCGGGTGTGACCCTCTGAGCCAGATCACTTGGCTCTGTTTCTGCCCTCTTTTTTTCAGTTGAATGGGTGACTCTGTCTCCCAGGCATTCCATGCGCCAGTTGAAATGGCTGCCCAGATTTGTATGAGATTTTGTGTACAGAGCCACTGTGCTGGCTGAAACAGACATGCTGGAGACTTGTGGCACTTGTCCACCTGGGAATCTCCCAGTCTGTGGGCAATAAAAACTGGTTTGGAAATGTGGTGATCACTCACCCTCTGTGTTCTCACTGAGAACCGCACTCCAGAGCTGCTCCTATTCAGCGATCTTGAATCTATATCCAAAGAGTATTTTAACTCAATTTTAAATAAAACTAAAATCAGCCAAATGTGTGCAACTTAAGCAACTTGCACTGGGGCTATCATTTCATTTTTAATGTCTACATTTCACTCTTTCCATCTTATAATGTCTTTTTTTTTAATTTTTTTAAAAAGTTTTTTTAATTAAAATAAATAAATAAATAAATAAATAATGTGTGAATTGTCTAGTATGTGAATTGTATCTCTAATGTCCTCTTTCAAGGTACTTTTGTCTAATTACATAACAATCTATAACACTATCAAATTATTTTCAAGAATATCAGTAAGTTACTGTTTTGTCTCCATTATCATCTCATAGTAAATCAGAGTGGTACCTAAGACAACTGGTCATAGAGGAGTGCCCCTCCCAAAGAGCTCTGGAAGAAAAAAAAAAGGGGGGGCCCTGTGATAAACAGTCCATCCATATACTCTGCAAAATTAAGTAAACAAAATGTTTGAAAATGTATTGAAAACCACCTCTTTAAATGATTTCTTAAGACAGCAAGAAGCCAAAGAATGCACAGAAGCTGAACACAAGAGAAAAGAAGACACATGGAAGATAACCAGATTTTCCCTAAGAAGCATCTACTCAGTCATGATAATCTCCAGTTTCTATTTTGATGGAAGTGCAGAACACAGGATATACGTAATAAAATCAAAGACTAGCCAAAATGAAATATTTGGTAGATTTCTTCATGAAATTAATAAAAATCCTGGACAGTAAATAAGAATTAAATCAATCAAACAGAAGGATCAGCAAGTAAGCTTACTTCTCTAAGGCTCCCTGACTATTAAACACAATTTTGCTTTAATAATCTATATTTCAACCTGGAATCCTATATATGGGGTCAACACAATTTTTTTGTGATATCAAATTGGAAATACTATCAGGTAACTGACAGAAGCCAATAGAATTCCTCTCCAAAAAATGCAGTCACATCCAGGCCTCAAAGAATTATCACAGATGAAGTCCCAGGGAACATGAACTCATGGTAGAAAATCATGAAATATGTTAGCTTATAGGGTAAAATTAATGAGAGTCAGCCAAAACAAGATACCAGCAATAATTATAAATGTTGAAATTAATTAGAAGGAGAATATAAAATTAGTACTTTTTATACATTTCAATAAATAAGGTATTTCTTAATATTATAAGCAAGGGACAAGAGAATAAGTTAAAAAATAAACTTTGAAATAAGTGAAAAATTTTTTTAGAAATGAAAAATAATTGAAATGTAAACAGATGACAGGTTAAAAGATTAACAAGTTAACACATTAAAGAGAAAATAAGGTACAGCTGAAGAAAAACTTAATGAACTAAAAGACAGATGCAAATATAATATCCTGAAATTAACCCAAAATGCAAATATATGGAAAATATGAAAGAGGTTAGAAGGAGTGAAAATGTCTAACATACGTTTAATCAGAGAAACAAAAAAGTATGGTACAAAATAATTAAAATAAGGCAATAATCAAAGGGATAAAACAAATAATTTTTTGACCTATGGAAAGGCAGAATAACCTCAGATCACAGAAACCTACAATTATCTTACAGAAAAAATACAAATATTATCTGTACCTATAGAATTAGTCATCAGACATTTTTGGTGAATTTTAGATCACCAAAGGCAAGTGTGATATTTAAAGAAGTCTGCAATAAGAAGAATTATTTTAAACTGATGGCTACAATAGAAAGCAGAAAAAGTAAAGGACTTTTTAATCTTCATTTAAAAATGTTAATCTAAAATGCTATACAAACAAAGCTTTCAAAAATATTGAAATTTTGTTTTCAGCAAAAAAATATAAATGGAATGTTTACTACAAATTATCATTAAAGATCTAAACATCTGCTTCACTCAAAAACAATTGTCATAGAAGTTTTTAGATGCAAAAAGAGAATGATGGGTAGTAATTTTGGTAAATCTATGAATTATTATTTTTAAAATAATTATAATGTATAAAGAATGGCATTAAAAACACAGATCAAGGGAAAACACTAGATAGAAATAGAATACAATTTAGTTGGAGAGTTGTGCTAAGAGTTAAATTATTTTAACATCCCAGTTAAAATGGGTAAAGTAGAAGGTAAAGATATTGATCAACTTTATGCATATTTAGTTACATATGCATATAAAACTATCTAGAAAATCATCTAAAATAAATATATACAAAATAAGGTGGAGCAAGATGGCAGAATAGGACTTTTCAGTAACTTCCTGCAGAAACATCAATTTGAACAACTATCCATACATAAAAACTATCTTCATAAGAGCTAAGGAAACCAGATGAGAGATTACAGTACCTGATTTTAGCACAATAGTAAGAAAAGATGCACTGAAGAGGGTAGGAAGACAATTTCACATTACCCACATCACCCCTTCTCCAACCCCAGGAAACACAGTGTCGAAAAGGGTATCATCTAATGGGAGGACAGAAAAGGAAGTGAAGGAATTTGCTTTGGACCCCAAAGGTGGGTCTGCCACCATAAAACAAGACAGACATTGGGCAGAAATCCATGGCCCCTGATTTCAGGCTGGCATTAATAGATTTAGCCTCCAGACATGTCCTAGTAACAGACAGAAACCTGTATCCCCTGTAAGCTGGATTTGAACTCCAGTTCACATAATTGCCAGTCAATCATAACAACCTTGGGGTCCGGACAACACTCAGTTACAAAAGGCTTTGGCAGCAGTGGGCTTCAGGTACAATCCAACATCGCAACAGATTCAGAAGTGAGAAAGAAGCTTTAGGCACACACCAGCTCTCCACCAGCCTCAGCAGCCATAGTATTCCAGCTTGATGCCATGCCAGTCACAGTGGCCCCAGATTTGGGGAGCACTAGATGGCCTGCTTAGAATCTCTAAACAGGCTCACTGTTGAAAGGCATTCCCAAACAAAGCCAGTCTGCAAAGAATGAAATACATACCTATTTCTTCAAATGTGCAGACATCAATGCATGGCCACAAGAATGCATGGATCAAGAATAATCATAGAAACATGACATCACCAAATGAACAAAATAAAGTGCCAGTGCCTTACCCTAAAGAAATGGAGATATATGAACTGTCTTACAAAAATTTGGCCAGGCGTGGTGGCTCACGCCTGTAATCCAAGTGCTTTGAAGGCCAAGGCAGGCAGATCACCTGAGGTCAGGAGTTCAAGACAAAAATTTTAAGTAACTATTTTTATCAAACGTCAAGGAAATACAGAGAAACAATTCAACAAAAAGAGGAAGACAACAAATGACCAGAATAAGAAAATTAACAGAGATTATAATAATTTCAGAAAAATCTAACAGAAATCCTGGAACTAAAAAAATACAGTGAATGAAATTAAAGTGAAATAGCATCAACAGCAGAATTGTCCAGCAGAAGAAAGAATAAATGAACTCAGGGATTGGTTATTTGCAAATAATCAGGGCTGGGTTTGATGGCTCATGCCTGTAATCCCAGCGCTTTGGAAAGCTGAGGCAAGTGGATCATCTAACATCAGGAGTACGAGACCAGCCTCACCAAAATAGTGAAACCCTATCCCTACTAAAAATATAAAAATTAGCCAGGCATGCCTTTAATCCTGGCTACTCATAAGGCTGAGTCAGGAGAATCGTTTGAACTCGAGAGGCAGAGGGTGCAGTGAGCCAAGATCAAGCCACTGCCCTCCAGCCTAGGTGACAGAGAGGAGACTCCATCTCAAAAACAAACAACAACAACAACAACAACAACAACAACAACAACAAAAATCAGAAGTTAAAAGAATGAAAGTAACAAAGAAACCTTTGTTTCTCAAGATTTATAGAACATCACAAGAGCAAATGTCACAGATGTTAAAGAAGGAGAATGAAAAAAAAAGGTAGAAAGTTTAAGGAAATAATAGCAGAAAACTTTCCAAACCTGGAGAAAGATATAAATATTCAGGTACAAGAAGTTCAAAAATCTTCAATAATAATTAATTCAAATAAGACATATTATAATTCAAGACATATTATAACCAACTGTCAAAAGTCAAAGACAAAGAGAGGATCCAGAAGGCACCAAGAGAAAAGCAGCAAATAACACATAACGGCGGTTCCAATATGCCTAGAAGCAGACTTTTCAGCAAAAATGTACAAGCCAGAGACAATGGAATGATACAGTTAAGTGCTAAAGAAAAAACAGCTATCAATCAAGAATCAAAGCATTTCTTCAGAAATGAAGGAGAGATGTTTTCTCAAACAAACAAAACCTGAGGAAGTTCATCACCACCAGACCTGTTTTACTAGAAATGATAAAAGGAGTCTTTCAAATTGAAAGAAAAGGATGCTAATAAATAACATGACGATATTAGGAAAGGTAAAATGCAGTGTTTAAATGTAAGTACACAGTCATATTTGCAACACTCTAATACTATAATGATGGTGTGTAAGTCACTTTTATCTTCATAATGAAGGCTAAAAGACAAAACTATTATAAACAATAACTAAAATAATTATAAGGGATATGCAGTATAAAAAGATGTAAATTGTGATGTCAAAAAATTAAAATGGGTTTGCAGTAAAATACATTGTTTTGAGGACTTTTGTGATCTACCTTGCTGTTATTGGCATAAAATAATATAAATACATAACTATAAGATACATTTTGTAAAATGCATGGTAACAAAAAAAGCAAAAACCTACAGTGAATTCACAAGAAAAAAAGAAAGCAAGGAATCAAAACATAGAGTTTGAATGGCAATCATTAAGAAATCAGGAGACAACAGATGCTGGAGAGGATGTGGAAGAATGCTTTTACATTGTGGTGGGAATGTAAATTAGTTCAACCATTGTGGAAGACAGTGTGGCAATTCCTCAAGGATCTAGAAATAGAAATACCATTTCACCCAGCAATATTATTACTAGGTATATAACCAAAGGATTATAAAACATTCAATTATAAAGACACATGTACCTGTATGTTTATTGTGGCACTGTTTACAATAGCAAAGACCTGGAACCAACCCAAATGCCCATCAATGATAGACTGGATAAAGAAAATGTGACACATATATGCCATGGAATACTATGCAGCCATAAAAAAGGATGAGTTCATATCCTTTGCAGGAACATGGATGAAGCTAGAAACCATCATTTTCAGCAAATTGACACAATAACAGAAAAACCAAACTCTACATCTTCTCACTCATAAATGGGTGTTGAACAATGAGAACACATGGACACAGGGAGGGGAACATCACACACTAGAGTCTGTTGCAGGGTTGGGGAGTAGAGGAGGGAAAGCAGGGAGTGGGGGGATTGGGGAGGGATAACATTAAGAGAAACACCTAATGTAGATGATGGAGGGATGGGTGCAGCAAACCACCATGGCAAGTATATACCTATGTAATAAATCTGCACGATCTGCGCATGTACCCCAGAACTTAAAGTATCATTAAAATAAAAGAAAATTACACAGTCACACAAGACAATAAAACACTAAGAAAGAAACATGGAACTACAAAACAGCTAGAAAACAATTAAGAAAATGGCAGTAATAAGTTCTTACCTATTAATAACTACCTCTAATGTAAATAAAGAAAGTTCTGCAATCAAAAGACATATAGTGGCTGAATGGAAAAAAGAAAAAGCAGTTACATGCTTTCTACAAAAAACTCATTTCACCTGCAAAGACACAGTTGAAAGTAAAGATACAGAAGAAGATATTCTATGCAAATGAAAATCAAAAGAGAACCAAAGCAGCTTTACTAATATTAGAAAAAAAACAGACTTAAGTCAATAATTGTCACAACAGACAAGGAAGGAATTACATAATGATAAAAGAATTCATCGTCAAGAGGATATAGCAATTATATATACACCCAACATCAAAGCACAGGCAGCAGTAGCAAAAATGAACAAGTGAGATTACATCAAACTAAAATCATCTGCAAAGCAAATGAAACAATCAATAAAGATTCAACATAAAAATAGGGGAAAATATTTGCAAACTATATATCTGATAGATTAGTATCTAGAGTATTCAAGGAACTCAACTTAATAGCAAAAAAAATATTCTGGGTTTAAAATGGACAAAAGACTTGAATAGACATTTCTCGAAACAAGACATCAAAATGGTCAACAAGTATATGTAAAAGTGCTCAACATCATTAATCATCAAGGAAATGCAAATTGAAACCACAATGAGATATCACCTCACACTGTTAGATTGGCTACTATCAAAAAGATGAAAGATAACAAATGTTGGTGAGAATCTGAAGAAAAAGGAACCTGTTTACACAGTTTGTGGATGTGTAAATTAGTATGTTGTTGTGCAAAACAGTATAGAATTTAACTAAAAAAAAAGATAGAATTAGCATATGATCCAGCAATTCTACTACTATGTATATAATCCAAAAGAAATGAAATCAGTAGGTAAAAGATATATCTGCACTCCTATGTTTATTGCAGCATTATCCACAATAGCCAAGATGTATAGTCAATCTATGTGCCCATTAATAGATGAATGGATAAAGAAAATGTGTGTGATATGGATACACAATGAAATACTATTCAGCCATAAGAAAGAAGGAAATTATGCCATTTCTGACAGCATGGATGAACCAGGAGAACACTATATTAAGTAAAATGAGCCAGGCCCAGAAAGACAAATACCATATAATCTCACTTATATGTGAAATCAAAAAAAGTTTACTTTGTAGAAGTAGAGGGTAGAATGGTGGTCACAAGAGGCTGAGGGGCTGGGGGAGGGGAGAAGAGTCATTGGTCAAAGGATACAAAATTTTGCTAGATAGGAGGAATAAGTTCAATCAAAAGATCTATTTTACAACATGGTGACTATAGTTAAGAGCAATATAATGTATTCTTAAAAAATGCTGAGTGAATGTTAAAGGTTCTCATCACAAAAATGATAACTATATGAGGCAATGCATATTGCAATTAGCTAAATCTAACCATTCTTCAATGTATATATACTTCAAAAATATGTTTTACATGATACACACATACAATTTTATCTGTCCTCATAAAGTAAATAAATTTGAATTGATAAATGAATAAACTGTGTAATTTTTAAAATATTAAATTACAATAATGGAGAGCCAATGAGAAAAATATGCAAACAAAACAAACAAAAAATCCAAAGCAATAAAAAAAGCTAAATGCAGGTTTAAAAAGGGTCAAACAAAAAATTTCTCAAAAGAAATGGTAAAAATTAAGATACAGAAATAAATCCAGGTATACCAATAATAATAAAAAGGGATAAACTTTTCTGTTAAACAAAAAACGACTGTCTCACCAAGTTCTTGAACATCCCAGTTATAAATCCTTTATAAGTGACTTTGTTAAATACATATCGTAGTTTATATGAAAGAATAAAAAATATGTACAAGGCAAATACAAACCAAAAGAAAACTGGTGTTGCATTACAAATATTGTAAAACATAGATTTTGAGACAAAGCATTGCTAGAGCTAAGAAAAATAACTGCTTCATTACAAAAGATTAAATACACTAAGATAAAATAATTCAGAATCTTTATGTATTTAAGAACAAATCCTCAAATTATATCATTAAAAAATTGACAGCTCTACAAGAAGAAGATAAATTGCAACAAGACTTGAACACTGTAACAAGCTTACTCTAAGGAACATATAGAACATTATATCCAACAGTGAGAGACTGTTTTTTTTTTTTTACCTAGGTACACATCACATATTCACAAAAATTTACCAAATGCCATGCCATAAAGCAATTCTCAGCAAATTAATAATAGGCATCCTACAGACTATGCTCCTTTATCAAAATATAATTAACTTGGAAGCCAATTTAAAAAAAAAAACTAGAAAACATTTTTACATGTCAATTTTCCGAATACACTTATGTGCATTTTTGAGCCAAAAAACATTTAACCATCAGCAAACTGAATATAGCAATGTATAAAAATAAATCAAATAAACCATGAATAATTTGCTTATGCTAGGAATGCAAAGTTGGCTTAACATAAAATCAATTTATGAATATCATCACAATAATCATTTATGTATTAGAAAGTCAATTATAATTACAACAGATGCAAAAAAATGAATCCTATAGAATTCTATGTGAAAGTATTATTTTATAAAAAATTGAATTAGGAATAAAAGAATTCTCCCTTAACACAACAATATCATCAGTGAACATCATGGTGAGCATATGACATTCTAAGCATTTCCTTCAAAATTTAGAACCAGCTAAGGATGCATACCATCGCCACTTATATTCAGTGGTGAACTGGAGATTCTATAACTGTGCAGTAGAACAAGAAAATAAATAAAAGGTACAGGATTGGAATAGAAAAAACAAGGCTGTAATTGTGGCAAATAGAGTATCTACTATCCAGTAGACTATCCAACAGAATCAACAGATGGCTATTATAACTCTTCTGCACACATTTTTATGTTATGTCATGTGGCATTATAAAGAGTACTACATAATGAAAAAATTAGTCGATGAAAACAAAGAAAGCACAAGGATATTAGATTCAATTATTTAAATATTCTAATAGTCCCTATCTAAATGTGTTCATCCACAAATGAGCCAAATAACAATTTTCATGTAATATTGCTTTTGGTGGCATAGTCCCCCATTCTCCCCTTCTACAATCTCTACAAATATCAGAAATGCTGGAGATATTCTGTTCAGTCCTTCTACTATCCTTTCGATCATTTCTGCAAACTTGGGTGGGTGCCCTTTTTGTGATATACCATGTGCCTGGGGCCTGGGAAAGCATCAGTGAATAAGACAAAGCCCTTGCCTTGGTAAGGTTCACAATCTAATGGGACAGACAGTAATATAAATAGAGCAATAAATGATAAAGATGTCTCTGTATATGCCAAGGTGAGTGGTCTAGATTAATAATGAAAAATGATGAAAAATATGTCACAGATGCTATGAATACATGCATATAGAAACAAATTTGCAGTGCCTCTAGAATTCCAGACTTTAACATGAAAAGATTCATTAAAATGTTCCCTAATTTATCTTATTCTAAATTATGCATTCTAACTGATTGGAATTTTAATTTTTACTAAAATTGTTTTGATTCAATATATTTAGAAATCCAGTGTTTAAAAGAAATAACACAGGACGTATACATTCTCCAACTTATTCAGTTAACCTGCCCATGAACTGTTACAAGCATGACTTTCCTTGAATTTCAATGAGAAAAGGTAGACAGTATCTTGACTAGAGCAAGGTGTATGGAATGGTTGGTTTACTTTTCTATGTGCCTATTAGTCCCTGCTCAAATTTTTTCCCCATCTCAGCTGTTTACACCAAGCACTTAGTTACCTGTAGGTCCTCCTGCTCTCTCCTGGGACCGTGGGCAGTATATCTATAGCCTGTTTCCCAAATCAAAAAATATTTAAAATAATCATTTCACTATTCAATGTCTGAAACTAAAGATGCCAAGCTCTTTCAGAGCACCATAGAGTGGCATCCTGAATTCCTCTTTTTTTTTTTTTTTTGAGCTGGAGTCTAGCTCTGTTGCCTAGGCTGGAGTGCAATGGCATGATCTTGGCTCACTGCAACCTCCACCTCCTGGGTTCAAGCGATTCTCCTGCCTCAGCCTCTCGAGTAGCTGAGATGACAGGTACCTGCCACCACACCTGGCTGACTTTGTATTTTTATTTAGCAGAGATGGGGTTTCACCATGTTAGTCATACTAGTCTCACACTCCTGACCTCAGGTGACTCACCCACCTTGGCCTCCCAAAGTGCTGAGATGACAGGCCTGAGCCACTGTGCCGGGCCCCCAAATTCCCTTTTAATACAGTAAGCCTATTGACCCATCTTCTTTTCAGATCTCCTGAGTAACCAGAACTTCTATCCCACCACATCTCTAAGGAAGTGTGGTAGTAACTAGTACCACCTGGAAAGGATCACCTACCTGCAACCCAGTCAGCTGAAAACAACTTTACTTTTTTCTTTATGTTACATAACTAGATCATTGCTCTCCTCAATTTAAAGTCACTATTTGCTCCCTCCACCCCCATTTGGCTTCTTGCTAACTTTTATCTCCATGTGGTGAATAAAACTTCAGTCTCAGCATTCTAGGGTTATGAACTCTATAGGGACTTTTCTAGAAGCCTCTCCTGACAATATGGGCAGGGTATCATTATGCAGAATCATAGTTTGTTCTGTGCTCTTCCTGGACTATGGATCTTGGACACCAAATACGACCCAGGCTGTCTCAGCTGAGTCACCAAGATTGTGCTTCCTGAAGCTCTTCTGCCTGCCACCTCTAAATAGCACCTTAGCCAGGTCCATCTCAAGGAGACAGGATAGCCCCACATACATATTAATTGCCATATGCAAAAAGTAAGAGAAGATAAAATGGGCTTCTTTAAGGTCCTTTATCTGGTGAATGGCCAGTACAAGAACTGGAATATTTAGCCATGTCTCCATTATTCTCTACCTGAAGCACTCAAGGATAAGGGAGCCAGAAAGGATCGAAGATACAAGAGAACAGCACCATGAAATGAAGAAACTATAGCCTGGTGGTTAAGAGCTTGGCCCCAGAAGCCACACTGCCTGAGTTCAGAACCCTGAGCTTTGACAAGTTAGTTATTCTTTATGAGCCTTGCATCCTCACCTGACAAACGGGGAGAACCTCACCTCTTAGGGTTGTTGTGAAACTTTAGTGCTTGTGAAGATGATAAAAGCTCAGTAAATACTCTTTTCTAGATTTTCTAAAGATTTATTATTTTCGAGACTACTATTATTCTTCTGAAATAAATTATCATTTTTCCCCAAAAAGTTCTGTGTTCCACATGATACAAGCAGAGTAGTCAAAATTCTGTTAATCAACTATTTAACCAGAAACAACTTTTTTGCATTTTCCAGGGAGCAGATGGACCTTTCAAGACCAACTTGAAGGCTATAAATAGACTGTTTTGTCATAATACAAGTCTTACACAAAAGTGGGTTTTATACTCCTTTAAGAATTGTTATTCATGTTATCCATGGAGTTATCTCTGTAATAAAATAATGAATTGCTATCTCAACTTGGAGCCAAAGCATAGTTCAAAAGTAAATTTAAGATAAGCATCCTTCCAATTCTGCACCATCCAATACAGTATCCAATAGGCTATTTAAGTGTGGATAAATTTAAATGAATTAAAAACTAAATAAAATTTAAAATTCAGCTCCTTAGTCACATTAACCATGTATCACATGCTCAAGAGTCACATATGGTTAGATGATCTTTTCTGTTGCATAGCATTGTAGATTATAAACTGGAGTTGTCTGGTACCACTTCTCAGCTAATCTAACCTGATTAGCAAAGACGATTAAAAAGTCACTGGTGAAATCAATCTTCAATTTAGAGTCTCGTGTGATAATTAAGAAATCTTACTTTATAATTATCTATATTCATTATTCCCAAGCAAATTTTATAGGCTATCACATCTGTATTTTTCAGTTCTAATATCAGAAAATTACATAGTACCATATGTTTTCAAGACAGTTGCTAATTTGAAACACACATATGAGATATCCCAAGGCATCACTTCTTCACATAATCATATATAAACTATGCAAATGACATGGTCCAGATTCCCCAAGCAAAGTCTACACAGCAAAATGACCCTTGAGTGTCATGAGGAAGTACTGAGAAGGTAGCAAATATAAACTAATACAATTGTAAAAGTGGCTCTCTAGTCTCCATTTTCCAGAGTAAATTTTCTGATATCTAAATTTATCACTTCTCTATGCTTTTCTTGACTTCAGCTCATTGTACCTGAGTCATCTGCTTTTTCAACATCTTAGTTTCATTACAAAATCATCATAAACTACTGATCCAGCTTCTCCTGACTGCAAATCAAGCAGTTGCAAGTCACACACATCTCCCCAGGCCTGGCCCTCTGAGGCTCTGGCCCTCTCTACAGCTGGCCAGGCTAGCATGTTAGCTTTCAGAGCCTTAGAGAAATCCAGATCGTTCCCAAGAACTGCTCTAACACTATTTAAATTTACTAATCTCATTGTGACCTTCTTGGAGGCAGGAAGGTAGTCACATGAATAACAATGGGTCCTAAGTGGGAACTACAAAAGAATATAAAGAAATAAAAATGTCCCCGGTAAAAAGAATCAAGAGTGCAGTGGATTGGAGGACAGTGGCCATTTCCAGGATTTGAGTGATCTCCAAGTGTTAGCACAGAAACTAACAAACTGTCAACTCATGGAGGTGATGATGATGACGACGATGACAATGATAATGATGGTGATAATGGAGACGATGTGTTTATCCCAAGCCTATCTACAAAGCATGGGAGAAATAAAATTTGAACCCCTATTTGTGACTCCCAGTCTGATGCTCTAATTCATGCTGCCTACATTCGTTCGATGATAAACAAACCTTGCTACCAGTTTACTTTTTAGATTTATAGACATGAATCTCCTCAAAGACCCCAGAACTGAACTTCAGTGAACAAAAGGTACACTGGATAAAGTCACCCAATCTAATAATTTCTCCTGGCTCTGGGTCTGTTATATGCTTGTCAACAGCTTGTTTTCAAGAAGTGGTTATGAAGAATGTGATTCTTTATTCTGGATGAAACTGAGGCCCCAGAAGACTCCTGGCTTGTGTCATGGGTGTGCGCCTTGTTTTTCTATTAGTAGTTCTCATTTTCCTGTTTTACTTTGTCTTGAATGATGTTGTGCTGTGTCCGTACGTTGTCTTCTCTGCCTTCTCAGGTCATTGTGTACCAGGTCACCAGATTGCAGCTGTTTAACGTCTCCTGCAGGTCTCCATTCCTGGCACATGCCCAAACTAGTGCCACAGCAGCCCTATTCCAGGTAGGAAACTGGCTACTTTCCAGGGCGTTATTATTGTTACAGTGTTCTTAAATGCCTGGCCTTTTCTACCTCTAGATTTGCTTCCATTTAAAAGGCCTGGAGGATTTGCAATTGTACTTCCTGAAGTACCAATGTGATAAAAGCAGGACACCTGGGGAAAACTATTTTTTTTTTCATTTTTACATTTATTTCAGATTTAAGGTCATCAGTCTCATGTATCCACTAAAATGGAACTTGTGCCTCTATTCAAATATATGCAGAAATTTATACTTCTCTTGAATTTTGAGATATTCTCTTTCAAAAGCTTCATCACATAAAAATCTATCCATTTTCCTATTACCTATTCATATTCAGGAATCTGGATTTACAATGTCACATGCAGTATTAGAAAAGTATTCTACAAACTGATCATGTGCCATCTGCTTATGAATAATAATTAGCAGCCCCCTCTTCCACCCCAAGAACATCTGTCTCATTTTACTGCCAGACTATTTAGAGCCAAGCATCATTGTTACCTGGATCTTGAGCCTCTTTTTCCTGATGAATGTACTTATTTAGATCTGCTATTTAAAATTTATAGACAAGTTCTGAGCACTGGGTAGATAGCCCAGAAGGAAAGTCAAGATGCCAATGCTAATTTTAGATTAGTTTACTGGTCAGTCAACCCAATGTCAAATTGCTAGATTTTCACACTGCCAGTCCCATGGCAACCCAATTAGCAGAAAGATGCTAGCTTGCAAGAAGAGTTTTCATGAGTATCTTTAGAAAACATACTTTTTATTCAAGGAAATATGAGTAAAGAAAACATAGAAGGTTTTTTGCTTGTTTTGGGTTTTTGTTGTTATTTAATAGAGTGTTTTTTGTTTGTCTGTTTGTTTGCCCATGTATCATTCTATTCTCGAAGTCCATGGAGGAATGCCCATTTTCTCTTGAAGTCATGAGGCGTGTTTTCTTATGATTCTCATTAATAGAAAGGTGCCATTTGGAAACGTGGTGATCATTCTTTATCCTGGTGGCGTTAAAACAAACTTTTTTGGTGCTTTTCATGTTTTAAAGACCTCAACAAACTTAAAAGATATGCATGAAGAATTCAAGACATTTTATTTTACAAACTGGAAACTGAACAGAAATTTTGACTTGCCACAAATTTTCTTCAAAAAATACAGTAATGCATCAGCTCATGCTTTTTCTTAGCACATGTCTGGATGCAAGAGACACAGTTTGTTGTTCATATCAATAAGAACATTTCAACAACAAGCTCTCTTCCCTTTTGTAATAGCTATACATCTGATGCATTATGCCTGCACCACTAATTATTCAGAAAGGTCTGTATTTTGCTATGTATCTACTACTATCACTTTTTTTAATCACTCAAGGAATTGTTAACCTATATAACATCCTTCACTGCTACTTGCCACTTCCATGAAAACTCCAAGTCAGCTATTACCAGTATTACTTTTCCTAAAAACTCCATGGAAGGCTTGGAGTAGCTAAGACTTTGAAATAAAAAGGGAAAACATTTGTGAGGCCTTTCACTTATTATGCTTCGTGAAGACCTTGGCATAATTTTATCACTAGTGGTAAAGATTGTTTTCTACCATACACCATGAATGAATCAAGTTATTTCCCATATAGTATTTATCATACAGTAATTTCACATGCAAATCTATACAAAATACACACAAAACATAATAGTGAAAAGTGTGACATAATCAGTAGTCACAAGGCATCATGATGCCACATGTCTATACCATTGTCAGCATCTTCAACTTCAGTATCCCACCTACATTTTCCTCCAATTTCTACCCTTTTTCACATCATATGATTTGTTGTGGTATGTAAGAATAGGAGAATTATTCATGAAATTTTCTAATTTTTTTATTAGGGAGAAAATATTATTAAAATAATTCTGACTAACAGCCAAAGCTTTTATAAACTATTTAATTCAATATTTATTCGGGCTACTACATTGAGCTGAAGCTCCTTCTTATTAAGCAACAGAGCAAAATAAAGATTTTGCCTACAGCTCAGTGACTGCTCTTTAAAAGCATTTAATTTAATCTATGATCAAATAAAATGGTCCAATAGGTTGATTTCTTTGTTCACCGAGTAAATCAACAACTTTGAATTCTAAATCATTTTTCAAAATATCATGCTAAAAATAAGAACAGCAAGGCAAATATAAATCAGACAAATTGTCTATAAATTAACTGCCTCTGAATCTTCAGACTAGAAAGGATTATATAATACAATGATTTTCCAGTTCTGGCTCATGGCATGCTAGGAATTCTGAAGAAGTGTCTTGAGGGCTGCCTCTGCCAGGGAGAGTGGTAAGTGGAACCCTCCAGCCTCATTCAGTCACCTCACTCAGCTCCACTCTAGTCTACATGTTAGAGTTCAGTGCATTACTTAAAGAAAGGTATTTTGCAGATGTTTTATTTTCGACTTATATCCTGCATCAATTTAGATTGTTCAGAGCTCAAGGCAAAAGAGGAAGCCAAAGGTTTTGTTTTTTGCTCTTCAGCTCCTGGTTATTAAAATTTATGTTTTACAGGTTTTCTCAAGGAAGTTTCATCCTTTAGAGAAGACTGTTGATTAGCATGTCTGCTAAGCATTTGTACCATTTTCTTGAAAACAGCAGAGCAATGCCAAATCTACATCAGGCATAAGGAAGGCAAGATGCATCATTGGTAACAAATGGGGATGAAGGGGGTATAGCATTTGATACAAACTATAAAATGTGTAAGATCCTTTTAATTGTATTTGTCTCTATCCTAAAATATCAGTCTTGCTCCAAATAACAGATATCAAAATAAGTTTTAGCCAAGACAAGGAATTGAAAAGGGTCAGAAGACTTAAGAATTGGCAAACCCTAAAATATTATTTGCCATCAGTTTATCCTTTTATAACACATTCTGTTGAATGGCAAAGTCTTTCAATATATATTTTAAAAGGATATATACATATATGTATATATGTATCACAGCTCATGATTATTAAAATGTATGTTTTAGGGGTTTTCTCAAGGAAGTTTCATACATATACCGTATGTATATACCATATATATACATATATATATATATATATATGTATTACACTAGGATATATACATAGCACATTATATACATGTGTATGTATTACATATATGTAATATGTATATATTCACATAACATGCCATTCAATTTCTTTATATCTAATTTAGTCACTTCTTTCAACAAACATTACTGAATATCTACTGAATAGATTTTGTGAACATATATGTATATATTACCTATAGGTATTGTGCTATGCGTATGTATCCTAGAGTATATATGTATATATTCTTTTATAATATGTATTATAAAGGTATATATGTATTACATATATGTCTGTATATATTTGTATATAATAAAAGGATAAATTGATCACCAGTAATATTTTACGGTTTGCCAATTCTTAAGTCTTATGACCCTTTTCAATTCCGTGTGTTGGCTAGAGCTTATTTTGATAACATATTTGCTTTTTTAATTTGCCTTGAGGAAGCAGAATATGTGTTGTTTAATGGCATCCCTTGTGAAGATAAACTATTGCCTAATCAGACAAGGTTTTCCTCTCCGTATGTTCCTACAAAGATCCTTCACTTACTCAGAAGATAATTTCCTGGTACTTAATCCAGTGACACCATAGGCCAAAGTTATCTTAAAAAGTAAAAGTTCATTTCTTGCATCAATTGATCTGAATTATTGGAATGATGCTACATTTTCATACAACATGCCCATTCAATTTCTTCATAATATCTAATTTAGTCACTTCTTTCAACAAAACATTACTGAATGCCTACTAAATAGCCTATGTGAACAGCCCCTATACCACAAAATATGGGAGATACTTTTCTTCAGAGATGATTGTTCATGAACCTTCTAAAACCTCTCAATGAGAATTCTCAGAAGACACAGATATAGTCCTTAATCAGGCAAATGAAATCTATTTTCTGAGCCCATTTTTAAAACAATGACCCTTTTACCATAAAGACATGATTTCAGGAGCATTCTGTTGAGTGCAGGTCTTTTTGTCTTTCTTCTCAGACAAAAAGCTAAAGCATTTAATTTGACTTGGTGCCTCTCAAGTATGAGTTTTAGACTGAAAACTACTCTTTATTTATTGAATGGCAGAATCTCTATTAGTTACCTTTAGTCTGTCTAGTATTTCAGAGATCCAGTTAAGAAAAAGAAGAAAAAAAGGTACCAGCTTCATTCTTAGATTTTGCACAGAGAAATCCCACAAAGTAATATTCTAGTGGACCAAAGATAGCTAATGTATGTTTCCCTTATGTAAAGGCTTGATTCTTTGAAAAGAAATCTAAATAACATGGAGGAGGCTAGCTCACCAATAAGCTAGAGATAGAATTTATGAGATATGCAAATCCTTCTTACAGACAGAGCCCCAGAGAGGCAGTCTACTGCCCTTTCACAGTCTGGGTACCTGGCAATTACTTTTGATGTCCTGAGTGTCTGGTGTGGTAATGATCTTGTCAAAGGTTTAGCCATAGACAAAATAATCAGGAAGAATTCTTTCCCCATAGACTAATTTTCTAGGGTTACTGTGTGAAACCAAGAAGAAAATAATTTGCCAAATTTATGTGCAGATAAAAATCAAATAATGCTGCATGGATATATTAGCTAACCATATTCAATGGTACATTAAAAGGATCATTCACTACAATCGAATAGGATTTATCATTGAGAAACAAGGTTGGTTCAACATATGCAAATCAATAAATATGATTTTCCTTATTAATAGAATGAAGGATAAAATCCATTTGATCATCTCAAAGATGCAGAAAAAGCATCTGGCAAAATTCAGTATCTTTTTTGTGACAAAATGTCTCAACAAATTAGGTATAGAGAGAGTGTTCCTCAACAAAATAAAAGCCATTTATGCAAAGCCCACAGCTAACATGATACTCATTAGTAAAAAGTTGAAAGTTTTCTCTCTAAAATCAGGAACAAGAGAAGGAAGAATATTCTCACCATCTCTGTTAGCATACTCCTGGAAGTCCTAGCCAGAGCAATTAGGCAAGCAAAAGAAATAAAAAGGTATCTAAACAGAAAAGAATGAAGTGAAACTGTCTGTTTGTAAATGACTCGATCTTATATACAGAAAATTCTAAAGACTCCTCCAAAAAGACTATTAGAAGTGATAAATGAATTCAGTAGTTTCATGATACAAAATCAACTCACAAAAATTAGTAGAATTTCTGGCTGGGCGCGGTGGCTCAAGCCTGTAATCCCAGCACTTTGGGAGGCCGAGGCGGGTGGATCACAAGGTCAAGAGATAGAGACCATCCTGGTCAACATGGTGAAACCCCATCTCTACTAAAAATACAAAAAATTAGCTGGGCATGGTGGCGCGTGCCTGTAATCCCAGCTACTCAGGAGGCTGAGGCAGGAGAATTGCTTGAACCCAGGAGGCAGAGGTTGCAGTGAGCCGAGATCGCGCCATTGCACTCCAGCCTGAGTAACAAGAGCGAAACTCTGTCTCAAAAAAAAAAAAAAAAAAAAATTAGTAGAATTTCTATATGCTAACAATGAACTGTCTGGAAAAGAAATAAACAATCCTATTTATAATACTATCAAAAAATAAAATAAAGTAGGAGTAAATTTAACCAAAGAAATGAAAGACTCATATATTAAAAACTGATTAAAGAAACTGAAGATGACACAAATGGAAAGATACTGTGTTCATGAATTAAAGGAATATTATTAAAATGTCCATAGTAACCACAGCAATCTACATATTCAATACAATCCTTATCAAAATTCCAATGTCATTCTTCAGAGAAATTTTTAAAATCCTAAAATTTATATGGATCCAGAAAAGAACCTGAAGAGCCAAAACAATTCTTACCAAAAAGAACAAAGCTGTAGGTTTCACTCTGCCAGATTTCAAAATATATTACAATGAAGTAGTAATCAAAATGACATGGTACCAGCATAAAAACAGATACATAGGCCAATGGAACAGAATAGAGAGCCCAAAAATAAACCCATAGATTAACTGAGTTTCACAAAGGTGCCACACAGTGTAGAATGGACAGTCTCTTCAATAAATGGTGTTGGGAAACCAGATATTTATATATAGAAGAATGAAAATGGACCCTCATCTCACTCCCTATACAAGAATCAACACAAAATGGATTAAAGACATAGATGTAAGACATGAAACTGTAATGCTACTAGAAGGAAACATGAGAAAAAACACCTTAATATTGGTCTGGGCAGTGATTTCTTAAATATAACCCCAAAAACACAAGCAATAAGAGCAAAACCAGACAAATGAGATTGAAAAAAAACTAAAAAACTTCTGCATAGCAAGGCAAACAATAGAATTTGGTCAAGCGTGATGGCTCACACCTGTAATCCCAGCACTTTGGGAGGCCAAGGCAAGTGGATCACTTGAGGTCAGGAGTTCAAGACTGGCCTGGCCAACATGGAGAAATCCTGTCTCTACTAAAAATACAAAAAATAGCTGGACATGGTAGCATGTACCTGTAATCCCAGCTCCAGGAGAGGCTAAAGCAGGAGAATCACTTGAACCTGGGAGGCTGAGTTGCAGTGAGCCGAGATCTTACCACTGCACTATGGCCCGGGCAAGAAGAGTGAGACTCTGTCTCAAAAAAAAAAAAAAAAAAAAAATTAATACAATGAAGGGACAACCTACAGAATGAGATAAAATGTTTACAAACATGCATCTGATGAAGGCTAATATCCAAAATACACAGGAAACTCAAACTACTCAGTAATAAGAAACTAAATAACCCTCTCAAGAAATGAGCAAAGGACCTAAATAGATGCTTCTCAAAAGAAGACATACAAATGGCCAACAGGGATATGAAAAAAAATGCTCAAAATCTATAATCACAAAAGAAATGCAAATTAAAAATGAGATATCACCTCACACCTGTTAGAATGGCAATTATCAAAAAGAAGAAAAATAAACGTTGACAGGAAAAGGGAATTGTTATACACTCTTGGTGGCATTGTAAGTTAGCACAGTCATTTTGGAAAACAATGTGGAGGATCCCAAAAAAGCTAAAACTAGAATTACCATATGATCCAGCAATCTCACTATTGAGTACATAGCCATAGGAATTGAAATCAGGCTGTCAAAGAAATGCTACACTCCCATGTTTGTTGCAACATTATTCACAATAGACAAGATATAGAAACATCCTGTGTCTATCAATGGATCAGTGGATTTTTTAAATGCAGTATATATACACAAAGGAATACTATTCAAACTTAAATGAAAAAAGGTAACCGTGACATGTATAACAACATGAATAAACCTAGAGGACATTACATTAAGTGAAATAAGTCAGGCACAAAGAGACAAATGCCATATGATCAGATCAGGCTAAGCTAATTAGCATATCCATCACCTTAAATATAAATTATTTACTGATGATAAAAACACTGAAAATTCTTTTTCAGCTATTTTAAAATGTGTAATACTTTATAATTAACCATAGGCATCATGTTGTGCAAGATAACATCAGCACTTATTCCGCTTATCTGTATACCAAAAAGTATCTGAGACAGATCTCAATCAATTTAGAGGTTTATTTTGCCAAGGTTAAGGACATGTGTAACATCCTTGACATAATGTCCTCTAATAAACCTAGAGGCCATTACACTAGCTGAAATAACCTAAGCCAGACCCAAAGAGACAAATGTCATAAGTGAAATCTAAAGAAGTCAAATCAATAGAACTATAGAGAGAAGAATGATTATCAGAGGATGGGGGTAGGGTTGAATGGAAAAAGGAGAGTTGTTGGTCAATGGGTACAAAGTTTCATTTAGACATGTGAAAGGAAAATAAATCCTGGGACACATAAATCACTAAGCCAAAGGGAAAAATCAAGTTAGGAACTGCATCAGGCATCCCTGTCTTTCATTTTATTCCTAAACAAGATAACTACAAAGATTTAAAAGAACTACATACTTCCCTCACAATTTGCCCCTTAGGAAATTCCTCGTAGGCCTCAAAACCATTACCCTAAAACAGTTACGTGGAATTTCACCCTGACAATGTAAATTGATAGCTTATCTCACAGGTACAGAACAAAAGACAGAACTCAAAGTCATCCATCCCTCTGCTCACCTAAGACAAATGCATATGTTGTCACTTCCTCTGCCCCATGTTTATTTTACCTTATGTACAAATGCAGATCTGCTGAGCCAGATAAATGCATAAGTGACCTTTCCTCTATCTACCCTTTCACATACAAAGGACTGATCAAACACTCCGAAGAATGCAACTGTTTGCCTCTTATCTACCCACATCTTTTAAAAATGTTCTCCTCTTTCCTCAATATCTCCTCTTTTCCCTTTAAATGTTGAAGCCCTCAAAATCTTTTTTTTTTTTTTTTTTTCTTTTTTGAGATGGAGTTTCGCTCTTGTTACCCAGGCTGGAGTGCAATGGTGCGATCTCGGCTCACCGCAATGTCCGCCTCCTGGGTTCAGGCAATTCTCCTGCCTCAGCCTCCTGAGTAGCTGGGATTACAGGCACGCTCCACCACGCCCACCTAATTTTTTGTGTTTTTAGTAGAGACGGGGTTTCACCGTGTTGACCAGGATGGTCTCGATCTCTTGACCTCGTGATCCACCCGCCTCGGCCTCCCAAAGTGCTGGGATTACAGGCATGAGCCACTGCACCCGGCCCTTCAAAATCATATTTAGAGAAAGGCACAGCCCCCTCTCCCAGGCATGCATCCTTACCCATGGCAAAATAAACGTCTAAATTAATTGAGACTGGTCTCAGATACTTTTTGGTTTACAATAAAAGGAATAAGTGCTGGTGTTACATTGTACAACATGGTGACTATAATTACAATGTATTAAATATTTTAAAATAGTTGAGAGAAATTTAAATGTTTTCATCATGAGTAAGTAATACATATTTGAAGTGATGGATGTGCTAATTAAAATGATTCAATCATTCCACAAGGTTTACATGTATCAAAATATCACATTGTACCCCATAAGCATATAAAATTGTCAATTAAAAATAAAATAAAACAAATAATTTTTTAAATTTTAAAAAACAAGTGAAAAGGCTACCTACCAAGTTAGTGAAAATATTTGCAACTCCTACACAGCAGATTCTCCTTATTCATGTTATTCATAGTACTCAGGCTGTAAGAGTCACTGCAAACACTAAATTAGCAAAATCTGAAACACTGCCCCTAGGAATATACATATATTATACATATATATGTGTGTATATACATTATATACACATACACACGGTGTGTATATACATTATACACACACACACGTTGTGTCTGTGTGTGTGTGTGTGTGTGTGTGTATGTGTGTGTATAATGCGATGGATATATCCCATGTACCTTAACTGATAGGATGCATATATCCATCACTTAATATATATATATGTATATGTATATATAGAGAGATATATATATATAAAATACACATAATGTATATGTGTATTTCCCTAGGGGGAAATGTATATCATGTATTATCATCGCAGTAAACTGTATTGCCCCTGTCTCCATCTGCTGGCAACCTCTGTATGACAGCTAAAACAAGAAGGTAGAGCAATGCCTAATTAAACCTCAGATGGAAACATGTACCCCAGGCAACTAAATTCTTCACTATTGCACATGTCTTTGAATGACCACAAAAACACTCCAAATACTGATTTGGGGCTACAAATAATTTTAACAAGTAAGAAAATTCACAAATATGGAATTTACAAATAATGAGACTCAACTGTATCTGATAAGGGTCTATTATTCAGGATAAGGAATGGTTACAACTCAACCATGAAAAGTCAGTTAAAAAATGGACTATGGTCTGAAATAGACATTTCTTCAAAAAAGATAAACAAATGGCCAAGTACATAAAAACAATGTTCAATATCATTAGTCATTAGGAAAATACAAATCAAAACCATAATGAGATCTCATTTTACATCCCCTAGAATGGCTTTTTAACTGCAAGTTTTGACATGGATACGGAGAAACTGGAGCCCTTGTACATTTTTGGTAGGAGTGGAAAATGCTGCAGCTACTGTAGAAAATGGTTTGATAGTTCTTCAAAAAGTTAAACATACAGTGACCACATGATCCAGTGATTTAACTCCAATGTCTGCCCAAAAGAATTAAAAATAGATATTCAAACAAAAACTGGAGCATTATTTACAACAGCCAAAAGATAGAAACAGCACAAATGTCCATCAATGGACATCAATGGAGAAACAAAGCATGCTCTATTATACATTGAAAGATTATTCTGCCATGAAATGAGTGAAGCACTGATAAACACTACAACAGAAATGAAGCTTAAAAACATTATACTAAGAGAAAGAAGCTGGACACAAATGTCACCTATGGTATGACCTCCTTTAGATAAAATATTCAGAATAGGTAAATCTATAGAGATAGAAACATATTAGTGATTGCTCGGGGTTAAGGTGGGAGTGAGTAGGGTGTGACTGCTTCATGGGTAAAGGGTTTCCTTTGGGGATGATAAAAATTACTTGGAACTAGACAGAGATGATGACTACAGAAATGTAGTAGTACTAAATACCATTGAACTGTATGGTTTAAAATGGTTAATTTTATGTTATATAAACTACCTCTATAAAACAGTGCATCACCAAAAAAAAAAACAAAATGCTGAATGGAAGCCCATGAGACAGCAATTGATTTATAAATACTTGAAATATTTCCATTGAACCTGGATCTGGTTTTAAACTTATAATGAGAACCCAAATTAGATACTCTAAAAAAATTATTCTTATGACCTATATTTTGAGATACAAAACAGATTTCTATTATTTTAATTGTCCTTAAAGTGACCCAAACATACAATTTCAATATACTCTTTTAGAAGGAGTATACTGCGCTTCAGGATAAGACAGACAACATTTCTCTCACTTCCATTTCCTAACCTTAATAAATACATGAATTATTCTACTAAATCTAAAATATATCAATAGCTTATATTAAAATGTAAGCATAATTTTAGGAACTAGTAAATTTATTTCACGCTTCACATAGCACTAGCTACAAAATTCAAATCACTTGAAGATCTTTTTAAAAATCACAATAAAGGCTTTGTTTTCCCGCTAGGTGACATTGAGTTCATTTAGAAGAAAAACAGTTTAATTCTTCACCCACAAAGGCAGCATCAGTGTAGCTGAATTTCTAGAGGACATCCAAAGAAGCAAACTCCTTATGGCTCTTACGTGGAAAATAATGAACTTATTCCTGAAGCTGGATGAATCAAAATAATTGGTCCCTAAGACATAAAAGCTACAGCCTACATTTGGTTACCTTCCTCTTTCTCTTTATTCATAGAAGCAAAATTATTAATAGCCATTAAGCCCACTCTTTTCCCCAGAAACCTCATGTATCTCAAGAGAAATCTACCCCAGCTTTGAGGGTGGACTTGATAACTATAGGTGACCCCAAATCTCTCGCCAGTAATTTCTTCAGGAATGGTTATGTGACTTACACTGAGCAAATGGTACAGGGAAGTGGTTTACTGGACACATCAAGGAAAATTCTGACTCTTCTGAGAAATTTTTCTAAAACAACCTCCCCTCCCTTTCCTTGAACACTGCCATGCTTGGGTGTGAGGGTACATATCTACAGACATCTTACCAGCCTCAGGATGAAGCCAACATATGGAGAAGTATAAACACAGGGACTCCTGAAAATTAGAAATGAAGTCAAAATCATGAAAATCCTGACCAACACTTTATATCCAATTATTCCATTAAGTCAGAGAACATTTTTTTTTTTTATTTTTAAATGTTAGTTGGGTTCCTGTTAAAACTGAAATAATGCTAACAGATACAAAAGTTTAGGGCAAGTTTGCTTTCTCACAATTACCAAATTATGCACTATTAAAACTATCACTTTTTGTTGAGATACTGACTTCAAAGAGCCCATGTTTAAACTGAATATTTAGTAGATTAAAGCATATCTCTTGACTAAAATCTTAGTACCTTATGATTGGCACCTACTAGCAAGAACACATTTGTCAGATTGACAGTTATCACCAAGAAACGGGGATTTTTGTTCATTAATTAAACATTACTTTTAAACATGTTTTATTGAGTGCCTACAATGGGCCCAATAATACTCCAGGCAATGGAAATACAGTCATGAACAAAACACACAAAAATCCTTGCCCTCATGAAGCTTACATGCTGGAGAGGGAAACAGACAATGACATATTTATGAAATACAGGGTATGCCAGATGGTGAAAAGTGTTAAGAAGTAAAATCACACAGGCACAGAAAGAGTCTGAGAAAGAAGACGACAATCTAATCTCAAAAAAGAGAGTCAAGGAAAGCCTCACCTCTTGTTAACATTCAAGAAAATGCCTGCAGGAATTAGGGAGCAAGAGCATTTCTGGGGATAGGGCGATAGCTACAGGCAAAGAGAAGAGTGTGTGTGTTGAATGCCCTGGAGATGGAGACGCAGCCTTCCTGCTGTTTCCTGTCCCAGGAATAGTAAGGCATGCAACAAAGCTGGGCTGCAGTGGGAAGGGAGAGTAGGGAAGAAGGCGTTACAGAGGGAACATGCGGCCATTTGCACTTGCAAGAGAAAGCAGACCAGGATCAATTGCTGCAATATGCAATTTATTAGAAGATGTCTGGGTCCAGGTATACTTTGAAGATAGAACCAACACGACGTGTTGATGAATCGGATGTGAGGTATGAGAGAAACATATCTGTCAAAAATGGCTCAAAGTTTTTTGACCTTAGCAGCTAGAAAGATAGTGTTGGTAACTGGGAAGAATGTCACGGCACAACCAATTTCTCTGGCTGGGGTGAGGAGGCAGTATATTTGAAGGATCCGGAATGTGTATTTGGACTTGCTAAATTTGAGCTGCCTGTTGGATATCCAAGTGGAGATGTAAAAAAAAAAAAAAAAAAAAAAAAAAAAAAAAAAAAAATCTGAGTTCAGGAAGAGCTCTAGACTAGAGCTCTACATTTAGAAGTTATCAGTGTGTTGTTAGTATTTAAAAGCATGAAATTTGATGAAATTATCTGGAAAGGAAACATCGAGTATGAAAATAAGAGATCTGAGGTCTGGGTCCCACGACGATGTGATACAGAAAAAGTACGTTTATGTTGAGGGGAGAGGCTTCTAAAACATTGTTCCAACAGAGAGAGAATCCCTATTTCCATCTAGTCCGAAAGTTATGAGAAACAGGAATAAAGGAGATGGTACAGACATATGCCTAAATGGTTGTCTTTTTATCTTTCATTACCCTATTCGGGAAGCATATAACATGGTCTGTAAAGTTTCAGTGAAGGTTTGATTTTGTGAATGGGTTCTTTTGCTGAAAGCAACAGTAAGCCCAGACTCACACCGGAATAAAGGATAAGGTGATGGTTAACCTCACACGACAATGGACCTGAAGGAAGAACAGACCCGGGGCAGGCACATGGCTCACCTCTGACCCCTTGTGGTTCTCCTGCACCTGCTCTGTCCCACATTGACTTTGGCTTCGGAAAACCACCAAGATGGTCACAGCTGTTCCTGGCCTCACAGCAAGAGCAGAAAAGCAGGTCTGCTCTTCGAATGTCCCAGAGCACAAATGAGTTAGAACCGGTGAGGAGCAAGAGAGGTTTATTTCAATGAATAGGTCACACAGAAGCTGAAAATTTAATCAAGAAAGAAGCAATTCAAAAGTGATGTTCAGTAATATCCTTGAGCTCGTTACACACAGAATATATTTTTCAAGTACTTTTGAATTTCCTTTCTTTCTTCTATTATTTGCCTTCACACAGCCAATCTCTCAAAAACATTAACAAATTATTTCAAACCCTTTCTCTTAGTTTTCTCCCCTATGGGCCTTCATCTACTTCCTCAAATTTAAACCAATTGCTTTCTGGTCCTGTTGCACAACTATCATTATGGTAATAATGTGCTTTGCTACACCCCTGTATATATTTCTTGAATCTTTATAGGAAATCTTCCCTATAAAGCTTCAATAGGACATCTCTTCATACCTCATGGGTCAAAATTAGATCCTCTGCCTACTTTCACACCAACTAATGGCAAGGAGATAGGATGATGGTCACTAGACTATTAAATAAAGATCCCTTTGACCTAGAGATAGGATTCTTCCCTGAGGAGCTGACATCTAGAGAAATTGGGATTTGGTTGTCAAGAAGAAAGAAGGAATTGGATGCTGGGTATGCAGCCAACGGTATCTGATTCAGTGATGAATAGAAAATCCTATTTAAAGCACACAAAAGGAGCAGTGAGTTGTAAAAAGAAGTAAATATAATTGCAAAAATGAAAAAGCCATCTATGTGATTTTACACATTGTTGTTCATGAAATATGAAACAGTTAAAAGACTGAGTAGGATATTTAAAATCACTTCTAGCACCAACATTTTGAGTTAAATACTATTTTGATAAAATCACGTGAATAGCTGTAAAACGCCATAAAATATCACCGCTCTATTTTGAGAAATCTTAATACTTTAATGGTAGCCATTTTGGGACATAAACTGGTTGCATATTTTTTTGTTTTGAGATGGAGTCTTGTTCTGTCAGCCAGGCTGGAGAGCAGTTCAGCTCACTACAACCTCCTCTTCCAGGGTTCAAGAGATTCTCCTGCCTCAGCCTCCTGAGTAGCTGGGATTACAGATGTACATCACCATGCCTGGATAATTTTTGTATTTTTAGTAGAGATGGGATTTCACCATGTTGGTCAGGCAGGTCTCCTAACCTTGTGATTGGGAGCTTCGGCCTCCCAAAGTGCTGGGATTACAGGCGTGAGCCAGCATGCCTGGCCAGTTGCATAATGTTTTAAACATTACATTGCTCATGACTGGTAAATGTAACATCAAGCTTCAGTTGACAGTAATCAGATGGGTTTCAGACTATATAGTTTTATATGAGAAACAGTAAGCATCTGATTCTTAAAATGGAACTTAATGGAGCTACTATTAAAGTCAGCGTATGAACAGAGCCAGATTAATAGATTAGGTAAATGGTGATCTCAGTCCCAAAGGCAGCTTGCAGTTTATCATATGTCTATATTTCCCTCTTTAAGAGAGAAAACTCTAAATTGATGTTTTTAAAGGCCATAAGTCATCCCTCCAAATCTCTTCTATTCTCATCAGCCACATGTCCAGGGTCCTGTACATTTTGACCTCCACTTCACTTCATTTGCCTCTAATTTGGTCTCTGTTGCATTAACTTCATTAAGAAGGCACAAAAACACAATGCATTTTGCATGTGCAGAATTGTTATTTCAATACAAATTCTTCTCTCCTACAAAAACCAAGATTCTATAAAGAAATATAGAAATATATGGCCCAGTTTGCTCTTTCTGTCCCTGGCAAAATAATGACTAAATGTGATCTCCCATCCCTTTATAATTGATAGGCCACTGATTTAAAATAAAAATCACTGCTATTGATTTTCTGTTGGACAAGGTTAATAGCTTGTTTGTTCTTGTGTGCCTTCGATTTATATGTGGCATTTATTTCCCTGTTTTTTATTTGTGTTGGTTTTGTTAACAAAAAATCATTTTGTAAATAAGATTATCATTACATATATCAATGATCAGGTTTCTCTAGTAATGAGGCTATCAGGTAATATACCAGTGTTCTTTCTCTCAGAGAAAATTATCTCTTACTCATTTTCACTTAGATTTGAAACCATTCATCTATTCTCAATTCTTTAAAGATAATTCCAAATTAATTATCAAGCTGCACCAGGTAGAAATAATGAAAATCCTTTAAGGGAGAAAATAGATAAACCAGCTGATTCTTCATGAACTAATCAGCTCAAGTTCTTTCATATTTCAAGTAGCTTTCTCAAGGTCAGAGTTGACATAATTCATATGAGTTATTACATCACTTTTCTTTGGAATTTTGAAATAAAGAGTTGAAACCAGTTTCTGAGAGAAACTGTTATCTGATAAAATAATTTACAAGGCAATAATGAGGAAAACATTAATGAGCATTCCCAGATTATATATATCTAGCCTTCTTTCCTGGATCTTCCTGAGTGCAAATAGATCATGTATTACTATCTGGTAATGGATGAGTCAGCATTAGGACCTAAGATATACCTATGTGGAGAGTGCTATTAATACTTTTGGTAACCTGTATTAAACATGTTCTTTAATAGAATGATTACTTTTTAATTTTAAAAACTTACTATTTTTATTAGTATTATAATTATTATTTGAAACGGAGTTTTGCTCTGTCAGCCAGGCTGGAGTGCAGTAGCACCATCTCAGCTCACTGCAACCTCCACCTCCCGGGTTCAAGCAATTCTCCTGCCTAAGCCTCCTCTGAGTAGCAGGGACTCCAGGCATGCACCACCACACCCCTTTAATTTCTGTGTATATATATAGATATAGATATAGATATAGATATAGATATAGATATAGATATTTGGTAGAGACTGGGTTTTACCAGGCTGGTCTCAAACTCCTGACCTCAGGTGATCTGCCTGCCTCAGCCTCCCAAAGTGCTGGGATTACAGGCGTGAGCCACTAGGCTCTGCCAAAATATTTTGTCATTATTTAAAGCCAAATACACTGATACACATGGTCCAAATTTCTGAGCTCCAGAAAAATTTAACCAAACTACAATTTCAAATGTATGCTACCAACGAGATCATAGTGTGAAAATGGAAGTGTGCCTTGGTAACATGAGACACAGTATCCTACCCAGACGCAGGTACATGGAAAATAGGTACCAAAAACAAGTCCTCAGTCAGTTGTGATGAATGACCCTGCCCCTTTGCAATAAAAATAGTGTCTGGCATGAGTAAGAAAAGTTGCTTTCTCCTGAACAAGAGCACTAACTAGTTTCTCAGCTTGCCAATGGGCAGTTCCCTTCACCATTCCATCAGTGATATGGCTTGGTTTGGCTGTATCCCCACCCAAATCTCATCTTGAATTGTAGCTCCCATAATTCCATGTTGTGGGAGGGACCCAGTGGGAGATAATTGAATCATAGGAGGGTTTCCCCATACTGTTCCCCTGGTAGTGAGTAAGTCTCATGATATCTGATGGTTTAATAAGGTGATTTCACTTTTGCTTGGCTCTCATTTTCTTTTGCCACCACCATGTAAAAAGGGCCTTTCACCTTCCACCAAGACTGTGAAGCCTCCCCAGCCATGTAGAACTATGAGTCCATTAAACCTCTTTTTTGTTAAAAATTACCAGTCTTGGGTATATCTTTATCAACAGTGTGAAAACAGATGAATACAATCAGTTTTGTTGAGTCTCATCTCTGAGGATGTTGGTGGCTGCTGCACTGGTCCACTGACTGTGGCCCATCTCTGCATGAGAGTCAATGCCACTTTTTTAGGCTTAGTGACAGAGAACATGAACAATTCACTCTCTCCTCACTCCCAGTGCACAGAAGGGAAGAAATGGAGAAGTTTATTTCAGGTAATGAACCACATATAAATTGATAATCAAGACAGAAGAGACAGAAAAAATGATCCAGTATCGCCCTTGGTCCAATTGAGGACTGAACATGTTTCTGTCAACTGCCATTTCTTTTTCTGTATGTATTCTGCCTTAACACATCTATTTCCTCAAGAACATTACCAAATTTATTGAAACTCTTTCTCTCAGTTTTCCTCCTTTCTGGTCATCTCTCCGCTTGCTCAAGACTGAACTGATGGCTCTTGGGCTGAGTGCCCAGCTGTCATCATGGGAACATGCTTCATTCCTCTTCTGAGTGGGATCAACTGTTTCCTCATTGCCATCTGTTGTTCTGGCTTGCTTTGCTTCTCATTTCACTCTAGTTCATCTTTAAGTAATTTCTTACATAAGAGTTAGGACTTAGGAAGTATGGTAGGTAACTTTCTGAGCCTTTGACCATCTGGAAATGTTGCTATCATACTGTGCACCTGATTATAAGATTGGCTGGGGATAGAATTACAGGTTAAAATCATCTTCCTTCAGATTTTTAAACTATGGTCTCACTGTCCTCTGGCACAAGATACATATGTTGAGAAATCAGATGCAGTTCCAACCCTCTTGTTCTTTTTCTCTGAAATTGTTTAGGATATATTCTTCACTCTTGATATTCTAGAACTCCAAGTGTTAATCTTACCCAGCCTCCTCCCTAAATTAAGGAAAATCCACTACAAACAAACTCAGAGACTTCAAATGCTTCCAAAGTTTTGATAGAATTAGTTAGCTTCTGTTTAACACAGGACATCACTACAGAAACTTATCATGGCATCTCCTTGGCACTAAAAACACTGAAGAAATTGTGAAATTGCATTTTTTAAATTATGTGTTGTGGATAGTGTTATTATTTACCCAAGTATCCATTTTTATAAGCTGTTGCCTAAAACAAGCATCAAACACTCAAGTTTTAAAATACTTAGAATGTTTTATAATACGTAGTAAGTGCTACATATTATAAAACATTCTAAATATTTTACAACTTTCTCTTAACTCATATATTTCTCATAACATCCCAGTGAGAAAGCTTCTGTTATTATCTCTGTTTTGAAGATGAGCAAACTGAGACCCAGAAGGGTTAAACTATTCATAAAGAAAACAGAACTAATGTAGGGTAAATGCACCTGATAGCAACGGCAAGCAAACCTTTAGAATGACCATGTATGGCACATGCACCTGAATATGTGTTCTCAGCTAGGGAATCCAGGAGTGGTCAACCCAGAAATTCATTTCTTATCTATGATAAACATCTGGCTCCTGTTTCACCCACTGCTCCACCCACTGCCATCCTGTGGAATACAAGCTGAACAGGGGGTCGAGGCCCTGAGTTTTGGTTTAAAGAAGGATGCCAGGTGGAGGTCGTTAAGGCTGGGTGCTGAATGAAAATGTTCTATCAACTGCATGCTATTCACAAGCAGTTTTGGTTTTCCTGCCCAGCCCACTGCCACTGGATTGTAGGAAAGTGGGTAAGCTGTCCAACCTAACACCAATGGACTCTCTCCCCTGTATCTAATCCCTTAATAAAAGCCCATGTCTCATTTGCTGGCTCTGGGTCTCTCCTTCCACCTCTTGAACCTGGTGCCTTCCCTACTGAAGTTAAGAGGGTTTTGGTACAACAGCTGGTAAATGGCTGATTCAGGATTTTCACTCAGGAAATCTTGCCGAGGAGACCATCAGCACTAAGCTAGTTGCCTCTCATGAGATAAACACGTCAGGCTCTTTAAACACTATCTTACATTACAGTTATACAATAAGCACGTGAATATGACGAATGAATAAAAAGCCCTAACATGAAAAGTGATGCTGTTTATGCTCCCATCTTCCTCAAAGTAGTCCTTCCTAAATTGTCTAAGTTCTTCACCTACTTAGCATTCAATACATTTGGAATCTTCAGTGAGTGTTAAATTGATCCTTCTGCTGCTGACACTGCTCTAAGCCTTGCAGTATAATGAGGCTCTCAGAAGAAAACAAACCACTTATTTTATTAGTTAACTCAAAACATCTTTCCCTCTATTTTACAGATAGATGGAATCTGCATAAATGCTCAAGACTATACAATTTCCAGAAATTTAAGATTTTAAGTATTTTTTAGATACTTTAGGGAATAGTTTGTATTGACTAATATTTATTCTGAAATTTCCCCTTCTCTACTAAATTTTTTAAATTTTAAATAAGACAAAACAAACAAATTTTAAGTAAGACAAAATAAAGGTAATGCTTTAAAGTATTACTTTTTATCTTCTTATTTTCACAAAGTCATTCAGTGAGCTTCACCTTTGACTTTTTATCTGCTCCATCCCAGAAACAATATTTTCCTTAGGGAACCAATCTGGTGACTTGGCCCTCATGTGACCTAGGTTCCAGTCCTACCTCTGACTCTTGGTAACTATGAAACCTGAAACAAATTAAATACCACCTTCTTTGAAATTCAGTTTTCTCATTTATAAAAACTTAATGATAATTTCTGCCTTGCTGACTTCTTGTGAAATTAGAGGCAACATACGTGAAGGATTTGATCCAGAATATATATTCAGCAGACAGCATTTGTTCTATCTCAGTATGTCTTAAGAAAAAGAAGGTGCATTGTGCCTTTAAATGCAAATGGTATAACTAGAAGTTTTACCATAAACTAATTATCCCAAAGTTTGAAAAAAAATCAAGAGATAATTTCTGGGGTCAAGTCTCTATACTCCAAGTCATGAAAATCAGTTTAATATCTCAAAAATGAGATTTGTTAAACTGATTGTTTGGAATAAAATCAAGCAAAGAGAATACTAAGAAAACTTTTAAGATTTCTTCCTAAATACAGATCTCTAATTATAATTATTGAGCAGATTCTTTTCTTCTCTTGTCCATATTGACAACCATATCTTTAAAATTTTTTTCAAACTCTTGATAGTGAAATATAAATGTCTAGCATTCTCTTTTTAGAATGACTTTAGTGTACGGAAAAGGGTTTCAGTTTTTCTGTGAACAATTAAGCTATTCTGAGGACCCATGGGTAATTAATTAGTTTTCTCCAAACTGTTAATTAAGAAGATGTTTAAGACATATCAAAGACATTATAAGAGGCCTACCTTGAAACATCCGAGTTTTCTAAGTTTGGTCTTGCTTTAAAGTGCCTTAAAAATGAATCTGTACTAAATGAAGCATTCTGGTCTCTGACATTTCCCACTCAATCAGCCTGAGGCTAATGATACGTATAGGCCTGAATTCAAGACAGAAAAAAACGTGTCTTCCCACATGCCAAGAACAATGCCTAGCAAATGAGTCTTTTTTCCCTAAGCAGTCATATACGTGTGTTCCATGCTTTCTGTTGCATTACTAGTAACCAACCATTCCCGTAAGGCCAGCAGGATCAAAGATCCATGCATGTATTCAAAACCTCCTCCAAAAACTCTCCACACTCCTGCACCACATAAGCTCAGTATTTCCTTGTACATGCAAGAAAAAAATTATTCTTCAATGCTTACATGAAAAGGAAACATGCATAAACAGGATTCATGCCTCATTCACATTTTATAAAAGGTGGAGATGCTATAAGTGCCTGCTGTGTTTCATTTTTTGGGTGTATGTGTGTGGGGGGGGGCGTGTGTGTGTTGGTGGTGTTTTAGAAATGAATGTATAAACACCAATCCTCAAAGGTAGCCTTAAAAAATTGCCTGAAAAACACCTGTAGTTTTACAAGGCACTGCCTTACATAAATTTTGATTTATATTTACTTATACTAATGTGAAACAAAAGTATATCTTGGGACTCCCAAATCTTGAAGCCAAAGGAAAAAGTCAAGCTAGAAACTGCTTAGGGCCAACCTGTCTCCGTTTTATTCAAAGTCACCCCTCTGCTCATTGAAGTAAATGCATATCTGATTCCCTCCTTTGGAGAGGCTAATCAGAAACTCAAAAGAATACAACTAACAAGGGATGTGAACAACCTCTTCAAGGAGAACTACAAACCACTGCTCAAGGAAATAAGAGATGACACAAACAGATGGAAAAACATTACATGCTCATGGTTAGGAAGAATCAATATCATGAAAATGACAATACTGCTCAAAGTAATGTATAGATTCAATGCTATTCCCATCAAGATACCACTGACTTTCTTCACAGAACTGAAAAAAAAAACACCTTAAATTTCATATGGAACCAAAAAAGAGCCCACATAGCCAAGACAATCCTAAGTGAAAAAACAAAGCTGACTTCAAACTATACAATAAGGCTACAGTAAAAAAAAAAAAAAAAAAAAAAAAAAAAAAAAAAAAAAAAAATGGTACTGATACCAAAACAGAGATATAGACCAATGGAAGAGAACAGAGGCCCCAGAAATAATGCCGCACATCTACAACCATCTGCTCTTTGACAAACCTGACAAAAACAAGCAATGGGGAAAGGATTCCCTATTTAATAATCATGTTGGGAAAACTAGCCAGCCGTATGCAGAAAGCTGAAACTGTATCACTTTCTTACACCTCATACAAAAATTAACTCCAGATGGATTAAAGATTTAAACGTAAGACCTAACACCATAAAAAACACTAGAAGAAAACCTAGATAATACCATTCAGAAAATAGGCATGGGCAAGGACTTCATGACTAAAACACTGAAAGCAATGGCAACAAAAGCCAAAATAGACAAATGGGATCTAATTAAACTAAAGAGCTTCTGCACAGCAAAAGAAACTATCATTACATTGTACCAGCAACCAACAGAATGGGAAACAATTTTTGCAGTCTACCCATCTGACAAAGGGCTAATATCCAGAATCTATAAAGAACTTAAATTTACAAGAAAGAACCAATGGCTGGGAGCAGTGGTTCGTGTGTGTAATCACAGCACTTTGGGAGGCTGAGGTGGGCAGATCATGAGGTCAGGAGATCGAGACTATCCTGACCACAGTGAAACCCTGTCTCTACTAAAATACAAAAATCAGCTGAGCATGGTGGCACATGCCTGTAGTCCCAGGTACTCAGGAGGTTGAGGCAGGGGAATCACTAGAACCCAGGAGACAGAGGTTGCAGTGAGCCGAGATCATTCCACTGTACTCCAGCCTGGTAAAAGAGCAAGACTCCATCTCAAAAAAAAAACCAAACAAACAAAAAAACACACACTAAAAAGTGGGAGAAAGACATGAACAGACATTTTTCAAAAGAAGACATTTATGTAGCCAACAAACATGAAAAAAACCTCATAATCACTGGTCAGTAGAGAAATGCAAATCAAAACCACACTGAGATACCATCTCATGCCAGTTAGAATGGCAATCATTAAAAAATCAGGAGACAACAGATGCTCTAGAGCAGTCATCCCCAAACTTTTTACACAGGGAGCCAGTTCACTGTCCCTCAGACTGTTGGAGGGCCGCCACATACTGTGCTCCTCTCTCTGACCACCAATGAAAGAGGTGCCCCTTCCTGAAGTGCAGCAGGGGGCCGGATAAATGGCCTCAGGGGGCCGCATGCGGCCCATGGGGCCGTAGTTTGGGTATGCCTGCTCTAGAGGATATGGAGAAATAGGAACACCTTTACACTGTTGCGGGGAGTATAAATTAGTTCAACCATTGTGGAAGACAGTGTGGTGATTCCTCATTGATCTAGAAACAGAAATACCATTTGACCCAGCAATCTCCTTACTGAGTATATACCCAAAGGATTATAAATCATTCTATTATAAAGACACATGTACACATATGTATACTGTGGTTTTGTTCACAATAGCAAAGACTTGGAACCAACCCAAATGCCCATCAATTATAGACTGGATAAAGAAAATGTGGCACATATACACCATGGAATACTACGCAGCCATAAAAAAGGATGAGTTCATGTCCTTTGCAGGGACATGGATGAAGCTGGAAATCATCATTGTCAGCAAACTGACACAAGAACAGAAAACCAAACACCGCATGTTCTCACTCATAAGTGGGAGCTGAACAATGAGAACACATGGATACAGGGAAGGGAACATCACACACTGAGGCCTGTCAGGCAGCGGGGACTAGGGGAGGGCTGGCAGAGGGTGGGGGTTAGGGGAGGGATAACATTAGGAGAAATACCTAATGTAGATGACAGGGTGATAGATGCAGCAAACCACCATGGCATGCGCATACCTATGTAACAAACCTGCATGATCTGTACATGTACCCCAGAACTTAAAGTATAATAATAATCTTTAAAAACTGAAACCATGGTCAGGGCTAGAATCCAAATTTTCTTTTCTAGTTTCCCCATTTCTACTAAGAATAAATCATAGCAGAACCAATTTATTTGAAAAATAAACTTTATATCATTAAAAAAGAAAGAATGCAACCATTTGTCTCTTATCTACCTATGGCCTGGAAGCCCCCTACCAGCTTGCTCCAAGTCTGCCCACCTTTGTTTCTAGTTATCCCACCTTTCCAGGCCAAACCAATATTCATCTTGCATATGCTGACTCATGCCTCCCTAAAATGCATAAAACCAAACTGTGCTCTGATCACCTTAGGCATATGTCACCAGGACTATCTGAGAATGCATCACATGTGCATGTCCTCAACCTTGAACAAAAAAAGTTTACAAATTAACTGAGACTGTCTCAGATTTTCCGGGTTCACACTAAACACTCTCAACTGTAAAATTATCTGAATATAAACATAATATTACATTTTCAAAATATTAAATCTTTGACAAAACAGTTATTTCTAGCAATTAATACTAAGAAATTAATCCAAAGGGACCCAAATATATAAAAACACAATGTTTATTATCTTACGAAGAATAAAATTAAAAACCTGGGTATAGCATATTTATAGAATATTTGAATACATATATATGTAAAACCTTTGATATGATGGCATATTATACAGAAATAAATATTTTTTAAATACAGTTTCAAAAAAATTAATAAGGAAATGTTGATAAGTGAAAATATGAATAAAACAATATTAGAGTATGTTTAAAATTAACTATATGTTTTATGTGTATTTGTACATATGTACACTATGTAACACATGTAGTTTATGTAGATAGCTATATAGGTGTATAAATATGTAATATGAAAAACCAAAAGGATATAACCAAAATGTCCTAGTGGTTACTTCTAGAGGTGCCATTATAGAAAAAACTTAATGCTCTTTTTTATGTCACCTTATGTTCCATGTACTATGTAATAAATATATATTTTTTTAATTAAAAATGCTCTTTTGATTTCAAAAATCCCCAATGGGACATTGAAATCAAATCTTCAGTAGGACTTTTGCCATTGTTTTGGGTGGTTATGACAAGATAGCTAATTGCATTTTGATACCTATTTTCTATCTTCATTATAAGCAGAGTAGTAGAGACTCCTATAGCTCCCTGGAATTGAGCTCCGAGTTTTTCAGCTCCCCTTGCAGCTAGACATGGTTAAGGCTAAGCCAATGAAATGTAAATAGAAATGCTGTATGGAGCTACCAGGAAACCTCTTTAACGGAAGTGAATGGGATAGTAGAAAGTTGTTTGCCCTGGTCAGGTGCATTGGCTCATGCCTGTAATCCCAGCATTTTGGGAGGCCAAGGCAGGTGGATCACCTGAGATCAGGAGTTCAAGACTAGCCTGGCCAACACAGTGAAAACCCATCTCTATTAAAAATACAAAACAACAAAAAAAAAATAGCTGAGAGTTCTGGCTGGCACCTGTAATTCCAGCTACTTGGGAGGCTGAGGCAGGAGAATTGCTTGAACCTGGAAGATGAAGGTTAGAGTGAGCCGAAATGGCACCATAGCACTCCAGCCTGGGAAACAAGAGTGAAACTCTATCTCAAAAAAAAAAAAAAAAAAAAAAAAAAAAAAAGAAAGAAAAGAAAGAAAAAGGAAGGAAGGAAGGAGGAAGAATATAGATAGATAGATAGATAGATAGATAGATAGATAGATAGATAGATAATGTATACCCTTCTACATTTCTTCCAGCTGGTGGCTTGCAACAAAGGAAATAATCTTGTAGATGGAAATCAACAACTAGAATGACAGAGCTTAGCCCGGGAGGAAACTGGGATCCCTGCTGGCCACAAAGCCACTGTACCAGCCTTAGACTGCCCTTTTGAGGAAGAGAAATAAATGTCTCTCTTATTTAAGCTATGTTTTTTTTTGTTTTCCCTCTTCTGTGCACCTTCTACAAACAGTGGTACCATCAATATCAGTCCCTGGCAACCTCAGCAATTATATTAATAAGCAACAACAGCATTAAAAAAATCATTAAGCTTTAGAACAATAATTTTTATGTTTGACCAAAGAGAACCAGAGCAGAAATGAAATATATATATATATATATAACATGGTAGCAAGTCCTGGAGCAATTTCTGAAAAATTTGAGTGAGGCTGGCATTTCCACATAAGGTGGCTAAACCATTGCTAATAATATTCTTGCTACAGCGTAATCTTTAAGTGGCATGATTTGCTCCATCAATTTATTCTTCCTGACAGACAAATAAAAATCCCTAAGGATTCCTTTTCTTCAAGCTTTCAATGTCGTTGTAACATAAAACTAATAATTTTTGTGACACGATCATTTATTGCAGGGCTCAGTTTCTCCCTTTCAAGCTATACTATTTCATGTCTAATTATAATAGTACAATATTTGTAATTACTAAAATTTTATCAAAGCCAAATGAAATTTCAAAAGTGAAAGGCATTCTTAATTAAGCTAATTTTATGACTACTTGCTCAGGCAATTTGGTTTGCATTTGTCTAAATCCTGGTAGATATGCCTCTGAGTGCTTAATTCTAGGAGAGGTCTTAGTGTATTACCTACAGGGAGCCAAGCTGGGCCGATATAAATCAGTAGATTCAAATCTAAGTTCAAAGACTGAAAGGATGAGGTGAGCTGTACCATGCATGTAAGAGTAGTTGATCAACCTACAAGGGCATATGGGAGCCAAGCAGAGAACAGATAAATAATTCAACTATAATGTGTAGAAGGTAATAGCTGAGAGGCCTGCAAGCAAGGTTTTAGTCCACTTTCGCAGTGACAATCATTTTGTGACCTTTTGCTATTTTCTATCCCAGACAAGGACTTAATTATCAGCACTGGTTATCAAGAAATCTAGAAGTCAATTATATAATGTGATCTTTCATTCAATATGGGTACTGGGTGGAAATCTAAAATAAAAACAAAATCAGAGGAAGATGCCATGTATAAGTGATATATGCATGGCATATTCTACAGTAGTAAGGACTTCAAGAAGAAAGGGTTTCAGAGTTTTCCAATCTGAAAGAAAATAAATGTGAGCACAAGCTGTGAACTCCAAGAGATCAACGAGAATGGCAAGAGGCTGAATTAAGCTGCCCAGAGGCAGAGAGACAACAGATAGTAAGAGGTGAAGAGTACAAGGTTAGGATTTGGAGGTTAGCTCCACAGAGCGAACTTCTGCATTACTCATTATTTAATCCCATATGATTAAGCGGTGGTGAGTCTCAGTCATGATGCAGATTACTACTACCATTCAAATGCTTGTTGATGCTTTCAATTGTTGACTCTGTGAAAATCACTTTTTAGAGAGTATTTGCATGTTAAGAGAACTGAGCTGTTAGGCTGTGTATAGTTGTTCTTGTTACTGCCCAACTTGGTACTACGAAACTCCTTTGTCTATAAAAGCCCTGACTGATTCTTTTCAAAAGCCACAGGATGGAAATTCCAGGTCAGAGAAAGAAGTAACCAAAACTTTTCTCAGTCCCTTTTTTGTCCTGCCAAAGAAAATGTTAAGCAATATCCAGATATTATCTATCCTGCCTCCACATATTTACTTAAACATGGTTATCTTTAATTGCACGAACAATAGCCACAATTCTTCACACCACCTCTTAGAAGATGATGGAGGGGTGTCCCCCCACACACACACACACATCCACAGACCACAGCTCAAAACATAAGGGAGCACTAAGTGTTCTTGGAGTGTTCTGATCTTTTTCTTATTTTCTCTGGACAAAAGTTTGGGGCCTCTGGGGAAGTCTAATTATAATATAAATTTGTCTAAAATGCAAAGGGACAAATCCCCCTCCCCCTGCCAATCTACCTGCAGACACCAGAAGTAATAAGAGTTTGCAAATAGAATTTGACAGAGCAGGAGCACTGTCATCTCTGACAAATACTGCCATGTTAAGTTCCAGCTCCCTTTCTAGCCTCATAGATTTCAAGGAAATCACTTCTCTTCTAAGCCAGAAAGAGCAAACAGTAAAATGCAGATAAGACAGCTGAGGCACAGAGGGAGGTGGGGGGAAATTCTCTAGGGTAGCTGCCAAACTTCCCGTCATACAATGAACCCCAGTAAAATAGTGAGCCTTAATAAGCACATTTCTTTCCATTCAGGTGCACTAAGATAGGGAAGCTAAAAGCAGACTGGGGCATGGGGAGGAGGGCATGCCTGCAGCTGCAGGAAGTTGCAGGGGAACAGACACAAAACTCTCCTTCCCAGATAAGCACAAAAAGAGACACAGAAGCAGTCCAAGCCTCCTACTCTCAATGCTCTTAGTCTGTAAAAGAGTGGGCTCTGCCCTAACTCAGCCAGAAGCCCCTCTCAGGTGGTTTGTTTTCTCTAAAATAAAACTGTCTTTGACTGTTAAGCCACCTTTCATGTTTCTTTCCTCATTAATTCTTATAGAATTCCCAAACAGAGGAACTTTGAGCAAATGCTATGCAGATGCTACTCCTCCCCCAATGCAGATATACAATCTATGTTTTAGAAAAGAGCACAGTGACTTTGCTACAGTTTGCTTAAGAAAACTGGTCATAATCTATTATCACTTTTGGTTCCTAGGAGAAAAATTAAGTTGTTACAAAGTGGTTCCAGAGGTGTCACTATCCATTTGGGGGAATTCACAGAGGATTTCTGATAACAGTGGTGAAGTATATTATTTGGAAGTGCCAGCAAGGTGTTCAAGCCAAAAGAACCATAATCATAGCCTGTTTTCCTTATTCACCAGATCATGCTAGGGCACCACTTGCATAACATAAAAATAACCAGAATCATGAATAGCTCTGTAATTTTTTCCTTTAGGTGCCAAATAAGTGGATCATTTATCTTTTTTAACATTTCAGTTGCTGTGCTAGCATTGCACAGCACACATGCAAAACAAATGATGACAAAGCTCTGAAATTTATTTTTGTGTAAGGATAACAGATGGAAGATAGCAGAGAAATAAATAAAAGTTTTGCCATTGTTGTTCCTCCTTAGTTACCTTTTAATGGTGGAAAACTGTCATTCTCAAATCTTAGTCCATTCTCATTCCCAATAGATTACTAATTCACACCTTTGTAGTTGTTCTCCAACCCTTAACACGGTCCTCACTCTCACCTGATACCTGCCTTCTCAGGCACTGAAGATACAGAAGCAGTCACAAAAAAACCCTTCACAAGTTTCCCCCACCACATCCTCTCACCTTCCAGTGTCAGTGTCTAAATACTCTTCCTTCCCTCCTGCTTTGTTGGAGAAATTCATGCTCCAAACAAAGGCCAAACCCCTACCCAAAGACACATCTCCAGCAATAAACCCTCCTGACTTTAGCTGCTACCTCATCTCTCACTACCCTTTACCAGGAAAAGTCCCTACAAAAAGTATCTAAACTTAGCCTCTAACTCTTTTTCTCCCTTTGTTCTCCCTTGAACCCACTCCCAAATCAAGCCATGACCACCACCATTCTACTGAAATTATACTTCTCAAGTTACCAATGACTATCATGTTGCAAATCCAGTGGTGAATTTTTCCAGGACTTCCTTTCTTATGAGACTGCACAGAAAGGTAGAAAACCCTAATGTACATGTGAAGGGACTATAGAATGTAAAAAATCACCTGAGAGCAACCCTAACACAAGGTAAAGCTGAATAATCTAGAAAACAGTAACTTCCCTGGAGCCCATTAGAGAGCTGAGGTCAAAGGCAAGTCCATTAGAGAGCTGAGGTAGAAGGTCAAAGCAGGTGAATAGAATTCCAGAGTTAACAGCCCTGTGAGGATACATGAGACCTAGGAAATAAGGCATTTTTGGAGCACAGAAAGCAGGTTAGAAGAATACAGTTAATATTACAAGAAATTCTTGAAGACCTATGAGCTAGCATCCCTTAGACCCTCAGACACAAGCTGAGTCACAACAAGCTCTTTTCTCTGACCTCCAACTTGTGTTCACAAGAAAGATGGGAGCAGGGAAGGAGAACTGAGAGAGGATAAAGCAAACAAAAACCTCTTCTTCTTTCCCAGACTTTTCTTGTTTAGGTACCCATAGCTTTAAGCTGCTAGAGAAAGGGCAGGAAACCCTTTTGGCCCTGGTGCTCAGACAATGTTAAACTATAATTAGGCAAAATATAGAAGCAAAATCTCTTGGTCTGTTAGAGGCAGAGAAGGTTGGAAATCCCCTCACCCCTTACCCACCCCCTACATTGCACTTAATAAGCAAAAGCAGCCTACCACTGAGGTTGAAACAGAAAACTCTCCTGCCACCAGTCCCAGGCAAAGATACACTGCTGCTAAGGGAAGAGTAGAAGCAAAGGCCATCTCTTCTAGGGAAGTAGCAGAAAATCTGCATAGGCCTGGGATCTTGAAATCATCACTGAACTCTTTCCTGCCTAAGGCCAATTTCTTCCCCTTGCTCTCACAGATACAAGGCAGGATAGGACTGCCATAGTGAGGAAGCACAAGAACGCAGAGAAATTTTCAGCCTGGAGGCTCAGGAGTACATTAACCTACCTAAGAGTGATGCTGGAACAAGAGAATCAAAAGTATCTGTTCCCACGACAAGCCCAACACTAAATAACATGCCAATCAGTATACTGCTGGGTGAAAAGCAAGAGTGTGGAGACAGTCCTCTTATGTTGCTCACATATTTGGGAACTATTGAAGCAAAGCTGAGAGTAAAGAAGAAACATCTAGAGCACTTCAACACTTCAGGCCACATGCCAAACACAAGGTAGCAGGAGACTCAGTGCTGAAAACGATCTGAAGTCTGAAGCTAACTACAGCAACAACAAGCCTAAGAAGACACAGTCACTGACGTTATTGACCATCAGGTCAGTCTCCATATTCATATTTCTCATCTCCATATTAATAGCCTTAGAGAAGATGAGGCATGACTATTTCAGGGCAAAAAGACTTCATATTTCAGTCTCTACCGTTCTACTACAGTCCAGTAGTCAGTAAAAATTTAGAAACACATGAAAAGCAAAAGAAAGCAACTCATTGTTAAGACATAAAGCAGTCGACAGAAATAGACACAGAGATGGACTCTGTTAGACCTGCAGAGAGAGGAGTTAAAATAATGGGGATAAATATATCAAAATATCTAGTAGAAAAGATAGATCATGTGCATTAATAAATGAGAAAAATAATTAAAAGACTCCAATTTTTTAAATATCTTAAAAACCCATGGAAACCAAGATGAGGAATTCCTTTAATGTATTTATCAGTAGACTAAACACAGAAGAAGCAAGACTGAATTAAAATACAAAATAAAAATGTGAAGCATTAAGTGAAAGAGTGAATAAAACAGAACAGAGTATCCACATGCCATGAAACAATATAAAATGACTTAATATATAATTGAAAACATATAAGGAGAGAAAATGGAACAGAAGAAATAAATGAAAACATTATGGCTGAGAATTTTCCAAATGGAATGACAAAACAATAGATCCAAGAACCTCAAATGATAAGCTGGATAATGTGCATGTGAGCATGTGCATGCACACACACACACACACACACACACACACACACAAATGCACACTCTTTCCTAAAAACACCATAATCAAACTGTAGAAAGCAAAAACAATAAGAAAAGCTGTAAGACAGCCATGGAGTTAGGAGAAGAAACAGAATATATAAGGGAACAAATACAAGATTTAGAAGATACTTTTCTACAGAAATTATACAAGTTAGAAAACAAACAAAAATAATACCTTAAAAAAGAAAGAAAAAAATTTAGTCTAGTATTCTACATCCAGCAAAATATTTTTCAAAAAAATGAAGGTTTACAAAAAGGCTTACAGACCAACAAAAGCTTAAACCAGCAATGAAAGAAACTTTAAAGGAATTTCTTTAGGCAGGAGTATGACACTAGTTATAAATTTAAATCTATACAAAAACATTAAGAGTGTCACAATAAAAGTGAGAATGAACATAGAATTTTTTTTTCTTATTTGTTGACCTTTGTTATAGTTGGCAATTTAATGCAAAAAAAATGAATGCACTTTAGGGTTAATAACATTGGCAGAAGTAAACTATATGACAATTACAGTTAGTTCAAAGGATAAGAAGAAAATGGAAATATACAACTACACTGTTTTCCATGCTAACTGTGACATAGTATAATATTATTTGAAGGTAGACTGTTGTATGCTGAAGACATTATCAAACCCCTAGAGAAACTACTAAATAAAATAAAATGGAAGGATAGCTAATAAGTCAATAGTGGAGCTAAACAGAAATTATAGAAATTCCTCAATTAACTAAGAAGAAGCCAAGAAAAAAGAAAAAGAGAACAAAGATGAGGTGGGACAAACAGAAGACTAATTGTAGATTATTAATTTAATTCTAACCACATCAATAATTGCATTAAGTGTAAGTGGTCTAAATGCTAAAATTAAGGCAAAGGTTAACGGATTGGATTGCAACTCCTCCTCAAATAGAAAGATATGGATAGGTTAAAAGCCAAAGGGTGGAAAAATATACATCAATCAACAAAAATATACACTAATCAACAAAAATCTTGACTAACTTAATTAGTATTAGATAAAGTAGACCTCGGAACAAGAAATATTCTCAGGATTAAAAAAGATCATAGCATTAGGATTCATCAAGAAAAATTAAAATCCTAAATGTGCAATCACCTAGTGAAGGATTTTAAAAACACATAGAGCAAAAAGTGAGAGAACTGAAAGTATAAATACACAAATCCACAAATATAAATGGAAATCCACAAATATAAATGGAAATATTCCTCTCTCAGTACATGATACAACAAATAGAAATTTAAAAATCAGTAAGCCTGTGATCCCAGCACTTTGGGAGGCTGGGATCTAAATTTAAAAATCAGTAAACCTGTAATCCCAGCACTTTGGGAGGTGGGTGGATCACATGAAGTCGGGAGTTCAAGACCAGCCTGGCTAACATGGAGAAACCTCGTCTCTACAGAAAAGAAAGAAAAAAGAAAAGAAAAGAAAAGAAGGAAGGAAGGAAGGAAGGGTAAAAATATAGAAAACCTAAACAATATTATCAACCCGTTTTACCTAACAATCTACCAATCAACAAGATATACATTTTTTGCAAGTGCACAAGTATCAATGTTAACCATATTCTGAGTCATAAAGCATGTTTCTACAAAATTTTTAAGTCATACAAAATATGTTCACTGAACACAATAGAATCAGTAGAATTAAGAAGTGAGAACTCAGTAAGAGAACAGTATCTTGAAAATCCCCAAATGTTTTGGAGAAACATATTTTTAACTAATCCATAAGTCAAAGAAAAAAATAAGGAAAGTGGAAAATGTTTTGAAAGAATTTGAAGTGAAAGCACAACATATGAAGATATGATGAATGAAACTAAGACAGTGCTTAGGAAGAAACAATCATATCAGAAAAAAAAAATAAGTTCTCAAATTAAGGATATAAGCTTCCACCCTAAGAAACTAGAAAAAGAAGAACAAATTAAATCTTAAAAAAAAGAAGGAAGGAAATAATAAAAATAAATCAAAAGTCACTTAAACAGATGACAGAAGACAATGAAGAATCTCAAAGCAAACAAAAGCTGATTTTTAGAATTATTTGATATCAATAGAATTGTAGATCTATAGCAAGAAGTGTTATGAAAAAGAGAGATTACCAATACTGGAAGCAGAAAAATAAATAACAATGTTCATAAAACAAATATTAAAAGGATAATAAGGACATTTTAATAACAACTTTATGCCAATAAATTTGATAAATTAGATTACATGGACTGATTCACTGACAGATACAAACTACCAAAGCTCAAACAAGAAAAACATTACCAATTCCTATGTTTGTTAAATAAGTTTAATTTACAGTTTAAATCTTTCCCACAAAGAAAACCACCAGATGGCTTCACCAGTGAATTCCACTAAGAAAGACAGTAATTTCCTAGAATTCTACAGAGAGAGAGAGAGAGAGAGAGAGAGAGAGAGAAGGATGGGAGGGAAGGGGAGGGGGGCAGAGAAATAAATAAATTTGCAGATTATCCCTCATGAAAATAAGTGCAAATATCTGAAACAATTAACAAATCTAATCAAAAAGTATAAAAGATAGATAATACATCATGACAAGATTGTTTTATCCCAGGATGCAAGGTTGGTTCCACATTCAAAAATCTGTTAATGTGGTATACTATCTCAACACAATAAAAAATGAAAATTCTGTGATTACTTAAGCAGATTCCATAAAAGCTTTTGAAAAAATACAACACCCATTAACAATGAAATCTCTCAACAAACTAGAAATACAAGGGAACAGCTTTGACCTGATAAGAGCATCTTTGAAAAAACTACAGTTAATATAACTTACTGATGTAAGTCTGAATATTCCTTTCCCCATATCCCTACCACCAAAATCAAGAGTAAGACAATAATATCTACTCCAACCATTTCTGTTCAGCATAAGAGTAAAGGCCCTAGCCAACACAACAAGAAAAGATAACTAAAAGATATGAGAATTGGAAAGGGTGAAATAAAATCATCTTTATTCACAGACAATATTGTCTCCTTGCTAAGAAAGAATATAAATATATAGCAACAAACAATTTGATGTTGAGAATAATACTATTTATAATAACTTCAAAAAAATTGGGTATAAGTTTATCAAAATAGGAATAAGAAAGATATTATCAAAACTACAAAACACTGATAAAAGATATCAGAACAGGTCTAAATAAACTCAGAAATACGATGTTCATGGAGTGGTAGATTCAATATGATTAAGAGATTAATTCTCCCTAACTTATCTAGAGATAAAACTATAATTCTAATCTAAAACTAAGATTCTTTTAAGAAAATTAAAAACTAATTGTAAAATGTCTATGAAAAGGCCAAAGAGCTGAAAGAGCTAAACAGTTGTGAAAAAGAAAAAGTTGGAGGAGTCACACTAATTGTTTTTCAAAAGTAGTACAGTAAAACTTCACTTAACGCCATCAATGGGTTCTTGAAAAATGAGACTTTAAGTGAGATGATGTACAGGAGGTCCTCAAGTAAGATTGTTTCATTCAACATTGTATTGTTTTAATGTTGATGTGGGGAAAAATTAGTTTTATTATAATATGTATTGTTTCACTTAAAGTTGTTGTTTCCAATAACCTATTGATAACCTTAGCTGAGGACTTCTGTTTCATGAAATCATCAAAAGCAATAGAGTATTGGAAAAATTATGGACATACATATCAATTCAACATAAAAGAGAGTTCAGCAATAGATATTACACTCACCTGCTGTGTTAGCCTGTTTGCATTACTATAAATACCCAAGACTAGTTAATTCATAAAGAAAAGAAGCATATTTTGGTTCACAGTTCTATAGACTGTACAGGAAGCATGGGGCTGACATCTGCTTCTGGTGAGGTTTTCAGGAAGTTTACAATCATAGCAAAAGGTAGAGGAAGAGCAACTGTATTACATGGTGGGAGGGAGCAAGAGAGAGAAAAGAAAGGTCCTAGACTGTTAAAGTTACCAGATCTTACATAAATTAACTAAGCAATAATTCATTCATCAGCAAGGAGAAGACTCTAAGCCGTTGATAACAGATCTGTCACTATGATCCAATACCTCCCACTAGGCCTACCTCCAACACTGGGTCACATTTCAACATTGATATTTAGAGGGAACAAAACAACAAAACCATATCATCCCACCTCCGGCCTTCCAAATGTCATGTTCTTCTCATATTGCAAAATAAAAACATCTCTTCCCAATAGTTGCCAGGATTTTTAAGTCATTCCAAAGTCTTTTGAAAGTCCAAAGTCCAAATTCTCATCTAAGACTCAAGACATGTTCCTTCCACTTACGAGTGTGTAAAATCAAAAGCAAGCTATTTACTTCCAGGATACAATGGTAGTACAGACAATAGGTAAATACCTACCTTTCTTCCTATCTCACAAACTACTTGCTCCATCTTCTTTGCTGAATCTATTCCCAACCACTTAATATTGAAGTTCCCCTAGGACTCCATCCTGGGTCTTCCTATTGATAACATTTTTTAAATGATCTCAACTTATGTTTTAAACATCATCTACAAACTTCCGATTCTCAAATTTATATCTCAATCTGGGTCTCTCCTAAATGTTAAAATTCTATGTTTATTGCCATATTCAACATCTCCACTTGGTTGACTAATATACATCTTACAATTTGCATCTACTAAAACAAACTACTGATCTTGTCCCCAAAACCTGCATTCTAGGGACTCCTCCATTTCAGTCCATTGATGTTCCTCCCTTCAATTTACTGAAGGCCAGTCAATTTAAAACAGCCCCTTATTCTTCATTCTCACAGTCTGCTCCAATCCATTAGCTTGTTCTATTGTTTCTACCTTGAAAATACAATATGCACAATCAACCTCTTCTCACCGTTTCTGTTACTACTACCTACCAAAGCCATCTTCATACTCTGGTTTCTCTTTGTCTTTCTTACTTCAACCATGCCAATACAGTCCCCACACAGAGCCAGGAAAATCTTATTAAAACAATTCAGAACACTTGCTGCTTCTGCTCATAATCCTCCAATGACTTTTCATCTCACAAAGAGCAAAAGGCAAGGTCCTTAAAATGACCTTCCATTTCCTTAGCAGGCCGGGCCACTCTTTATTAATACTCATGTGCTTGCTCTTGTCTCTGTAGCCGACTGCTGCTCAGGGAGCAAGCCAGGGCCCTTCCCTCCCCAGGGCCCTTTTCTTCCAATTCCCCAAGCACAGAAAACCCTCTTCCATGATGCAGTGCTCATGCCTCCAGTCTGTTCAACTATTATCTTATCAGCAGAGTCTTCCCAGACCCCATAACAACCCATAATTCCCACTTCCATGCTCTTTTTTAATGCTAATACTTATAAACTATATTATTTATCAATACATATTCATATATATACACCCATATATACAAATACATGGATTTTTTAAGTGTTTATCTTGCCCCAGTATTATTTTGTACAATCTATGTTGATGAGGATAATTTATCTGCTTATTTACTGTATATTTATATATTTCTGTATTATCTATAATATTTACTACATATTTATTTACTGTACATTTTTATATACTGCAATTTCTACTGTATATCTCTATATTTATTTAATACAGTAAATGAATGAAATTATCTATTTACTTATATTTATTTACTATAATTTTTTTATATTTTATTGCACTTTAGATTCTGGGGTACATGCACAGAATATTTAGGATTGTTGTATAGATACACACATGGCAATGTGGTTTGCTACCTCCATACCTGTAACCTATATCTGGCATTTCTCCCAATGTTATTCCTCCCCAACTCCCTATATCCCACTGTCCCTCCCTTATTCCCCCAATAGACCCCAGTGTATGATGCTCCCCTCCCTGTGTCCATGTGTTCTCATTGTTCAACACTCACCTATGAGTGAGAACATATGGTGCTTGTTTTTCTGTTCTTGTGTCAGTTTGCTGAGAATGATGGTTGCCAGATACATCCATGTCTCTACAAAGGACACGAACTCGTCGTTTCTTATGGCTGCACAGTATTCCATGGTATATACGTGCCACATTTTCCTTGTCGAGTCTATTATCAATGGGCATTTGGGTTGGTTCCAGGTCTTTGCTATTGTAAACAGTGCCACAATGAATGTACGTGTGCATGCATCTTTATAATAGAACGATTTATAATCCTTTGAATATATACCCAGTAATGGGATTGCTGGGTCAAATGGAATTTCAGTTTCTAGGTCCTTGAGGAATCACCACATTGTCTTCCACAATGGTTGAACTAATTTACACTCCCACCAACAGTGTTAAAATATTCCTATTTCTCCACATCCTCTCCAGCATCTGTTGTCACGAGGTTTTTTAATGAACACCATTCTAACAGGCATGAGATGGTATCTCAATGTAGTTTTGATTTGCATTTCTCTAATGACCAGTGATGATGAGCATTTTTTCATATCTTCATTGGCCTCGTATATGTCTTCTTTTGAAAAGTGTCTGTTCATATCATTTGTCCACTTTTGAATGGGTTTTTTTTTTTCTTATAAATCTATTTAGTTATTTGTAAATTCTGGATATTAGCCCTTTGTCAGATGGGTAGATTGCAAAAAATGTTTCCCATTCTATTGCTTTCCAGTTCACTCTAATGAAGGTTTCTTTTGCTGTGCAGAAGCTCTGGAGTTTAATTAAATCTCATTTGTCTATTTTGGCTTTTGTTGTCAATGCTTTTGGTGTTTTAGTCATGAAGTCCTTGCCTATGTCCTGAATTGTTTTGCCTAGGTTTTCCTCTAGGGTTTTTATGGTGTTAGGTCTTATGTTTAAGTCTTTAATCCATCTGGAGTTAATTTTACTGTGAGGTGTCAGGAAGGGGTCCAGTTTCTGCTTTCTGCACATGGCTAGTCAGTTTTCCCAACACCATTTATTAAACAGGGAATCCTTTCCCCATTGCTTGCTTTTGTCAGGTTTCTCAAAAATCAGATGATTGTAGACATGTGGCGTTGCCTCTGAGGCCTCTGTTCTGTCCCATTGGTCTGTATCTCTGTTTTGGTAGCAGTACCATGCTGTTTTGATTATTGTAGCCATGTAGTATAGTTTGAAATCAGATAGTGTGATGCCTCCAGCTTTGTTCTTTTTACTTAGAATTGACTTGGCTATGGGGGCTCTCTTTGGTTCCATATGAAGTTTATGGTGGTTTTTCCAGTTCTGTGAAGAGAGTCATAGGTAGCTTGATGGGGACAGCACTGAATCTATAAATCACTTTGGGCAATATGGCCATTTTCGCAATATTGATTCTTCCTAACCACGAGCATGGAATGCTTTTCCATATGTTTGTTTCCTCTCTTATTTTGTTGAGCAGTGATTTATAGCTCTCCTTGAAGAGGTCCTTTACATCCTTTGTCAGTTGTATTCCTAGGTATTTCATTCTCTTTGTAGCAATTGTGATTGGCAGTTCTTTCGTGATTTGGCTCTCTTTAAGGCTGTTATTGGTGTATAGGAATGCTTGTGATTTTTTTCACATTGATTTTGTATCCTGAGACTTTGCTGAAGTTGCTTATCAGTTTCAGGAGATTTGGGGCTGAGAAAATGGGGTCTTCCAAAGATACAATCATGTCATCTGCAAATACAGACAATTTGACTTTCTCCTTTCCAAAGTCAATAGCTTTATTTCTTTTTCTTGCCTGATTGCTCTGGTTAGAACTTCCAATACTGTATTTAATAGCAGTGTTGAGAGAGGGCATCCTTGTCTAGTGCCAGATTTCAAAGGGAATGCTCCCAGTTTTTGCCCATTCAGTATGATATTGGCTGTGGGTTTGTCATAAATAGCTTTTATTATTTTGAGATATGTTCCATCAATATCTAGTTTATTGAGGGTTTTTAGCATAAAGGGCTGTTGAATTTTGTCTAAGGTCTTCTCTGCATCAATTGAATGTGGTTTTTGTCTTTGGTTCTGTTTATGTGGTGGATTACGTTTATGGACTTGTGTATGTTAAAACAGCCTTGCATCCCTGGGATGAAGCCTACTTGATTGTGATGGATAAGCTTTTTGATGTGCTGTTGCAGTTGGTTTGCCAGTATTTTATGCAAGGTTTTTGCATCTGTGTTAATCATGCATACTGGCCTGAAGTTTTCTTTTGAGTCTCTGCCGGGTTTTAGTATCAGGATGATGACATTGGTCTCATAAAATGATCTAGGGAGGATTCCCTCTTTTTGTATTGTTTGGAATAGTTTCAGAAGGAGTGGTATCAGCTCCTCTTTGCATGTCTGGTAGAATTCGGATGTGAACCCACCTGGACCTGGGCTTTTTTTGGTTGGTAGGCTATTAATTGCTTCCTCAACTTCAGCCCTTGTTATTAGTCTATTCATGGTTTCAATTTCTTCTTGATTTAGGCTTGGGTGGGTGCAAGTGTCCAGGAATTTATTCATTTCTTCGAGGTTTACTGCTTTATGTACATAGAGTTGTTTGTAGTAATCTCTGATGGCTGTTGGTATTTCTGTGGAATCAGTGGTGATATCCCCTTTATCATTTTTTATTCCATTGATTTGATTCTTCTCTCTTTTCTTCTTCATTAATCTGGCTAGCAGTCTTTTTTGTCGATGTTTTTTAAAAAACCATCTCCTGAATTTATTGATTTTTTGAAGGGTTTTTTTTTCTTTTTTTCATTACCAGTCCTGCCTTACAAAAGCTCCTGAAAGAAGCACTAAGCATAGAAAGGATCAACCAGTACCAGCCACTCCAAAAATGTACCAAATGGTAAAGAGTATTGACACAGTGAAGAAACTGCATCAACTGAAGGGCAAAACAACCAGCTAACATCAAAATGGCAGGATCAAATTCACATATAATAATATTAACCTTAAATTTAAATGGGCTAAATGCCCCAGTAAAAAGACACAGACTGGCAAATTGGATAAAAACTCAAAACCCATTGGTGTGCTGTACCAGGAAACCCATCTCACATTTAAGGACACACATAGGCTGAAAATAAAGGGATGAAGAAAGATTTACCAAGCAAATGGAGAGCAAAGAAAAGCAGGAGTTGCAATCCTAGTCTCTGATAAAATAGACTTTAAACCAACGAAGATCAAAAGAAAGAAGGATATTATACAATAGTAAAAGGAATGGGTGACTCTGTCTTCCAGGAATTCCAGGCACAAGTTGAAATGGCCACCCAGATTTGTGGAATTTTTGGGCAGAGACCCACTATGCCAGCTGAAACAGCCATGCTAGAGACTTGTGGAGCTTTTCCACCTGGGAATATACTGGTTTGTGGGCAGTGAAAACTCATTTGAAAATGTGGTGATCCCGCATGTTCTCACTCATAGGCAGATGTTGAACAATGAGAACACATGGACACAGGGAGGGGAGCACTACACACTGGGGTCCGTTGGGGGGAAATGGGGGAGGGACGGGGAGGTGGGGAGGTTGGAGGAGATGGCATGGGGAGAAATGACAGATACAGGTGAGGGGAAGGAAGGCAGCAAACCACACTGCCATATGTGTACCTATGCAACAATCTTGCATGTCCTTCACATGTACCCCAAAACCTAAAATGCAATTTAAAAACAAAAAAGAAGGTTAAAAAAAAAAAGAAAATGTTGTGATCATTCACCCTCTGTGTTCTCACTGGGAACTGCACTCCAGAGCTCTTCCTATTTGGCCATCCTATTTACTATATATTTAAAGGATGCTTTATTTAACTGTATATTTCTGTATTTATATATTTATTTACCATATATTTCAGCCATTAGAAAAGCTGCTGGTTGTGAATGAATGTATGTGAAATATATAACTGAATGACTCCAACACCTTTTTTCTATAAGATCTGAAAACATTCATGGAGATACACCAGATGAACTAAAAAACATCATCTTCTACTTAATAAGTATGGAAGGGACATTTGACATTTAAAATTAAGTTTGTTTCCATAATGCAAATGTGTGATTGATTTCCCCCTCACATTTTTTCTCACAGAAGTTTCTAATTTTATCAAATAGATCCTTCATTGTTATTTTTATTTTCATATATAACATTATATGCATACAAATTTGACTGAACCAATAGTGGATTTTCTTCCACAATTTTTGTCTGCACTAAATATATATTATGTCTGAAAAGAAAGAACATCCTTTGAATGACTGAGAAAGTCTTATAGGTTCATTATCCTCTATTTCAGAGAGGTTATCTTAAAAAAGGGGATGACATTTGAGAGACAAATACATAACACAGTATCAAAGTAAAATAAGGGAAACTACTCATATAGCATGCTATGACTTTGTCAATAATTTACAATTGTATTTCTTCATCTTACTATATTTTTCTTAATAAAACTGTAATTCTCTTTACTTCTACTTTTATGAGTTATCTTAATGTCAATGGACTCAAATTGTGATTTGAATCTACAGTTTAAAAATCATATGAAATGCAGGAGGACTTAAGCTTATAAGAGAGTTTTACAAGTCTTCCCATTCCCAAAAGAATTAAGTGGAATCTATAATGAATAAAGAAATCTTATTAATTTTGTCAGATTTGTTTCTTGTCAAAAAGAATAACATAAAAATGATATTTTGTGGTTGAAGATATCAACCAAACCGTATTAAAAAGTGGCTCATGTGTGAGAGTGAGCCATCTAAACTAGGTCACGTCAAAATGATACATCCAGTTATTTCATCCTGAATTCTGGACTTGCAGCATAATAATTCAGGGAAACATTCTAAATGTACACTCATAAGGATGATCTTGAAATTCAAAACAGTATCTTTAAGTATAAGAGGTGGAAGAGAAACTGGAACTCAGGATGGGAAAAAAAAATATTTTAAAATCCTAAAAAAGCTTTCTATTTTAACTTACTTCTAAAGAATAAAGGATTAAAAGGTGTTTATCTTTCAAATAACTGATAGTTTTAAGCACAATTTAGCAAGGAAAAGTTCTTTTTAAAATTTATTTTAGTATCCTTCTTCATAATTTCTGTTCAGCAAAGTGCTTTTGGTATTGTAGAGAGTATTGGGTTTTCCAAATGTATTGTAATGAGAAAACTATAAATTATGTACCTATTATTAAAAGTTATTAATGATAGCAATCAATAAATAACATTTTAACATAATGTTTAATTATAGAGTATTTATGTTCTTTCTGGCTGTAAATTTCTACAATTTGCATAAATATAAATTACAATATGAAGACTACTAGCCAATTATTTCTAGTGTTGAAGAGGAAAACAAAGCTCATAAACACATATTGGTTAAAACATAATTAAATATCAGGAGGTCCCAAAAGAATTCATGATGAAAACTGAACTCATTCCCTGCTCAGTATGTATTCGGTATGTACAAGCCTAATGAGGAAGGTGAAAGACTGGAGACTCTGAAAGAGGTAAGATAGAGACGTAAGATGTGTTAACAGAGGTGCCTAAAAAAGGTTCCATCACAAAAATAGGTAACTGAATGATGTCAAAGCTCAATCAAGAAAGAAAAGCAAGGAAGAGCAACCTTTTGAGGGTGGCGTTCTGCTCTAAAATGCCAGTCCTATTTTACATCATCCTACAATCTCCATTCGTTACATTTATTTAGGGACTTCTTATGTGTTTTAAAGTCCTCTTTTAAAATCTGACGCTTCTCGTTAGGGCTATACATTACATTTTGATCAACAAGTTCCAAAAAAACAAAAAAGGAAATTCATGCACAGCTCTCTGACTGAGAGCAGGACCACGTGAGGAGGAGGTACTGCTTCCATTAGGGGAACAGTGACTCCCATCCCCGCCTCACCAGGTTTCCCAGGGGTAACGCCCATCTCACTGGGTCACAGCAGCTTTGGGAAGCATTAGGGACCTGTACTCTTTTGTTCCATCCAGTAAAGACACTGAGACTCCAAGTCATCTCCTTGTTACTGAGCCTAACTTAGGTAACTCAAATGCTTTCCTTAGCGACAATTTATTTCCACCCCCACCCTGCATCTACGGTTGCTGTCACTTTGCTTGATATCATTTTGGTGCCATTGGGGGGTGCTGCTTCACTTCTCTCCACCATGGCTATAATTCTGTCCTTGCTCCTGTCTCATCCTGCCCTCCTAATTTCATCAGGCCCCACATGGCTCCCACATGTCAGAGTATATCTGACTCTTCCAATCATATATAACATGCCAATGAGATACCACAAATATTATTTTCAGACTGTCAATTCAAGTTGTCATTCGTGTTTCAACTTTGGGGATTTAGTTCTCTCCTACCGCTGGGGTAAAATTCCCAACTAATCCAAAGCATTCTTCATAAAGGCAGCTTTCCATTCTCCTCACTCTTTTGTCATCTTATTGTCTCTAGCAGACTAAACAACAGCCTAAAATCCTGTCACTTCCCAAGAAGCGTTGTGACCATCACTTGCAGGACACTAGCCTTCCCATTCAAAGCTTATGGCACAGATGCCGAAAGGTGCCGAGGTCTCAACCATACAAATAAGAAGCATGATTGCCATTTCCCAAGGACCAAAATACAGTTAACTCTCATAAAAATTACAACCACTATTCAAACTACCCATTTTGGGGAGGCTTCAAAAAAACTATTCTTACTTTCTGAAGTCAAATAATTCATACACTTAATCAATTAAAACACCTGTAATCACAGCTAATCAGAAAGCTGAGGTGGGAGGACTGCTTAAGCCAAGAGTTCAAGCCTGGGAAACTTACTGACACTCTGTATCTTAAAAATATGCACACACACACACACACACACACACACACGTGCTAAATTTCAAGGTAAGGAGTGAAAAACAGAGTCCTGAATCCCATATGACTATCAGGATGCTTCTCAGACCCCAGTGCCATGGTCATTTGGACAATATCTCAATCAGTCTTTACACGGAAACAATGTCAGACACCAGCAAGAAAGGTGCAGGCAATGGAAGCTGAAATCAAAATAGGCCAGGGCTGCATCCTCTCCTCTACCTACCAACTGTGTGACCTTGCACAAGACTACCAGTCAAGTGTGAGAATTGGATCAGGCAGCCTCTCTGATTTGGAACTCAACAGACTCCATGGCTCTTACCCTTTCACCACATGGGAACCAACCAGCAGATACTTCCCCTTTAAAACATGAACTTTTCTCTGGTAATATGGCATTCTCTTCTTCTCCAAAAGCAGCTCAGTCAATAAAAATACCTACTCCAGAGACTGAGATGGGACAAGTCATGCTAATCATTTCTCCCTGTGATTCAGATGGGAAAGCTTTTTATTAGGGATCATTTGCCAATAATTTCCACAAGGAAAAGAGGGCTTTATTTTACTACAAACTATAGATAAAATACTTAACAAGAATTTGGACCATTGGCCATTTGAGACTGATACACTTCACAGTCTTCTCAGAAGGTCAACCTTCCTGGAATTCACCAGCTTATTACCATTAGTACTAAAGCGATAAACACACACCACAAGCTCACCCCAATTAGTATAACTGCCTAAGAATCAGGGTCTACCTCTCACCACTTAGCTGAAGTTCTTCCTGTACCACATTGCGTGTGTCAATGTTCACATCATCTTTATAGACCATGTCCACTGCAGGTGTAACCATAGCTCATCCTGAGAGAAGTGTTTGCTTGTATCGCAACCACCTAAAACAAATGGGGCAGGGCCTGAGCTGGTGGTTTAGCTTGGTGGTGAATGAGCATGGTCTTTGGAGCTAGATGTTTAGCGTACAAATCCTGATTCCAGCGCTGTCTACCTGTGAGATCTTGTGTAAACTGCTTAGCAGCTGTATATCTTGGCTAGTTTCTCATCTATAATGTGCCTAATTATTGTCCGGATTAAATGAGTCAATGTATACAAAATACTTCAAAGACTGCCAGGCCTATAGTAAGCCCTCAATAAATATTAGCTCTTGCCTTTATTACTATTACCTTCCTTTCTTCCTTTTTCCTCTCTTTCTTTACTGAGACAGAGTTTCACTCTGTTGCAGTGGTACAATCTCAGCTCACAGCAGCCTCTGCTTCAAAGGATTCTCATGCCTCAGCCTCCCGAGTAGCTAAGATTACAAGCATGTGACCCGCTAATTTTTGTGTGCATTTTTAGCAAAGTTGGGGTTTCAACATGTTACCCAGGCTGGTCTCAAACTCCTGGCCTCAAGTGATCCACCCATCTTGGACTTCCAAAGTGCTGGGATTACAGTTGTGGTCACCGTGCCTGGCCACTATTACCTTTATCATTGCTATGATTTTCTTCTCCAGTTCATATACAAAGGCTTTTCTGCCCCTGTCATTCATTCATCCAGGAAAGGATATTTGTGTCTATTGCATGTTAGGCATGCTACTGGGTATCAGACATTTTAAAAATAAATAAATAAATAAAACAAATAAACAGCCCTACTGGTAAGAGTCTACTGAAGAATAACATCAAGTTAACAAACACATCTATTATGAAACAATTCTTTCAATCCTTCATCCCTCAAAAAAGATCATGCTACTAGCACCAGAGCAATAGATCCTAATTATCCAATTAGAGTCTTTTCTGGAATTTCTTTTCCTACATCAGGTAATGCAGAAAGGTGCATTGTACAATTTTGCAAATAGACTCATAAATTTTAATTTGACTACTATGAGAAATATGAATATTCCTTAAAATAAGTTATGTAAAAATGTGTCAGGATTGTAGTTCAATGTTTATGCTTCATTCCTAGTTGGTTTCATATAACCTATGCATTTTGGGCTTCAAAAAAAGCTTTGCTGCTAAAGACCAACTTATTTTATAATACGGCATTTAATCCAGGAAACTTCTCTCCCATCTAGGAAAGTTTTAGAAAGGTTTTTCTAGGGAGATGCCTACATTAAGAAACCATGGTCTGATTTGCTTAAGCTGAAAACAGTAACAGCCCTTATAATCAGGTTAGAAGAAGCTAAGAACAATTCAACCTCAGCTTCCCAAAGAGGGAAGAACACTTGAACCCCATCTCTAAAAAAAAAAAAATTAAAAATTAGCCAGGCATTTTGACACCCACCTGTGCTCTCTGCTACTTGGGAGGCTGAGGTGGGAGGACTGCTTGAACCCAGGAGGTCAAGGCTGCAGTGAGCTGTAATCACACCACTCCACTCCAGCCTAGGCAAGAAAGCGAGACCCTGTCACACACACACACACACACACACACACACACACACACGTCAACAGGGGATGGTCAACAGTGGGGGAGCTCTGCATGCCTGGGTAGGCTCTGTGTGTAGGTATACGGGGCATCTTTGTACTTTCTGCTCAGTTTTGCAGCAAACTTAAAACTTCTCTTTTAAAAAGAAAATCTATTTAAAATGGAAAAATAAAGTAAATAGGCCAAGAAAAGAAATGTAAATAGACTGTAATGTAAATGTAAATATATACATTTATATATTTATAAATCTAAATAAATGTAAATGTATATATATATATATATACACATACAGAACACAGCATCCTTTAAAGCAAGCCACTGCATCAAACAGTACACACAAGTCCAAATATAAACCCAAGAAGGAAATTGAGTTAGGCGTATATATAGGTAGCTGCTTATCTCTGAGTTTCTCCACCTTTGTACTCTTTTACATTCAAGATTATTCTTTATATGAGGAAATTTTCCTGTGCCCCTTGAGTGACTTTCCTTCTGTTACCCACTGTCAATGATCAGAAAACCTCTGAGAAAACAGATGTGGAAAACAATAGTAGAAAACAAAGAAAGCACAAGCCTCCCTCATTTCATCACCTCCAGAAGCCTCATGAGAAGTCCTGTCATTATAAAATTGTACGATTTGAGATGAAGCAGTCTAATCCTTTTTTAAAAAATGAGACATTGAAGGTGAGAGAAACTAACTTCCTCAATTACCCCTACAGAAACAGATCCCAATTCACATCCAAGAAGTTCAGCTTAAAATTCTCTCACACAGGTCATATTGCATCATGAAGCAGAAAAAAAAAAAAAAAAAAGGAATTCATTTAACGGAAATGTGTTTATGGCTGTTTATTAAAATGTCTATTAAGTGTTGATAATCGTGGGTCTGTGGCTCCAGCTCCCCATACGCCCTCCCCATTCCATCCTTACCTGACCACACCCACACCAGCCCAAATCTAAGACTCCAGGGTGACAGCTCTCCAGAACAACAAACTTCTGTGCACAGTGAATATCTCCAATACTGCATGCTTGATATATTCAAAAATAATGTAATTGTCTTATCTGGACTCAAATCTATTCCTGATCCCCTTCCTTCAATAATGGCCCTGCTAGCCACCCAGCCAGAAGCCCTCCAGAGATCTAGGCCCCTTCCCTTCCCTCAGTCCCCTCCTTTACTCGCTTCTCCTGTCCTGTTCCTGCTCCATCTAAGCATCTGCCTCATCTAGCGCTTCCTTTCCATCCCACGCAACTGCTTACCCCGGGCAGGCTCTCATCATTTCTCACTTGCAGGCTGTGGTAACTTTCCCATCACATTTCTCTGATTCCTCCACATTCCTTTCGATGAGTCTTCCTGAAACACAAGCAAATGTTGTCACTTTCTTAAATCCCTTCCATTTCTCTCCATCACTTTCAAAATAGAGTCCCATACCCTTACTTCCCATGCAAGGTCCTGGTGAGTCCTGCATCTTCTTCAGCCTCGTTTTGCACCACTTCTCCTCTCTTACCTCTGGGTGTCAAGTCTGAAAATCTTAAAGTTTTTTACAAAATACCATAATATGTCCTGGCTCCTTGGTACTTGCTGGAGTCTATCTACCCCTCCTGCCCTGCCCCAGACCAACCAAGTTGAGTCCTCCCCACTCTTCAAGACTCAAGTCACAAGTTGTCTTTATTCTGTGGGACCCACATAGGAGTAAGTTGGGGTGATGGGATGGCCCCAGTATTGGGATCTCACAATCAGGAAGGGCTTCCTGATCTACACTTCCATAAAAGCGGAATGGGTGGGAAAAGCAGGGCCAAATTTCCCTCTCAGAGCTAATCACGTTTAACCCTTCAGGGTTAGCTAATTTGAATGTAGCCCCCTTGAGGAGGAGTGAACGACAATCCCCTAGAAACCATTGCAGAAAGAGCCTTCTACACTATAGTGGATTGGAGTCCTGAGATCCACAATGGTGGGCATTGGTTTCACCACACCCCTGTAAGCTGTCTGTCCCCTCTTGAACACTTGTGAAGGCTGGTGCATTGCAGATGCTCTCTGGACCTGCCTCTGAGAGAAAACTTACTCTAAATCCAATGGTCTGCACAGACAGGCACAATAAATGTAAATAATCAGAAAAGGCCAAGCAGGTCAAAGGCAGCAAAGTACATGCAGCTCTTACCCCACTAGCTTTGACATTTGGGGTTGCCCATCCCCTGTACCCTTCAACCTGAAGGAATTCACTACTCTCCCCCACCTCCTACCACCTCCCAGCACTTCTAGGAGCTCCTTAGAACAGGAGTCACTTTACTTAGTGCCTGGTGAATAGTAACACTTAATAAGTGTTGGTTGTGTGAATGAAAACATTATAAGTAGTACCATTTCCAGATTTGGTGATTCTTCTCTGTTTCGAAACCAATAACTAAATATGTTTTCTTCTGTACATAACATTGAAACTGCTATGACAAATGCCAGCTAAGTTTGTTATGTTTAATGCCTCTAGGTAATAATTCCCTCTCCTAATTTTTTTTTTTTTTTTGGCTTGTTCATCCCCTGAGCCATTATTCTTCCCTCACTTCTTAAAAATGTCTTTCCGGTTCTGCTTCTAAAGTTTGTTTAAAATCTAAAGGCCTATTTAATGAAATAAGTTTATGTGAGACAATAAGTTGTTTTGCTCATTTTTCGGGGGCTGGCACCACCACACAATACTTGCTTCAGATTTTCCATTTGAATTAAACAATTACATTGCAGTTGTTTGAATAGTATATGTAATCTTTTGTAAAGTTTTAAAAAATTCACCAAAACAATTGCATTTTTTTCCTCCTAATTGTATAATGAGTTGAAACCTACAAATTTGCCAAAAACAGTCTTAGAAAAATTATTAAGATTCTTTTTATTTTTCTTTTTTTGGTAGAATTTACCTCTTGTTGCCCAGGCTGGAATGCAATGGCACAATCTCAGCTCACAGCAACTTTCACCTCCCGGATTCAAGCGTTTCTCCTGCCTCAGCCTTCCGAGTAACTGGGATCACAGGCTTACACCACCACACCTGACTAATTTTGTATTTTTAGTAGAGATGGGATTTCTCTAAGTTGGTCAGGCTAGTCTCGAGCTCCTGACCTCAGGTGATCTGCCCACCTCAGCCTCGCAAAATGCTGGGATTACAGGTGTGAGCCACACCTGTAATCTGATTTTTCAGAATTTGCATTTTTCCGAAATACTCAGGTTTCTAAGTATTGAAAACAAAGAGATATGAGAAAAGCATCAGGCCATATTCATAGATCACACATCCACTTCTGCAATTTAGCTTTAATCTACAAGGGTTATTATTGTATTAGGTGGCATGAAGTTAATCCCATTCATTAACATTTCTGGAAACACCACCCATAAAAAAACTGCTGAATTAACTTGCACTCACAAATTCAAACCAGGGATGATCCATCTTGAAGATGACACAGATACCAAAATCCAGGCAAGCAAAAGCAGAGAATAGCAAGTCACTGATCAAAGGAACCAGGTATTATGTTTTACTATATTATGATTCAGTGATCACTAGGACTAGCGGCACATGCTAAGATACCTAGATAAATAAGTAGTAAAATAGATGTTTTACATAAAGGAACAAAAGGTTAAGTAAAACAGACTATCATGGCAATAGAAAGTCATATTTATTCTGATTTTTAATTAAAGCTATGGCCAAAATAATAAATGTTCTTCTACAATTTGGGGGGTCTAACATACATATAATTAGAAATGAATGTTAAAAGGCTTTGAGCTGGTATTCCCCAGTATCTTTCCTCTTACATCATGCTAGTCTAAAAAGTACTATAATAAGCTTCACTGATTTAGTGAAAGCTCTCCCCTTTTTATTCTTTTTATAACTTTGTAATTACTATAAATAAAGGTGAGGAACAAAATTATTATTTTTGAGTAAAATGCTAAGCACATTAATTTGCAAGTCTGATTGGTATCTCTTTCAGAAAATCACAAGTAGCATAAATAACAAGTAATGTGAAACTGTCATAGTAAAAACTACATACCTTGCTTAGTCTCTATTTATCTCGTTCAGAGATAAAGTTACTGCATTATGCTTTTATGATGATCACTAAAAATATTTTGAATGGTTTTTGTACAACAGACTTTCAGAACCCCTTCTTTTCCCCAACATTGTTACATTAAAGAAATTAGCTATATAGGAAGGCATTGAAGGAAATCAAAATATAATCCAAATGTAGGCATGTACCGAGTTGATGCAAAAGTTTATTTTCCCTAAGGTAAGAGGGAAAAGCATCTTCCACGATAATGAAAGAACTATGATACTCAAAGTCTTTTGTTGTCTGGACCCAGCCTCCTCTACTCGAACAATACCCTAGGCTCCAGCTCTGGGGGATTGGTCAACAGGGATCTGAAAACCCTGCAGAGGGAGGTCTCAGCTCTTCTGTTCAGATTACATTCCCTCTCTTCTTTTCCCGCAGGTAATATCCTGTTCATCCTACAAGACAAAGCTCAGAAATTTCCCCCAGAAAGATTTCCCTACTGCTTCACCCTCCCCCCGCCCAATTTGAATTAACCAATTCATTCCTCCTTTGCCTTTGCTCCAACAGCATCTGTTCATACCACCTTCATAACAAGCCTCAAATTGTTTTAGGCTTGGCTGTGTCCTCCCACCTCCTCTGCTAAGGTGACAGCTGCAGAGACCCACCTACCCCTCTCTCATTTGTTGAAACATACTAAGCACTTACTGAATGTAAGCTGTGTTAAAGGAGTGTCTCATTCAGAGAGGGCTGTAATTTTGATCACTTTCTAAGGCATTTTAGAAGACACAAAACTTCACTTCTATTCAATGTAAGTACATGCATAGCAGCAGCAGCATGACATCTTTTTCTGTTAGAATCATGTCCTATCAAGTGATCGTGGCACTTAGTGCAACAATGGGACTGAGGAACTTCCAGAAGTCAGCGCAGCAAATGCCCACTCTGTCAGGCCGCTAGCCTCAGCCCTGTTCTTAGTACTCCATCACCCAAGAACAAACAGGTCAGATAGGCCCACAGGAGCGCTCCCAGAAGATGCTAGATACTTACTGACTTTCTGGAGCAAACTATCACCACTCCTTGCCTAGCTCCTCTACATTTCTGGATTATTTTCTCCTTCTCCTCCCTCTTCAATTATATTAGTTTCCCTGTGTCCAGTGCTAATAGAGACTTCAAATTTATAATGTCAGCAACACCATGTAGAAATGCTGGCTAAAATGTAACCAAATAAAGTTAATAAGCAAACTTGTAAAAAAGCCAAAGGAATCTCCAGCTGCCAGAAATAAAAGAGGAGCTCAAAGACAGAGCAATAAGCTTGTACCCTGATACACAAGCAATAAGCTGGTCCCCTGGAAATATTAGTCCTAAAATAAGTCCCTGACTCCTGGGGGGTGGGGGGAAATACACGGCTGCATGGACACAGGATCTTGAAAAGCAGGAAACTGGTACCAAGACCCACACAGTTCGCCAAGACCCTAGAATGGGTGACCCCCTCTGTGAACAGGGGTCTAGAAACTCTCTTACCAATTTTTCTCCAGGAAAACATGAAAAATTACTTCTGTCAGGGATTTGGGGAAAAGTAATTCCATTATCAGAAGCGAAACTTCAAATCTGCAATTTATGTGAATGTTGGGGAACATTTAGCTATCTAGGTGGTATAAGGTTCCCAACTTGAGATATTAATGTAAATACTGCTATAAGTTTAATGAGAACTCCCTAAAATTTTAGCAGAAGCAAAATCAAGAATATTTTGAGGAAGTTCCATAATCCAAGATCCATTAAACTCCCACATTTAAACAAACAACACTCAAGAGGCATTTGCAATTTTTAAAAATATATGAAACAGTAAAATGAGCAATCAAGAGTGTATCAAGAGACAACAAAAAAAAGGAGAGAGAAGTAGGCTCAGCATCCTCTGATACAATAGAGCAATCAGAAGGAATATTTAAAATGTTTAGAAAATCAACACTATAAAAACTGATTAAACAATAACATAAAACATAGATTGATACTAAAATACAGAGAGCCTTTTAAAAATAAAAAAGCACATCTCCAAATAATCTACAGATCAAAGAAAAATTCATAATTTAAATTGGAATATATTCAGAATTAAATGGAAATGAAAACACTCTGTTTTAAAGCTGTGGCGTACCACTAAAACAGAATATAGAGAATGATGTATTGTGCAGATGTGTATATCAGAAAAAAAACTGAGTGAGCAGTTAATTCATGAAGACAGATAATGACAATAAAATAAACCCTGAAAAGCTGGAATAAAATTGGCAGAATTTAATGAAATAGAAAACAAACAAAAAAAGACATAATATCTTTAAAGTTTTTTTTCTTTAAGACTAAGAAAAATAGAAAAATCTCTGGGATAGCTCCCAATATATATATATATATTTATATATATATTTATATATATATAAAAAGAAGACACAAATAAATAATATTAACAAAAAAAGTGATATAGATCAAAACAGAAATAAAATGTTATTAGGCATTATAAGGAACACCTTTCTGTTGATACAAAAAGTTACAGATACAGAAATTTTTTCAAAAAAATAAAGATAGTAAACTTATGAAACAATAGAAAAGGAAAAAACTTGAGATCAAGTTTTTCAAAAGAATTAAAATATTTTCTTTAACTTAAAAGGAATTTAAATTTTACTATAAGAAAAATCACAGACCAAGGCAATTTTACAGATGAGGTAATATGAATAATCAAGGAAAAAATAACCCTACTGCTTTATATAAACAGTTCTGGGAAATAGAAAGTGAAATATGGCTCACAAGCCATTTCATGAAATTGACTTCAACAAAAGAATCAGTTGAGCCAATCATAAAAAAGAAGAGTATAAGTCATGCCCCACTTTTAAATATAAGTGCAAAAATTTTAAATACAATATCTGCAAATCAAACCAAGCAATATATTTTTAAAATAATGCTATATTAAGAGACGGGTCATAGTAACCCCACTTAGAATTTATCCCAGAAAAGACTAGATTAAAATTAGAAAAATTTATAATATAATTAATCATAGTAGTAAAATACGGAAATAGCATTTGATTCAGAAAAAGCATTTGGTAAAATTTAACAAGTATTCATTATAAAATTCAGGTAACAAGGAGTAAAAATAAAACATGTAATGAAAAAAGGTTTCTACAAAAAACTTATAGCAAACAGCAAGTTAATAGTGAAAACTGGAAGCATTTTTCCCAATTTGAGAAAAAGACCATATCCTCTATCACTTTTTTAATTAAAAATGGAAACACAGTACTATGTACATTTTTTATTAAATTTGGCTGTATGTTACAGAAAACATAACCAATAGTGCCTTAAACAAGGTAGGAGTTAGTTTTCTTGCCTAAAAGAAATTCTGATGTCAGTGTTGACCTAAAATTGTAGCTCCATAAATACATCAGGGACCGAGTTCTTCTTCCTTTCTGTTGCACCATTCTCAACATTTGCTTGCATTCTCAGGGGAATTTCATGATCCCAAAATGGGAACTAAAGTGCCAAACATCACATCCATTGCTCCAAGCTTCAGAAAGGAAGACAGAACAAAGGCAAAAGGATGCACTTATCACTGGAGTTATCTTTCCCCTTAAAGAACTTTGTTGAAAGTCCAACCCACCTACTTCTATATACATCTCGGTTGTCATCCCTATATAAGAGGCTGCAAAGTGTAGTGTTTTTTTTTAGCTGGGCACATCATGTTTCTATTTTTAAGAATGCATTGTGTAGATACCAGTCTCTGTTAGCTCAATAAATGAGAAAAAGAGAATCAAAATATGGTGGGAAAAAAGGAAATACATTTGTTATTGTAAAAGACATGGTTTTCTGCATAGGAAACCCAAAAGAATCCATAAACTCATAACTAATAAAGGACATCAACAAGGTTTATGAAAAAACAACATTAATACAGAAAAATCAACAGAGCTCCTATATATCAGAAACTTTCATTTAAGAAATGTAGTTGTTTCTCCTGCCTCTGCCTCCTGAGTAGCTGGGATTACAGGGAACAACAACAACAAAAAAGAAAGTAGTTGTGTAACAATATTATACACATACGCTCATATAATGGGAAAGAAATCTAATAAAAACATACAAAGAATTATAACATGTTAAAAATTCACAAGACCTAAGTGATAAAATGAACTGTTCCTAGATAGAAAAGCTCAATACAGTAAATGCATCATCCTCCCCAAATTTATCTATAAAGACCACCAAAATCCAATCTAAATTCCAAAAGTATTATTTAAATAACTGTACAACATAATAAAATATATGTGGAAGAATAAACTGTCTGGTAACAGCAAATACCAGCATGTTATAACACTGTGGTGATTGTGATAGTGTTGTACTAGAACAAGAACGACAAAATAGACAAATTAAAGATGAGGGTTCAGAACCAAACCATCTCTCACATTGGAAAAGCTGTCATAAGTTGAAGACAGCATTACAAATCAGTGTGATCACAATGGACTATTTAATAAGAAGTGGTGCCCAGATAATGGTTAACTACACAGGAATAAATTAACTTAGCTTTCTATATCACAGGATGCAAAAAATATTGTTTTAGAAGAACGTCATAAATGTATTTATGACCTCAGGTAAGCAAAATATATCTTTGATAAGAAACAGAAAAACTTATAAAGACAATGTTAATAAATTTTACTACATTAAAAGTTAAAACATCCATTCATCAAAAAACTCTTAAAATACAGAGACAATCTACATACCAGAAGAAACTATTTTCCATGCATAAAACTGACAAAGAATTAGTATTTCAACTATGTCATGAATGCTTAAGAAACCAGTAGGAAAGGGAAATATGACCTAGAACAATAGGTAAAGAAACATGGAATTCACATCCAAGTAGAACTAAAAGCTAATTAACAGGGAAAAGCACACAAAAACTCATACAAAATGTACTTTCATATTTATTCACTTAGCCAATATTTAAAAGCCTAATTTCAAGTGTTGACAAGAATATAGGGAAACAGTAAATCATGTCTTCTGCTATTGGGAGTATAAACTGGAAAATAATTTAGTAAAATCTAGTATAGTTATGATATAGATATTCTCTCAAACCAGTGATGCTACTTCTAGGTACATTTAGAGATACTCAAATACGTGTAGAAGAAGACTTGTAAGAATATTAAATGCAACATTTTATAAGAGCTAAAAGTCTAAAATAACTTTGAAGTGTATCCTACTAGGAGAATGAATGGATAAATGATTGTATATTGGTAAATGGGATTATATACATAGCATTCGAAAGCCAAGTGGCTCTACATACAGCATCATGAACAAATCATAAAGGTAGAGGTTGACTAAACAAAGTAAATTGTAAAATGACATGTAGAACAATTGTTATGTCTAAGCTTAAAATATACACAACAGTATCATATGTCACTTATGAAAGCTTGCACATGTAAAAAAATATCAAATTCATAAGCCTCGGAATAGTAATTACCTCCAGGAAAAGAGACAGAGAAATTGAACACTTAATCTCAAAAAAAAAATAACTGAAAATATCTAAGCAAATCAGACAAACAGTATGAAGGACCTCATGTGAATACAAAGATATCTGTTATATTATTCTCTGTATTTTTGTATGTTTTACATAATTATTTAAAAAGAAAAATTAGTAAAAAGGAAAAACACTCACTCATCAAAAACATATGAAATAATGATAAAGAAGAAAATGATCAATCTTAATGTTTTATTATATTTCCTTACAGCAGCTTTTGTATTTGAGACAGAGACTTGTTCTGTCACCAAGGTGGAGTGCAGTGGTATGATCTCAGTTCACTGCAACCTCCACTTCCCAGATTCAAGCAATTCTCCTGACTCAGGCTCCAGAGTAGCTGGGACTATGCCACCACACCTGGTCAGTTTTTTTTTTTTTTTTTTTTTTTTTTTTTTTAGTAGAGACGAGGATTCACCAGGTTGCCCATGCTGGTCTCAAACTCCTGACCTCAAGTAATCAACCCACCTTAGCCTACCAAAGTGCTGGGATTTCTAGCATGAGCCACCACGCCCTTATAGGCAGCTTCTATGCATACTTTATATTGTTAAGAAAGACATTTACAGAATTTTCCACCCCAAATTCACAGAATATACATTCTTCTCAGCACATCACACCTACTCTGAAATTGACCCCATAATTGGCAATAAATCACTCCTCAGCAAATGCAAGAGAAATCATAACAAACAGTCTCTCAGACCACAGTGCAATCGAGTTAGAACTCAGAATGCAGAAACTAACTCAGAACTGCACAGCTTCATGGAAACTGAACTTGCTCTTGAATGTTGACTGGATAAACAACGAAATGAAGGCAGAAATAAAGATGTTCTTCGAAACCAATGAGAATGAAAACACAACATACCAGAATCTCTGGGACACATTTAAAGCAGTCTCTAGGGGAAAATATATAGCAATGAGTGCCCACATGAGAAGAAAGGAGAGATCTAAAATTGACACCCTATCATCAAAATTGAAAGAGCTAGAGGAGCAAGATCAAAAAAAAAAAAAAAAAAAAAAAAACTCAAAACCTAGCAGAAGACAGGAAATAACTAAGATCAGAGCAGAACTGAAGGAAACAGAGACACAAAAAACTCTTCAAAAAAATCAATAAACCCAGGAGCTGGTTTTTCAAAAAGATCAACAAAATAGACAGACCGCTAGCCAGATTAATAAAAGAGAGAATAACCAAATTGATGCAATAAAAAACGATAAAGGGGATATCACCACAGATTCCACAGAAATCCAAACCATCATCAGAGATTATTACAAACAACTCTATGCACATAAACTAGTAAACCTGGAAGAAATGGATAAATTCCTGGACACCTGCATCCTCCCAAGCTGAAACCCAGAAGAAGTTGAAACCCTGAATAGACCAATAACAAGGTCTGAAGTCGAGGCAGCAATTAAGAGCCTACAACCCAAAAAAAGCCCAGGTCCAGATGGGTTCACAGCCGAATTCTACCAGACATACAAAGAGGAGCTGATACCATTCCTTCTGAAACTATTCCAGACAATCCAAAAAGAGGGAATCCTTCCCAAATCATTTTATGAGACAAACATCATCCTGATACCAAAACCCAGCAGAGACTCAACAAGAAAAGAAAATTTCAGGCCAATATCCATGATGAACATAGATACAAAAATCTTCAATAAAATACTGGCAAACCAATTGCAGCAGCATATCAAAAAGCTCATCCACCATGATCAAGTAGGATTCATCCCGGGGATGCAAGGCTGGTTCAACATACGCAAGTCCATAAACATAATTCACCACATAAACAGAACCAAAGACAAAAACCTCATGATTATCTCGATTGATGCAGAGAAGGCTTTTGACAAAATTCAACAGCCCTTTATGCTAAAAACCCTCAATAAACTAGGTATTGAAGGAACGTATCTCAAAACAATAAAAGCTATTTACGACAAACCAACAGCCAATATCATACTGAATGGGCAAAAACTGGAAGCTTTCCCTTTGAAATCTGGCACTAGACAAGGATGCCCTCTCTCACCACTCCTATTCAATATAGTACTGGAAGTTCTAGCCAGAGCAATCAGGCAAGAAAAAGAAATAAAGGGTATCCAAATTGGAAAGGAGGAAATCAAATCGTCTCTATTTGCAGATGACATGATTATGTATCTAGAAGACCCCATCATCTCAGCCCAAAATCTCCTGAAACTGATAAACAACTTCAGCAAAGTCTCAGGATACAAAATCAACGTGCAAAAATCACAAGCATTCCTATACACCAGTAACAGACTTAAAGAGAGCCAAATCAAGAACGAACTGCCATTCACAATTGCTACAAAGAGAATAAAATACCTAGGAATACAACTAACAAGGAACGTAAAGGACCTCTTCAAGGAGAACTACAAGCCATTGCTCAACGAAATAAGAGAGGATACAAACAGATGGAGAAACATTCCATGTTCATGGTTAGGAAGAATCAACATCGTGAAAATGGCCATACTGCCCAAAGTAATTTACAGATTCAATGCTATTCCCATCAAGCTACCAATGACCTTCTTCACAGAACTGGAAAAAAACACCTTAAACTTCATATGGAACCAAAAGAGAGCCTGCATAGCCAAATCAATTCTAAGCAAAAAGAACAAAGCAGGAGGCATCACACTACCGGACTTCAAACTATACTACAAGGCTACAGTAATCAAAACAGCATGGTACTGGTACCAAAACAGAGATATAGACCAATGGAACAGAACAGAGGCCTCAGAGGAAATACGACAGACCCACAACCATCCGATCTTCGACAAACCTGACAAAAACAAACAATGGGGAAAGGATTCCCTGTTTAATAAATGGTGTTGGGAAAACTGGCTAGCCATGTGCAGAAAGCAGAAACAGGACCCCTTCCTGACACCTTACACCAAAATTAACTCCAGATGGATTAAAGACTTAAACATCAGACCTAACACCATAAAAACCCTAGAAGAAAACCTAGGCAAAACCATTCAGGACATAGGTGTAGGCAAGGACTTCATGACCAAAATGCCAAAAGCAAGGGCAACAAAAGCCAAAATAGACAAATGGGACCTAATCAAACTCCACAGCTTCTGCACGGCAAAAGAAACAGTCAGTAGAGTGAATCGGCAACCAACAAAATGGGAAAAAATTTTTGCAGTCTACCCATCTGACAAGGGGCTGATATCCAGAATTTACAAAGAACTAAAACAGATCTACAAGAAAAAAACAAAGAAGCGTATTCAAAAGTGGGTGAAGGATATGAACAGACATTTTACAAAAGAAGACATACAGAAGGCCAACAAACATATGAAAAAATGCTCATCATCACTGGTCATTAGAGAAATGCAAATTAAAACCATAGTGAGATACCATATCACACCAGTTAGAATGGTGATCATTAAAAAATCTGGAGACAACAGCTGCTGGAGAGGATGTGGAGAAATAGGAACACTTTTACACTGTTGGTGGGAGTGTAAATTAATTCAACCATTGTGGAAGACAGTGTGGCGATTCCTCAAGGACCTAAAAATAGAAATCCCATTTGATCCAGCAATCCCATTACTGGGTATATATCCAAAGGATTATAAATCATTCTACTATAAGGACACATGCACACAAATGTTCATTGCAGCACTGTTTACAATAGCAAAGACCTGGAACCAACCCAAATGCCCAACGATGATAGACTGGATAGGGAAAATGTGGTACATATACACCATGGAATATTATGCAGCTGTCAAAAATGATGAGTTCGTGTCCTTTGTAGGGACATGGATGAACCTGGAAACCATCATTCTCAGCAAACTGACACAAGAGCAGAAAATCAAATACCGCATGTTCTCACTCATAGGTGGGTGTTGAACAATGAGAACACATGGACACAGGGAGGAGAGCATTACACACTGGGGTCCGTTGGGGAGAAATAGGGGAGAGACGGGGGGGTGGGGAGGTGGGAAGAGATAGCATTGGGAGAAATGACAGATAAAGGTAAGGGGAAGGAAGGCAGCAAACCACACTGCCATGTGTGTACCTATGCAACAATCTTGCATGTTCTTCACATGTACCCCAAAACCTAAAATTCAACAAAAAAAGAATATACTTTATTATCACTTTTCTATTCTGTCTTTTGTTTACTTAACATCATAGCATAAGCATTCCTCATGTTGTCCTAATGATGGCATGATAGCCCATAAAATGGCTGCACCGTCATTTGTTCAGCCAGGCTATTTTGAGGCATTCAGCTTTTTCTAACTTTTCTTGATTATGAAAATCGATGTAAGGAATATCTTTGAACTGAGCTTTTCTGTATCTCTAATGATACTTCTGAAACTCACTCTAAGTAGTCCAGTGATTACTAGCTGATTAAAAATAAATAGCTGGAAAATCTTTGGTCTCCACGGGAGAATCTAGGATATGGTGTGGTCCCTTTGGACACCACGTTCCTCTGCAGAACTGACTGTAAAACCCCAGGAGGGAGTCCTCAAAGCAGCTGTATCCCAGACAAGTGACCAGGGAGTGACTGTGCAATGCTAATGTAGAGTTGCAGAAATTGCAAAAAGGAAAAAAAGAAAAAAGAAAAGAAATGTTACCAAAAGCAGCATATAGGCCAACAAAAACATCAATGGTATTATTTAATATTATTTAATATTTATTATTTAAAAAACACAAAATTCCAGCATGGAAATTATATAATGCATGAAAATTCTAAATATCCTTTCTATATGACAAAAAAAAAATCAGTAGCGTTAGCAGGATAATAATAATACATAACTTTTTTGAAAAAAAAAAAGACTCTTTTCCCTTCTAACATATGTTTGTTGTATAAATGGGTGAAAAATGTTACTGGTTTATAATTATAATTTCCTTAATCAACCTCTTTTAACAAAGGTATGTCTTACCTTTCAAAATATAAAACTAAAGAAATAAAACTATGGCTTCCTTTAAGCTTATTGTACAGAAAACAAGATAACATAATAAAACATATACCTCTACTTTTTAATAGAAACATTTTTTGGACTTGTTTATGTGTTTCTATTACTACTATTATTTCTTTTGTAATGGCATAGAGACGCTGTGCTATTGCATTAGAGCAAACTCTAGTGGTAAGTGGTTTAAAAAGTCTTAGAGCTTTGCAGAAATGATTTTTACTTTGGCCAATGAGTGACTTTTAAAGTCAGGAGAACCAAATGGAAAAGGCTTCGAGAACCAGGGACTTTGAAGTCTTTTTTTTTTTTCTATTTTATTTTTTTTATTGCATTTTAGGTTTTGGGGTACATGCGAAGAACATGCAAGATTGTTGCATAGGTACACATATGGCAGTGTGATTTGCTGCCTTCCTCTCCATCACCTATATCTGGCATTTCTCCCCATGCTGCCTCTCCCCGAATCCCCACCCCCCACTGTCCCTCCCTTATTTTCCCCCATCAGACCCCAGTGTGTGATGCTCCCCTCCCTGTGTCCATGTGTTCTCATTGTTTAACACCTGCCTATGTGTGAGAACATGTGTTGTCTGATTTTCTGTTCTTGTGTCAGTTTGCTGAGAATGGTGGTTTCCAGGTTCATCCATGTCCCTGGGTGAACAGGAATTCATTGTTTTTTATGGCTGCACAGTATACAGTGGTGTTTATGTGCCACATTTTCCCTGTCCAATCTATCATTTATGGGCATTTGGGTTGGTTCCAGGTCTTTGCTTTTGTAAACAGTGCTGCAATGAACATTCGTGTGCATGTGTCCTTATAGTAGAATGATTTATAATCCTTTGGATATATACCCAGTAATGGGATTGCTGGGTCAAATGGAATTTCTATTTCTAAGTCCTTGAGGAATCCCCACACTGTCTTCCACAACGGTTGAACTAATTTACATTCCCACCAACAGTATAAAAGTGTTCCTATTTCTCCACATCCTCTCCAGCATCTGTTGTCTCTGGATTTTTTAATGATCGCCATTCTAACTGGTGTGATATGGTATCTCAATGTAGTTTTGATTTGCATTTCTCTGATGACCAGTGATGATAAGCATTTTTTCATATGTTTATTGGCCTCATGTATGTCTTCTTTTGTAAAGTATTTTTTCATATCCTTTGCCCACTTTTGAATGGTTTTGTTTTATTCTTGTAAACCTTTTTTAGTTCTTTGTAAATTCTGGATATCAGCCCTTTGTCAGATGGGTAAACTGCAAAAATTTTTTCCCATTTTGTTGGTTGCCAATTCACTCTAATGACTGTTTCTAAGGATTTCCTCATTATACTTGAGCCCACAAGCAAACCTTCGCAGTCAAAGCCCCAGGAGACACCCTTAGGGAGCTGTTACGAAGCCACCAACACCCTCCTCCCTACAGAGATCATTACCTTTTCATCTCAAAAGCACTTAACAAACATTAGCCAATTAACCGAAGTAAGCAGACATAAATACCAGTAAGCAAGCAGAGCAAGAGTAAGATTATATAAAAGCCCTAGCTGAGATGTGTTCACACATTTGCAACTAGAAATTTAATTTCAGTAAATGCTATAGTCTCAAACGAAATTTACAGGTTGTAGCTATTTAATGACATTAAGTTCCTTTATTGTTAAAAAGAAAGTACATGATAAGTCCTGAATGAAATTTTTGGGAAATTCATTCTCTCTTCTTCACTCCAAAAAAAGAAAAAGAAAAAGAAAGCATCATTTACATGAAACCTGTTTTTTTAGCCAATAACCTATGGAAATCCATCTTTAAAGAGCATTCTTCTCAAGAACTCATTCTTCTTATGAACTCAGTTGAGTTCATTCATTTTTGTATTGTGGTTTATTTCTGGCAACATAATTTACACTTCTAGTCACCGTGAGTAAAACAATACAGCCTATCTTGGTTTTTATGGGCAAAATTGGTTTAATTTTTTTTATAGGCAAAATTAGTTAACCAGCTTGAGCAGAAAACAGACTTTGAAAGAAAAAAAATGCATATTAAAACAATTAATTCCTTTGCATCTATTTACCTAGATGAAATTTTGATATATTCTGTTTCCACAGTAACCAGATATTCTGAGACATACACCAGATAAGGAATAAATATATGAGGCAAAAAATGGTGAGCCATCTTACCTAGCTTATTCCTTTCTATGTAACAAAGCTGGGCACTGGCCTAATAGGGTAAGTCTCTAGAATGGAACTTTAACTGACTTTAAGCATATTATTATTATAATTATTTTAATACACTAATTATGTTATAGATGGAAAAACATGCATTGCTTCTACGGTACTATTTGCACTGCTTTTCTCAAAACTCACAAAATAAGACAAATGGCATTTGACTACACAGTTCATCTGAAACAAAAGAAAAATTTATCTTTAGCATCGCCTTCAAGTTTTATACCTTTACTTGCCTATACAGAATAGATTTTCTTTTTAGTGTATCACATTTCTCATAAGCAGTATTGAGGAAAAACAGAGGTTAGCTTGCAAATTTTCTGTTGAGATCACTACAGAGATGATCTGGAAAAATCTTAAAACAGCAATAATCTGGTCTAACAGTAGACACCTGGCCAAAAACTAAAAGACCTAGCCTAAGAGCTGTGTGGTAAAGGGAAAGACTACAGACTTCAGAGTCATACTAATTTGACTACAAACTCGGACTTCAGGTCTGAAAAAGATGCACAGGTCTGAAAGATTTCTTAGGCTCAATTTCTTCATCTGTAAAATAAGGGTATTACATACAGCCTTTAAGAATGAAATCTAATTCTGTGAAAGGGTCAAGTAAAGAATAGACACATCGAAGCTAGGAACTACAGATAGAGATACATAGAAGATAGATGGAGGACAGACGGTAGATTAGATGGTAGGTAGGTAGGTAGGCAGGTAGGTGGGTGGGTGGGTGGGTGGGTAGGTAGGTAGATAGATGTGATATGATAGTCTCCCTCCACCATCCCCTTATCACCATCCCTTTTTTGTGACAACTTTAGACTATTGGATCTGTTACCATTATCATCAATGTTGAAGAATATATCTAAAATGGGTACTCCAAATGGCAACCTTAGAGGATTTGAGGCATGAGAAGAAGGAGAACAAAGGCAATCACAGGACCTATTTCACAGTACAACAGGGTGACTGCCATCAATAGGAACCTAATTGTACATGCCCACGAGTTTACCCTTTGTTTTACAAACAATCCAATTATACTTTTTTATTTAAAAGGGCATGGATACCCCATTCTCCACGATGTGACTACTATGCATTGCATGCCTGCATCCAAATATTTCATGTATTTCATAAACATATACATCTACTATGTATGCACAAAAAATAAAAATTTTAAAAAATTAAAAATAAACAAAAGTAACCCTAGAAAGTAGCACTTCCCTCACACCAACCCTAAACTTCTTCCCACTCCCCATTACAGGAAGAATACTATCAATCTCCATGGGGGGGGGGTGGATGGGTAGATAGATACCATCTTATTTCTCCATTTCTCCAATTTCTCCCAAATCTTGGAGATACTCTTGTAAATCAATGGAAATAATCATGGTGCTCACAGTTATACAGGAGAAGCAAAGGAATACCTTGCTAGAAACATAAAAAAAAAAAACTATCAGGATATTATATTCAGGGTTTGGCCGAAAAAGAGGAAGTCCTAGGGGAAAAAAAAAAAAGAAGAAGGCAGAAAGATTCAATGATAAAACTTCTGCATTTGGCTTGAGTCTCTGGTTCCTAAACAAGTGATGGGACCATCCCATCTTACTCGCTCTGGCTACCTAATCTCTCTCAAGTTTCTGTCCATCCCCCACCACCCTTGACTGTTTAAGCCATCATCGTTTAACCCCTCAATTACTATATCTTATTAAGTCTTTCTCCATATCTGTTTCATCTGATCTACCTCCGCACAGCTATTAAACATCTTCTAAAGATATATTCCTGGTCATGCTCCTCCTCTGTCTAGTAGCTATCAGTTGTACCTCATTGCCCTCATAGTAAGTCTAAACTTCTCAGCAAGAAATATCTTATTGCCTACACCCACCTGCTTATCCAGCCTATTCTCTCCTCCACCTTTGTCTTTCAGCTGCAACTTTCATTGACATTCTACCAAATGACTTCCAGTCCACTGAACATACCATGCACTCTCTCACCTCTGGCCCACTATGCTAAGGTATTTGGAATTCTCTTCCTCCTGCAAGGTAGTACTGTGATGAATAAGGTAAATTTTATTTTGCCTTAACACTGCAATTCCTTTTATCCATGTAACTTCTTTATGCTATAGAATGAAAGCACAGCTCATGAGAAAATGTTCACAACAGCAAAATATTCATTGAATTACTCTGAAGTTTATTTAGACATGTTCTTATGTATCCCGGGGACTGTTTTCTAATCATCCCTGAAAATTATTTTCTAAATTATGACACTCCTTTTGCATTAAATGAAGCATGTATATATAGCACTTTATGGAATCTACTTTGTATGCTGTTCAGATGACAGTAATAGCTGTCTCCCACGCTAAAACAAAATGTTCTACAATTACAATACAGAAGAACTGGTAGAATAAACTTGAGAACTGAAACTGAGGGCTCACCATGTCCCTATGTGTTGTTATCTAGTGCTTTTTCTTACCACTTAAAAAGTTGTTTTGTTTTGTTTTCTGCTGTAAGCACTCTGAAAAGAATAGTGTTAGTTTTGCATTGATATGCTTCCCTTATGATGAAAATTTAACAGAATAGCCTCTTTTACTTGGTCCAAGGGGAGGGATTTAAGTTATTTTTCAGAACATAGAGGATGACCCAAAGCAGCCCTCACTGACTTCTCAAGCTCCCAAACAATTGGCAGGCCGGCTGGAGGCAGCTGGGGATATGGCTAGAGCCAAGAGATACACTCAAATTTGGGGTATGGCAACCCAGGGCAAAGCACTGAAAAATTTACACACTCACTCACCAGTGGGGCACTTCATGATTAGTTCTTACCACCACTCAATTCTATACCCATGGTAATTCTGTGTATCCTCTCTATTCCTCTATCCAAGATGCTTTCCCCTTCTGATATTGAATTTTAAATATAATCAAAAAGCTCTTCTACATCCTTGATGACTTCTTCTCATCTTGGCTTTACCAATACTTGGCTTAATCAAGTCTTAGCTGTCCCCTGAGTACCCTGCTTCCCCTAGAACCTTTGAAGTGAAGGCTGTCTTCTGTCCTACACCCCAACGTACTCATGATCAAGAGAAGGTCTGGTGTCTCCTTTACTCACCATTGCTTCTTCCAGACCATGACATACACCATCTGTTGCAAATTCCTGTTCCTTTGAGCCCACCATTTGGCAATATCATTGATTCTTTGTCTTCAAAGAACTATTTTGAGCTCCTGGCACTGCTCCTTCATTCACTGAGGACTTTAGCTCCTTCCATCATCTCTACATTGCAGACAACATATGTCTACATAGAAGGCATTGTATGTAAAGCCTTTACTTCAATTCTTTGACCTTTTTATTTCCAATTATATTTTTTTTCTTTAAGTTTTGTTTTAGTGTCAGGGGGTACGGGGACAAGTTTGTTATAAAGGTAAATTGCATGTCACAGGGTTTGGTTTACAGATAATTTCATCACTCTAGTAATAAGCACAGTACCTGGTAGGTATTTTATCTGATCCTCTCCCTCCTCCACTGTCTACCCTTCAGTAGGCTCCAGTGTCTGTTGCTGCCCTCCTAATATCCATGTGTTCTCATTGTTTAGCTTCCACTTACATGTGGGAATATACAATAATTGGTTTTCTATTCCTGTGTTAGTTTGCCTAGAATTATGGCCTCCAGCTCCATCCAAGTTGCTGTGAAGAACATGAATAAGTCTTTTTTTTATGGCTAAATGGTATTCTAGGGTATGTATGTACCACATTTTGATTATCCAGTCTACCATTGGTGGGAATTCAGGTTGATCCCACGTCTTTGCTATTGTGAATAGTGAATAGCGCTGCAATGAACATACACATGCATGTGTCTTTATGGTAGAATGATTTATATTCCTTTGAGTATATAACTAGTAATAGGATGTCAGATTGCATGGTAATCCTGCTTTAAGTTCTTTGAGGAATGACCACACTGTTTTCCACAATGGCTGAACTAACTTACACTCCCACAAACATCCAATTACATTTTATTTAGTTTACCGCCTACTTTCTTTAGCTTCACCTCAACAACCCACTTCTAAAATCACAACATGAAGACAGCACAACCAAATCCCTTCAGAAATTAAAAATCTGACCATAACTCCCTTTTCCTTGCCCTTTTGCCCAAGTACCTCTCTTTCCTTTTCTTTTTTTTTTTTTTTTTTTTTTGCCAAGTAGCCTCAGCCACATGGACCCCTTTACTTTCTCTCCCCAACCCCTCCAGTCTCTCTTTGTCCAGTTCAGATGACATGGAGCATTTCTGTATCTTTCACCTTCCTTTCTTTCCTCTTTCCTTTTAGCAAAACAGTGTACTCCTGCTTTTCTCGGGAGTCAACTTCTTTAGCTTGTGTTATCTTCTTCCCTTTCTGGTCCCCCTCCTCAGTCTTCCTTGCCAACTTCTTACTTGCCATCCAATTCTTCTCCTGCCCCCTTCAACTCATTTTCCATATAAAATCCAGAGTGATCATAGCCTATAGCTACCTCTTTCAATGTCTTCCATTTCATTTAAAAAGAAATACAAAATCCTTAACATGGGCTTCTGTAGCCCCCAATAATGTGGCTCCCGCCTCCATCTAGACCCTCAGCTTCCCTCGGCACTCTCTAAACTCCAGCCACACGACCTGCTTGCTGGTTCTGAAACAACTCCAACCTGTTTCCTCCTTGTTCTTTCTCCTGCGTTCTTCCCTCTGTCTGCCTGTAGCAATATTTCCCCAAGCTTTGCCTAATCAATCCCATCCATCCATCAGGGTGTGGCTCACATATCAAAATTACCTAGAAGCCTTCCCTTAGTGTCCATCTAAATCTCATCTGTTATCCTTTCAAGCCTCTAATGACCTTTTTTAAGAGCAATGTTTGCCATGTTTAGCTACATATTTTATTGATAGCATAATTTGCTCAATACTTCTTTCTGAGCTCTATTAGGAAAAGATTCCTATATTTTATTATTATATCCTCAGTACTCAGAACACAGGAGAGGCTCATCATGCTAAGAAACAAGGAATAATGATGTTCATATGCCTGTTCAGTGGCACGATGAGTAGCCAAGGTGTTTCCTTCCATACTTTAGGAGACATGGGACATGAGACGTGCATTCTCTTTATATTGCTTTAAAACAATGATTGATATATTTCCTCCTCCATACACAACAGAAGAATGCTCAAAATTATTATCAAGCTATGAATAGTAGTGTATTAAATGTATAGTTTGGAGTCAGCATCTCTACTTCATATTCCACTTTCCCCAGGTACTAGCTGTGTGACTCTGTGCAAATCTTACAACCTCTCTGAGACCCAATTTTCTCATTTGAAAAACAGGCACAACAGAATTAGCTTACAGAGTTGTTACCCAGAGAATGAGATATAGCTCAAGTAACAGCCCACTGCCGAGCATCTCACAGGCACTCCACAGAGGTTAGTTTCTGTCTGATCCCTATTTCTATATCATTAATGTTAATATTGCCATTTTGCATGTGCTATGACATTGTTTCATTAAGCTAATGAAATAGTCTCACACCCACTATTACAGGGAATCTAAATCATTTCAAAGTTTATCTTCCAGTTATTTTAGGGAGTCTGGAGGAAGTGTCTCATATAGATTCAGGAAGAATAATTCATTCTCAATTACTCCGATTTTCCTCTTCCACTGGATTTGGGTTTCTGTCTCTGATAGTGATAACGAAGCTTTCCCCTGCTGCAGCCACTCCATTGTTTCTGCTTGATCATCAGTTTTAGCCCACAGAAGATGTGCCATGCTAAGCTAAACTGCACTGAGATGACTCTCGTGTGCCAAGACACAATGCCACGCTGCTTCCTGGGGCCACTGCTGGTAACGTCTCCCATTAATGCACAAGGGTCATTTTTGGTTCTAGAGCTGCTCTGTCTAGGAAGTGAGCAATTCTTCACATTCCTATGTTATGCTATTCTGTGTTAGCATCTATTAAAGATCTTTGTAAATATAGCTGTTTCCTTTTACAACCCCTTTTCCTCTAGCATTCAATCAAACACCATACAGTCTTTTTTTTCTGAGATGAAGTCTCATTCTTGCCTAGGCTGGAGAGCAGAGGTGTAATCTTGGCTCACTGCAATCTCTACCTCCTGGTTTCATGTGATTCTTCTCTCTCAGCCTCCCCAGTAGCTGGAATTGCAGGCACATACCAACACACCTAGCTAATTTTTTGTATTTTTAGTAGAGACAGACTTTCACCATGTTGGCCAGGCTGCTCTCAAACTCCTGACCTCAAGTGATTCATCTGCCTCAGCTTCCCAAAGTACTGTAAAACCCATATGGTTTGTGTTAGTCGGCTAGGGCTCCATAACAAAATCTCACAGACTGGGTGGTTTAAACAACACAAATTTATCTTCTCACAGTTCTGCAAGCTAGAAAGTTCAAGGTCAAGGTGGCAGCAGGTTTGGTTTCTGATGAGGCCTCTCTTCAGCCTGTAGAGAGCACCTCCTGGCTGTATCCTCACATGGACTTGTGTGTGTGTGAGAACACACAGTGACACAGCTCTGGTGTCTCTTTCTCTTCTTATGAAGACATCAGTCTCTCTGGAGTCTCTTCTAACCTCACTTAACACCTCCCTAGAGGCCTTATTTCCAAATACAGTCACGCTGAATGTTCGGGCATCAACATATGAATGAATAAAGAGGAGCACGATTTACTCCATAGCAGGCCTGGACTAGGAAAATCAAATAACAGTGGGTCAAATGAGAAACTTCCCATCCCCTCAAAGGACCAATAAATTATACTTAGACTCAAATTACACCTGCCTCAACTTATTTTCCTTGGGCATGACATTTCCTCTTAAGACTCCTTATTCCTAATTTGATAAATTGGCCTATCACCCTCTCCTACCCACCCTCATATCTGCCTAAAAATATCTGAATTAGCTCGATCTCCTGCACCCCCCATGCACACACACTTTTTCTTTCAGTATCAAAGCAAAGATAAACACCCAATATGATAATGATCCAGGATCTCTTCAATTCCTGAATATTCCTCAGATGCCATAGAAAATGAGAGTTTTATAAAAAGTCAATCATTCTTTGAATGATTAGATATTCATTCGGTGCATTCTTTCAGTCATGTAGCCTAAAAATATTAGTAACTTACCACCCAATGACTTAATTTATTCCAGAAGAGCAATTTAGGCCACAGGAAAAATGAAACCTATCAACTGCCAACCGATCAGATAACATGATAACTGTGATTTTTCTTTACTGGCTATTTGGTTCTTAAATTAGAAGTCTTCATAGCAAAAAAGGGAAAGAAGTAGCCTTACATACGTGTAAATTTGTATCTGTGCCCATTAACGGAAGAGGCAAGATTCTTGTACTAATGAGGGAAATGCAGAACTTACATCCCCAGAGAACAATTATAGTCACACACACATAATGCTCTGTTCCGCAGCTTACTACCTGGTTTTCACATAAAGCTGTGCTACTTGTCTTAAAATAATTTACCATCTAGACACTCTAAAATGTCTAGATGGTAAATTATTCAGCAATCATGGACTAAGCTTCTTCTGTGTCCCAAGCTCTGTGCTATGAGATGAGCATATTAATATAGATAAAATACCACCTCTGCCCTCAGGAGTCTTGCAGGCTAGTGAAGAATCAGTGAATTTTATTAACATTACTAAAAAATCAACAATCAGCTTACTAATGTGGTTGAGTCTGAACAGGATATACTTGTATTTTTACAGTACTTTGTAACTTAACATTTTCATATAATTATCTCATTTTATCTTCACAGTGATCCCCATAAGAGAGGTCATTAACCCTGATTTTGAGATCAAAAACTCAGCATTAAAAAGTTTAAGTGAATTATCCAAGGTCACACAGCAGGTGAATAAACATAAGCCTTCTTCAAAACCCAAGTCCTTTGTCATCAAATAATGTATAAGCCCTTGCCAAATTATGCTCAGAATAGTCTTTAGTGCTTCTATTTCTTCATCTCACTATTTTTTCTTTACAGTTTTATAAACGATTGTCTGCCAATGTCAAAGGTATATTTTTTATAACAAAGCTTCTGGTCATATAAAAGAGGGAAAAGAGATAGAAACATAACACTTATGTTTAAAAAAAAAAAATCAAGTTATCAGTTTGCCCATACTAACCTGGTTCTCTGTAAAATAATCTAAAAATTTTAAAAACATTTGGGGTCCTGGATTATATAATAATGTTTTATAATCCAAAAATACAGTTTGAAAATAAGAGTATTTACCCCTCTATATGATGCCAGTATACATAATTCAGCTCCAATAATTAGCATTTAGGTTTGCACTAAGACATCTGCACATGGAAAAATTTATAGTGTTTGTTAAACACATATGCATCCAAATGTCCACTGCAAAGTTCGATGATGAGTCCCATATTTGCATAGTGCTGTATTTCTCATTTCACACAGCACAGCTTTGCTTCCAGAGGGTTCATAGAGATTTAGTGAAAACTAGCCCAAGAGCACATAATTTATCGAAAGTAATTCTGTCAAATGCGTTGAGCTGCCAAGACCTAAGTGCAAAGGTTCTCAAATCTAGCTGCATGTGGGAAGCTTTAAAAATTCAGATGCTGGGTCACGCATTCAGAATTCTAACTCAATTGGTCTGGGATACAGTCAGTCATGCTACTGCCCAATGGGTTCTTCTTGCTCGCTGCCTAGACAGAGCTGATTTATCAAAACAGGAGTAGTGCAATGAAGAGTTTAACACACATAGAGCCAGCTAAAATGGGAGAGAGACCAGGGTTTTACTACTCAAATCAGCCTCCTTGAAAATTCAGAGGCTAGGGTTTTCAAGGGTAGTCTGACAGACAGGAGGCTAGGGATTATGCTGCTGGTTGGTTGGAGATGTATTTAAACAGAAGATAACATTTTAAAATGTGTCATTGGCTTCCAGTCCCAGAATAAGGTCAGATGAAGTTACATGACCTTTCCTCCCACTAAGATCAGATAGAAATGTTAGATTTAAGAAAATAATAACAAATATGATATATACTTAGCAAGCTGAAAGGAAGAAAGAAAACATTGTCTTTAATTATTTTTCTGTCACAGCCAATCCATCGGGAACCAGGGCTGGCTGTACCTTCTTGTTTCTTCTATGGCTACCATACCTGTCAAGTTGCATCCTCCTCGCTCCTGGCTTCCTGCAGTACCCTCTCTATATATCTCCCTACCTTTACCCCCATCCCCTACAATCCACACATAGCCAAACATAGCCATCAACATATAGCCAATGCGATTTTTTGTATTTTGAGACAGTCTTACTCTGTTGCCCAGGCTGAAGTGCAGTGGTGCAATCCCAGCTCACTGCAACCTCTGCCTTCCAGGTTCAAGTGATTCTCTTGCCTCAGCCTCCCAAGTAGCTGGGACTACAGGCACGTGCCACCACACCTGGCTAATTTTTTGTATTTTTAGTAGAGACAAGGTTTTGCCATGTTGGCCAGGCTGGTCTCAAATTCCTGACCTCAAGCAATCTGCCCACTTTGGCCTCCCAAAATGATGCAGTTTACAGGTACAAGCCACCCTCCAGCTAACCCGTGCAAGGTTTTAGAACATGTCAGATCAGATCGTTGATCTCTTTGAAGCACAGACTAAAAGCCAAAATTCTTACAGTGGCTTTCAAGCTGTACGTGACACGTCCTCTCCCTTCAGCTCTGGTCTCATCCCCCGGGACTCCTCCTCTAAATGAATCAGCTCCAGCCACACCAGCCTCTGTGCCGCTCCCACAAAGCCTGCCACATACTCACATATGCAGGTCTTTACTCTGCTGCTTCACCTGAATTAAACCCTTTACACCGAAGTTGCTTGGCTTAAGGCTTTGCTCAAATCCCATCTTTCCATGAAACTCACCCTGAAAACACGACTTTATATTCCAACTTGCTTTTCTTCCTCCTCCATTCTTGAACCTTTTATGAGATGCTTATATCCCTCTCCTATGTCATTTATTACCTTTAAGATTTCATATACTTTACTGTTTTAATTATGTGTTAAAGATGGAGAAAAAATATAAAGGAAGCATGTACTATTAAAACAGTATATAGAAATTTTAGGAAAAAAATTGTCATTAAAGTTAAAGCTATAATAGTTTAATAGCAGACACTACATAAAAGAGAATCACATCGATAAAGCACATCAAGTCATTTGTAGAATAAAGTCAAAAATCTACACTAAGGAAAGAACTACATGTAAGAGCTAACACTAAGAAAACAAAGGGGTGGTGTTTCGTGGCCTTGGAATCGGCAGTGTATTGACTCTCAGATATGACACCAAAAGTGCAAGTAACAAAAACATTCTATCTATATGGAAAAAATAAAACTAGACTTTTACTTCCTACCAACCTAAAAATTCATTCCAGGCTTACTAAAAGTACAAATATGAAAAGCAAAACTTTTCAAGTTCTGGAAGACAATGTTCAATGTCTATGCTTTAAAGTGGCGAAAGATAAGGCACAAAAAAAAACATAAAGGAAAAGACAGAAATTTAGCTACAAAAAAAAATCTGTCTGAGAAAAATGTAGTAAATTGAAAATACAAACTACAGACTGGGGAAAATATTTCCAACTCATGTAACAGTGGATTCAGATCGAACATACATTAAAAAATACTTAAAATCCAATAATGAAAGGCAAACAACCCAATAGAAAAATGGCCAAAGGTCATGAATAGCAATTTATAGAAGAGGAAAGATGAATGTCCAATAAACAAATTGAAAGATTTCCATTTTTACTAGCTGCCAGTGTGATGAAAACTAAAACAATGATGGGATATTTTACACCTGTCACACTGAAAAAAATTTAGTCTGATAACACCACATATTGGTGAGAAGAGGGAGAAAGAGTGGTTATATACTGACGGTGGTGGTGTAAGTTGGCATAGCACATTGGAAAGCTAAAGATATGATTAGCCTAAAGTCCAGAAATGTCTTTTCCTACTCATATATCTTTAAAAAAACTTACAAATTTACTCAACAACATATATACCAGGATGTTTATTGCTTCACTGTTCATAGATGGGAAAATTTGAAAACAATCATATCTCTATCAGTAATGAAATGGATAAATAAGCCATGTTAGACTCACACGTGAGTATGAATGAACTAGATCTGCAAGTATCTATACAGATAAATATTTTTAAACATTAAATTATTAAAGCAAGTTGTAAAAGGATTTACATAATATAACATGCAAAATTTAAAAACACTTTGACTACTATTTTTATGAATCTACACAGACATACGAGTGAAGCAGCAAAAACACGTCAAGAATGGCACAAGCACCTCCAGGATATGTTTATCTCTAGGGAGTCAGAGTAATAGGATGGAAAGGAGGGCCTTAGCTGCAGCCATAAGGCTTTAATTCTTTAAAAAATAATCTGAAACAAATATGAGAAACTAACATTTAGTAAATATGAGTGGTAGATGTCTGTCATAATTTTTTGAATTTTGGGGGGAATAATTTTCTTACTTAAAAATTGTCAGATAAATAAAACACATTCTTCCATTTATTCGACACCAACTCTGCGATGGCACTGAAAAGCAAAGGCAAACAAAGCAGACTCCTACCCACTGTAGAATTCAAAGTCCTTGATGGAAGATGATACATAAATGTCTTCATGTGTGATGATGGCAGAAATAAGTAATAGATACAGGTAAAAGATACAGTGAACATATATAGATTATCAATTCTACCTAAGATCGGAATAGCCTTAAGTATCTTTTAAAAAGTGATTACAAGTGATTTCTCCATCAATGAGAACAATTAAACTCACAAGCATTGGCTCACATTTTAACCCATCCACAATTACGGTTATATGAGTATTTAGACAAGCAAATTGAGCCATAATACTTGAATTCACAACAGTCTCTGTGATTTTAAAACTCTTTGCCTTGAAAGAACTTGGGTAAATAAATTCATGAGGAAGGGCCTGACACAGGCCCCTAGATACAACAGCACAGCTTTATGTGAAATGAGTTACTGAAGTTATAAATTTGGTGAAAAGGGTCATAAGATGTCAGCTTCAAGTCAATCCTTAAGCCACGTACTTGTCCCAGCTGGACAAACCAAGGTCAATTGCTCTGAACTTTGTGATTCTCAGCCAGCTCTACAATTGTATCAGGATACAACTTCCTCATATTGTACAGCTCATTATTTTTTAAAAGTTCAATCTGTATAATGCTCTTGGGGAAAGATATCTTTCCTTCAGAATCGTTCAAGGAACTTTCCAAACTACGGCCTCAAATTCTTCCCCATATATTTAAACAATCTAGTAGGGCCCAGAATGTAATCTGTTTATTGTTTAAATAACAACCTCCTCCTATAAATGACTTAATGATTCTTCCAAAGGTGTGGCAAGTTTTCATCAATTAGTTGGAAGCCTTGGTTTCTCAGGTTCATATTCTACCCAAGATCCAGCTGAACACTTTATTGATGTCCATCATTAAAAGTAATCCATACAGCTTGTATGGACTTCTCCTTGGTATTGACTCCAAAAACAAGAATCAGGTAAGAGTACTGTGATTATTTCATTCATCTTTCAAGCCAAGACACTTGTGTATGTGCCAGAAGTTGATACATTTATTTAACATTAAGGGAATTAACACATAGTTATAAGTTCAATATAAGCTTTCCAATGGAAGTACATTATTTGGTTTAATTTATTCTTCAAAGAGAAATGAACAATTCCAGGACCTTTATGAAGTAATGGATCTTTACAACACGGATTACTCTAAGTTTAAAACTAGTTGAACAAACACACATGCACACACATAAATTAAAAGTACCCCATATCAGGTTAGGATTAAAATTTGGGTCATTTTTAGGATTTGTTAGTGATCATTCTTATTCTTCCAAAAATGCAGTAGACAGAACCAATAGGCATAGAGGCAAAATTTCTGGGAAATATTTTTATTACCATTATGTTCTCAGGAAACTTCTATAGCTACCAATGTTACCAAAATGCATTAGAGGAGCAAGAATCCTTTTAACAATAAAGGAGGTAGTATTGACAATCACACCAGGACAACAGGCATTATTCAGGACTATTCAGGCAACAGGACATACAGTGACCACAGGTACCTCCAGTAAGGACTAATACACGACTGCTTGTGTTTATGACTCATTCAGGAATTAGGCATATATTTTGTAATAATTTCATTCTAGAGCACTCCGTAGGTGGTTACATTGCTCAAAGTTTAGATGTTCTACGGATCTCTTCCTGAAGTGTATTTTTATGGCCATAGTGGGCATTTGTTACCACCCACTTTGAAACTGTTCCAAATAAAAATTCTCGTGGCCATGTTTTGGGGGCCTCGGTCACCCATCTGTTCATGTACTGGAAAAAACTTAAAATTATCTTTAGGGAAAATCTTGGCTTCCTCCTCAGTACTTGCTCAGCCCATCACTCTGAATTTGCAGTGGCCTCCTACTCTAACACATGCAAATTCATAACTACATGGAAAAATACATTATCAAAAAGACAAAGTATAAACATTAGGCTGGGGAAAATATGCACAAAGGAAAGTATAAGAGCTCCTGCAAAGAGTCTGGCAAGCCTCCCCTGCTTCAAAGAACTCTCAATGCTTATGGGTACCTGGGTCTGCATTTAAACAGGAAACAGAGTCTGCATCCCCATTCATTTGAGAGGATAAAGTCAAATTCACTGCTACTCATTACCAACTAAAAGCCTGATTGAGAAAAAATATATATATTTTACAGAATTACCTGAATGATATATTTTCTATTCACTTTCCTAAAATTTGAAAATTCATTCTTAAGAGGACCATGAGCTACCTTCAAATCTGGACCGCACTGCTTTGGCCCCTTATATAATACTCCTACTAAGCTGGGCTGCTTTATTTTTCCAACAGCCTCTACAGAGAGTAAAGGTAAAGGAACAGTCCCGTGAAGCTTGCGTTGACTGTCTGTTGGGGATATTGTTCATTTTAATAATGGGCCCCTTTCTATGAGGTCCTTAGGATAAATTTTCTCAGGGCTCAGAAACAGGAATGATTGTGTATATTCTGAAAAATTTGTGCCTTATCTCATGAGCAGGATGGCTCGTTCTTCTTTCTTTGCATTAGCTGCTAGAAATCTGAGAGTCAAATTTCTAGTTCCCTAACAGTATTTGATAATCTCAAAACATGCATTTTGTGTTCCAACTTCACCTGTCATTAGCTTATTATATTGACCTTTATTTTTTCCTCAACATTATTCTCTAACTTAGAAAAGTCCTACCATCCTGCTCTTGTTTTGTGGGTTTTGAGGAAAATGGTAAGGTTATAGAGACACATGCATACCTTCAAGAGAAAGAAAAAACACACAAAATCACCTGGCCTCATTTTCTCATCTGCCAAACAAAATGGATGGCTACTCTAATCTCCTAAGTCCTCCGGTTCTAATTTTTTATAATCCTATATTTTTGTTTCTCAGTCTGGCTGAGTGTCTGATTTCTCTGAACACCTGGAAGCTGATTCTATTTCTCAATTTCCCCATCTGGGAAACAGCAGTAATATTTTATTTTATCCATACTCCTTAGAGCTTCATAAAACAACCTGGACTCTACAACAGTCCTACTTACTTTTCTTTCCTTGACACTCATTACAGGTAGCAGGAGAACAAAGAGGTGTACGTCAGCACTCTAAAACATCACTTGAATCACTTTATGACAACCACCCATGGTAAGCCATCTCTCCCACTCCCTTCTCACCACAGCTTCATATTAAAGAAATGCACTTCTTACAGTCACATTCCAAACCAGTAATTAAATTTTAATTCTGGTGTTTTCTCCATCAAGAGCAGAACACAAGGAAAATGTCCTTACTTTTTAGGAGATGAACTAGTACTGTTTCAACATTGATATCTTAATTCAGTTGAAAGGACGAGACAAAATGCAAAACTGCCAGGTACCAGCCAATGTTTGAAAAGCAGTACAACTGGTTGGGTGCATTGGCTCACACCTGTGATCCTAGCACTTTGAAAGGCCAATGTGGGCAGATTACCTGAGGTTGGGAGTTCAAGACCAGCCTGGTCAACACAGTGAAACCCTGACTCTACTAAAAATACATAAATTTAGCCAGGTACAATGGTGTGTGCTAGTATTCCCAGCTACTCTGGAGGCTGGGGCAGGAGAATCGCTTGAACCTGGGAGGCAGAGGTTGCAGTGAGCCGAGATCACACATTGCACTCCAGCCTGAGCTACAGAACTAGACTTTGTCTCAAAAATTAAAAAAAAAGAAGAAGAAAAGAAAAAGCAGTACAATTACTGGTTGTACACAGAGACTTGAGGAGTCAAATAACCTATATTCAAACTTCAGCTCTGCCACTTACTAACTCCTGACTTTAGCCAAGTTACCTAACATCTCTGTGCCTCTGTTTCCTCAATATGAAATTGGGATAAGTTGATACAAAAATCAAATAAGTTAGTACAAGTAAAGCAACAGAACAGTGCCTAGCATCTAGAAACTCACACTGTTACCTGCTAGTATCATTACTCAGCCACCACAGCTAGAGAATTTAATGGATTCATAAGTAATATCCACAATGAATTCAGCTATAATTGTTCATATGGGAAATACAAATGCAATGGATGTATTTTCAAACGGGTTTTTTGTCTTGCAGTTCAGATAGTAGCAACTATATATTTAGTTATATATATTATATACAACATATAACTAATCATATATATATATATATATATATATATATATATATATATATGATTAAGAAAAACTCACTTCACTTGCATGTCAATTTTCTCCTGGTAAAACAGAAAGCACCACAAGTCATCAATACTTTAAAAGATTCATGACAATATATGTATTATTATTATGTTAGGATTTCACTATATTCATTTTTAAATATTTGCATTGGCTTTGGTCTTTTGGAAGTTCAATAAAATAAGTGGCATGAACAGTGGAGAATCAGGTGACAAAAAAAAAAGAATATGTCTAAAGTGGTCATGTGGCAAATCAATTCCCAATTCTTTGCCCAATTCACTGACATTTGCATTTTACCAAAGGTTATCCAGACCACAGAATGAGTGAAACGTATGGCACTTCTTATTTATGAGCAATGCTTCATGATCAACATTATAATATCTGACACAACATATGTAATTAGAAAAGAGTTAATTTAATTCATTAAGTAACTCTAATCCCGTGACTCTCCATTCTCCAAATGAAGAGTATCCAAGTTCTCTTTCGTCAGATACCTTGAACTGACTATATATGCTCAGAGGAAATGATTCTTCCCTTTATTTCAGACTGACACTACAGTTTTGATTTTATGTGGCAATTTTAGGAAACCATTCTGAAACTCACATTATGAAACGTGAATTATGTACCCACAGAGAATTGTTTAAATTTCCTGAAGGAGCTTAATACTCACCCACGCCATATGGAGAACACTTTCCCAGTTCCCGCTGTAACACACCTACCTGAATATATTTAATTCTGGTCTAACTCCAGCCTCCTCAATTGACTTAGAGGCTGGTAACTTCTCAATTACATCACTTTTTATTCTTTTTGTCATTCATTAAAGCACTTAAATCTGTGACTCCACTTAGGCTCAGCTCTTTCCTCTGGAAGCCAGTTGGACAAACAACACGCAAAGCAGAGAGCAGACACTTGGCTAAGGAAAGCTATAGTTGATTTACCATTCTCCTATCAGACAGTTTTATCTTCTAAGTCACCTTTAAAATCCCTTTGGGTGTTATGCTGTAACAAGAGGACCTCGTTTTATGGATGTTATCAACCTACTAACTGTATACTACATCTAACTATGACATAGATTTATTTTTCTTAATACCTCACCAGAATTGGAAGATATCACTCTTTGCTCCAGGGTTTCTAGAAAGGTCTAGTTGCCTTATCTTTCTTCTCTAACCAACAAATTAATTTCTGCTTAATTTGTTTGGGTCTGCTTAGTTGTTTCAGCTGATGTAACCCTTAGAGGCCATCCAGTCATTACTCAAATTCTTCCAAATGTATATGTGCCACATTTGAACAGTTCTCCAGCCCCTGCCCCAGGGAATCACTCACTTCTGTGGGATCACGCTTCTCTGCACATTCTCACTGAATATTTCACTATCAGATTGGCAGCCAGAAAAAAATATCACCTTCAATAACATGTGGCTCATCGCAATTGCTCTTTCACCATTCGCCTTTTTGGCTCTTCCTAGCCTGGGTTAAACTCAGGTAATTGTCTTATGAGGTTAATATATCATCCATTTTATTTGCAGGGCCCCCTCTCTCTGATCTTTCTCTTTTCCAAAGAGCAAACCAGAAAGTCTCAAGTAACTGAAGCAAAAGGCATTTTCCATTGTACATGCCATAAAATGAAAAATGTCTATTATCTACTCATTCAAAAATCTTTAGTGTTGACTTCATGGTGGGTCCTATTCTAGATGCTGGGAATGTAGTAGTGGAGAAGAGCTCAAGCCAACCACTGCCCTTGTGTAGCATCCAGTCTAGTGCAGAGGGTGTAAGAAATGGTCAATAAACAAGCATGACCATTGTCTGCAACATGTCAAGTCGCAATAGGGACTTCAGAGGAAAGTCAAACAGGCTAAAGGAAAAGCCCTTGGGGAAGGCGTGGCAGAGATGACAGAGGGGCTGTGAGAACCACAATGGCACAATATTCTGAATACCTTATATTCTGCAGAATACTTGTTATGCGCATGCACTCTGGAGCCTGAGTACTCGGATGGAATCCTTTATGTTCAGGTAATAGCATGTGACAGTTCTGCTTATCTTCTGCTGCAAAACAAATTACCTAACACTGTGGCTTAAAACAATCATCATTTATTTTACTCATGAATCTGTGAGTCAGGAATTCTGACAAGGCAAAAGAGAAAAATGCTCATCTGCGTGCCATGATGCCTGGGGCTTCAGCCAAGTGACTTGAACAGCTGGGAGCTATAGCTGTGACAACTGGGGCTCCCTAGGCATCAGTCTGTCTCAACTGGACATCAATCTGTCTACACTCGGCCCCTCCACTGGCTGTCTTGGGCCTTCTCCTGAAAGGAGGACCTCAGGCTTCTACATGGTGTCTTAGGGCTCCAAGAGCAAGTGTCCAAAAAGACAAGAAGTAGACATTGCCCAATCTTTAAGGCCCGGACCACTTAACTGGCAAAGTGCCACTGCCACCATATACTATTTCTCCAAACAGACACAGGGCTATCAAGTTCCCCTAACTCCTCTCAGGAGAGTGTCAAATAATTTACGCACATTTTTAATCTGCCACAGCATCCTTGGACAAGCTCCATGACTTCTCTACAGCTCCATTTCCTCAGGTTTTAATACAGATAATAGCAGGATCCACCTCTTAGAAGTTTGTTAGAAGAATAAATCGGGAGGAATGCTGGGAAGATGGCCACCTAAGAACAGCTCAGGACTTCAGCTCCCAGTGAAGGTGCAGAGGGTGAGTGGACGCCGCATTTCCAGATGAACTCTTATTGCCCACAGACCAGGAGATACACAGGCAGAGGGGTCGCCAGCGTCGCAATCCCAGCCAGTGCGGCTGTTTTGGCCCCTGTGGGGCTGATTCCGCCCTCGCAGCTGCTGTGACCACGCCCTGTTGCTGCCTTTCTCCGTACAAAAGCCACTGGTCTGGGAGCCCTCTTAGCTGGCGAGCAGAGCCCTGAGACAGCAGAGTTGCCCATGCATCTGAAATAGCGAGTCAGGCCAGGAGATTCCTAGGCAAAAAATCCGCCAGGAGCCGGCGCCGCAGTTCGAGCCGACTCCGTGAGTCGCAGCACGGGAGATCCCGGTGCCTTTTCAGCAGGCGACCTGAACACGGGGTCGTTCAACTTAAAAGAAAAGACTCTGAGTCAAGGAGCCAGGTGATCAAGCTCGGTTGGTCCCATACCTCCACCCCCAACAACAACAAAAACAAAAACAGTAATTGGAAACCCTCTGGGTTGAGCCCTCCAAACCAAGCACAGCTGAACCGGGATGGTCCGGCTCCGTGGGGAAGGGGCTTTCGCCATTACTGAGACTCTCCACCACTACGGAGGCAGGCTGCCATTGCCGAGGCAACCTGCCACAACAGAGAGAGTCCACCATAACAGAGGCGGGGCCACCGTTGCCAAGACAGTTCTAACTACGCCCATATAAAAAGGACTACAGGGAAGAGCTCAGGGCAGCTGGGCGGAGCCCACAGCAGCTCAGCAAAGCCCCTGCGGGCAGGCAGTGGCTAGGCGTGCTGCTAGCTGGGTGGGTCAGACCTGAAAGAAAAATCAAAAAAGGCAGTAGTGCAACGGAAACTCATAAAGCTCCAACTCCCTGGGACACAGACAGACAACAGGTGGATAAACCCACAAAAATGGGAAGAACCCAGCGCAAAAAGGATGAAAACTCCCGAAACCAGAACACCTCTCCTCCTAAAAGGGATCACAACTCCTCACCAGCAAGGGAACCAGACCGGATGGAGAAGGAGGGTGACAAAATGACAGAATCAGACTTCAGAAGGTGGGTAGTAAGAAACTACAATGAGCTAAAAGAACATGTTCTAACCCAACGCAAAGAAAATAGGAACCTTGAAAAAAGATTGGACGAACTGCTGACGAGAATGGACAGCATAGAGAGGAGTATAAGTGAATTGATGGAGCTGAAAAACGCAACACGAGAACTTCGTGAAGCATGCACAAGCTTCAACAGCCGAATTGACCAAGCAGAAGAAAGGATATCAGAGGTCGAAGATCAACTCAATGAAATAAAAAGAGAAGGCAAGAACAGAGAAAAAAGCACAAAAAGGAATGAACAAAACCTTCAAGAAATGTGGGACTATGTGAAAACACCTAATCTACGTCTGATAGGTGTACCTGAATGTGATGAAGAGAATGAATCCAAGCTGGAAAATACTCTTCAGGATATTATCCAGGAAAACTTCCCCAACCTAGCAAGGCAGACCAATATTCAAATCCAGGAAATACAGAGAACACCACAAAGATATTCCTCAAGAAGAGCAACCCCAAGGCACATAATCGTCAGATTCACCAGGGTTGAAATGAAAGAGAAAATGCTAAGGGCAGCCAGAGAGAAAGGTTGGGTTACCCACAAAGGGAAGCCCATTAGACTCACAGCAGATCTCTCAGCAGAAACCCTACAAGCCAGAAGAGATTGGGGGCCAATATTCAACCTCCTTAAAGAAAAGAACTTTCAACCCAGAATCTCCTATCCAGCCAAACTAAGCTTCATAAGTGAAGGAAAAATAAAATCCTTTGTGAACAAGCAAGCACTCAGAGATTTCATCACCACCAAACCTGCTCTACAAGAACTCCTGAAAGAGGCTCTACACCTATAAAGGAACAACCAGTAGCAGCCACTCCAAAAACACACCAAATGGTAAAAGAGCATCAACACAATCAAGAATCTGCATCAACTAACCAACAAAACAGCCAGGTAGCATCAAAATGACAGTATCAAATTCACACATAACAATACCATCCCTAAATGTCAATGGACTAAATGCGCCAATCAAAAGACACAGACTGGCAAATTGGATAAAAAGCCGAAACCCATCAGTGTGCTGTATCCAGGAAACCCATCTTACATGCAAGGATACACAAAGGCTCAAAATAAAGGGATGGAGGAAGATCTACCAAGCAAATGGAGAGCAAAAAAAGGCAGGAGTTGCAATTCTCATCTCTGATAAAATAGACTTTAAAGCAACAAAGATCAAAAGAGACGAAGAAGGACATTACATAATGGTAAAAGGATCACTGCAACAAGAAGAGCTAACGATCCTAAATATATACGCACCCAATACAGGAGCACCCAGTTACATAAGGCAAGTTCTTAATGACTTACAAAGAGACTTAGACTCCCACACAATAATAGTGGGAGACTTTAACACCCCATTGTCAATATTAGACAGATCATCCAGACAGAAAATCAACAAGGATATCCAGGACCTGAATACAGACCTGGAACAAGCAAATCTAATAGACATTTACAGAACTCTCCACCCCAAATCCACAGAATATACATTCTTCTCAGCACCACATCACACCTACTCTAAAATTGACCACATAATTGGCAATAAATCACTCCTCAGCAAATGCAAAAGAACAGAAATCATAACAAACAGTCTCTCAGACCACAGTGCAATCGAGTTAGAACTCAGAATGCAGAAACTAACTCAGAACTGCACAGCTTCATGGAAACTGAACAACTTGCTCTTGAATGTTGACTGGATAAACAATGAAATGAAGGCAGAAATAAAGATGTTCTTCGAAACCAATGAGAACGAAGACACAACATACCAGAATCTCTGGGACACATTTAAAGCAGTCTCTAGAGGAAAATATATAGCAATGAGTGCCCACATGAGAAGAAAGGAGAGACCTAAAATTGACACCCTATCAACAAAATTGAAAGAGCTAGAGGAGCAAGATCAAAAAAACTCAAAACCTAGCAGAAGACAGGAAATAACTAAGATCAGAGCAGAACTGAAGGAAATAGAGACACAAAAAACTCTTCAAAAAATCAATATATCCAGGAGCTGGTTCTTTGAAAAGATCAACAAAATAGACAGACCACTAGCCAGATTAATAAAAAAGAAAAGAGAGAATAACCAAATTGATGCAATACAAAACGATAAAGGGGATATCACCACAGATTCCACAGAAATCCAAACCATCATCAGAAATTATTACAAACAACTCTATGCACATAAATTAGTAAACCTGGAAGAAATGGATAAATTCCTGGACACCTGCATCCTCCCAAGCCTAAACCTGGAAGAAGCCGAAACCCTGAATAGACCAATAACATGGTCTGAAGTCGAGGCAGCAATAAAGAGCCTACCACCCAAAAAAAGCCCAGGTCCAGATGGATTCACAGCTGAATTCTACCAGACATACAAAGAGGAGCTGATACCATTCCTCCTGAAACTATTCCAGACAATCCAAAAAGAGGGAATTCTTCCCAAATCATTTTACAAGACAAACATCATCCTGATACCAAAACCCGGCAGAGACTCAACAAGAAAAGAAAATTTCAGGCCAATATCCATGATGAACATAGATGCAAAAATCTTCAATAAAATACTGGCAAACCGATTGCAACAGCATATCAAAAAGCTCATCCACCATGATCAAGTAGGATTCATCCCGGGGATGCAAGGCTGGTTCAACATACGCAAGTCCATAAACGTAATTCACCACATAAACAGAACCAAAGACAAAAACCACATGATTATCTCAACTGATGCAGAGAAGGCTTTCTACAAAATTCAACACCCCTTTATGCTAAAAACCCTCAATAAACTAGGTATTGACGGAACGTATCTCAAAACAATAAAAGCTATTTACGACAAACCAACAGCCAATATCATACTGAATGGGCAAAAACTGGAAGCATTCCCTTTGAAATCTGGCACTAGACAAGGATGCCCTCTCTCACTACTCCTATTCAATATAGTACTGGAAGTTCTAGCCAGAGCAATCAGGCAAGAAAAAGAAATAACGGGTATCCAAATTGGAAAAGAGGAAATCAAATTGTCTCTATTTGCAGATGACATGATTGTATATCTGGAAGACCCCATCATCTCAGCCCAAAATCTCCTGAAACTGATAAACAACTTCAGTAAAGTCTCAGGATACAAAATCAACGTGCAAAAATCACAAGCATTCCTATACACCAGTAAAAGACTTCAAGAGAGCCAAATCAAGAACGAAGTGCCATTCACAATTGCTACAAAGAGAAGAAAGTACCTAGGAATACAACTAACAAGGAACGTAAAGGACCTCTTCAAGGAGAACTACAAGCCATTGCTCAACGAAATAAGAGAGGATACAAACAGATGGAGAAACATTCCATGTTCATGGTTAGGAAGAATCAACATCGTGAAAATGGCCATACTGCCCAAAGTAATTTACAGATTCAACGCTATTCCCATCAAGCTACCAATGACCTTCTTCACAGAACTGGAAAAAAACACCTTAAACTTCATATGGAACCAAAAGAGAGCCCGCATAGCCAAGTCAATTCTAAGCAAAAAGAACAAAGCAGGAGGCATCACACTACCGGACTTGAAACTATACTACAAGGCTACAGTAATCAAAACAGCATGGTACTGGTACCAAAACAGAGATATAGACCAATGGAACAGAACAGAGGCCTCAGAGGAAATACAACATACCCACAACCATCTGATCTTCGACAAACCTGACAAAAACAAGCAATGGGGAAAGGACTCCCTGTTTAATAAATGGTGTTGGGAAAACTGGCTAGCCATGTGCAGAAAGCAGAAACAGGACCCCTTCCTGACACCTTACACCAAAATTAACTCCAGATGGATTAAAGACTTAAACATCAGACCTAATACCATAAAAACCTTAGAAGAAAATCTAGGCAAAACCATTCAGGACATAGGTGTAGGCAAGGACTTCATGACCAAAACGCCAAAAGCAATGGCAACAAAAGCCAAAATAGACAAATGGGACCTAATCAAACTCCACAGCTTCTGTACGGCAAAAGAAACAGTTAGTAGAGTGAATCGGCAACCAACAGAATGGGAAAAAATTTTTGCAGCCTACCCATCTGACAAGGGGCTGATATCCAGAATTTACAAAGAACTAAAGCAGATCTACAAGAAAAAAACAAACAAGCCTATTCAAAAATGGACGAAGGATATGAACAGATACTTTACAAAAGAAGACATACGGGAGGCCAACAAACATATGAAAAAATGCTCATCATCGCTGGTCATCAGAGAAATGCAAATCAAAACCACATTGAGATACCATCTCACACCAATTAGAATGGCGATCATTAAAAAATCGGGAAACAACAGATGCTGGAGAGGATGTGGAGAAATAGGAACACTTTTACACTGTTGGTGGGAATGTAAATTAATTCAACCATTGTGGAAGACAGTGTGGCGATTCCTCAAGGACCTAAAAATAGAAATCCCATTTGACCCAGCAATCCCATTACTGGGTATATATCCAAAGGATTATAAATCATTCTACTACAAGGACACGTGCACACAAATGTTCATTGCAGCACTGTTTACAATAGCAAAGACCTGGAACCAACCCAAATGCCCAACGACGATAGACTGGATAGGGAAAATGTGGTACATATACACCATGGAATATTACGCAGCCATCAAAAAAGATGAGTTCACGTCCTTTGTAGGGACAGGGATGAACCTGGAAACCATCATTCTCAGCAAACTGACACAAGAGCAGAAAATCAAACACCGTATATTCTCACTCATAGGTGGGTGTTGAACAATGAGAACACATGGACACAGGGAGGGGAGCACTACACACTGGGGTCCGTTGGGGGGAAATGGGGGAGGGGCGGGGGGGTGGTGAGGTGGGAAGAGATAGCATGGGAAGAAATGACAGATACAGGTGAGGGGACGGAAGGCAGCAAACCACACTGCCAAGTGTGTACCTATGCAACAATCTTGCATGTTCATCACATGTACCCCCAAACCTAAAATGCAATAAAAAATAAATAAATAAATAAATAAAAAATAAATAAAACACAACTTTTGAAATGAAAAAAAAAAGATAAACTTCTACAAGATATCATGTCATTGTTGCATCCAATAAAATTAACAATAATTCCAAGAAAAAAAAAGAATAAATCGGTTAATAAAAATAAAGTGTCTGGAAGACAGCACTCAATAAAGATTAACAATTTTATTCTCTTCAAGCCATTTTTATTATTCCTTTATTATGTCCTCTTATCAAATACTGCATTTAAAATAGCACATTTCCCCTCAGATCTAGGTCAACTAGAGTTTAATGATACGTGATAGTGTCAAAGGCTTTGAACCAGAGAGACTCCCTCTTGAGGGCGGGGCTGGGAAAATAAGGCTGGGCCTGGCTGGGCCTTGCTAGGCTGCATTCCCAGAAAGTGAGGTATTGTGAGCCTCTAGATGTCTGTAGTTAAGGGAACAAATTGCTCATGTTTACTAAGCAGACCCAGACATAGGAGTGCCATGATATCCCTACATCCAGAGAACATGTACTTTCCTAATTTTGCTTTAAAGATAATAATTTTGATTGTTACAAAATATAGTAATTAAGAAAATTAATCCTTTATCACAAACCCTTGTATAGAGCACATCTCCCCATGATCTTTTTTTATCCTGTATAAGCGGTGTATCTAGAGTGGATATGTTCCTCCTCCTACTTTCAGGAACACCCTACTCTGTCTATGGAGTACTTTCATCATTTTTTTTTTAATAAACTGGCTTTTGCTTTGCATTTTGGATTCACCCTGAATTCTTTCCCGAGCAGTATCTGAGAAACCTCTCTTGGGATCTGGATTAGGACCCCTTTCCTGAAAGAATTGCAAAGATTCTGACAACTGATATATCATTGGGGGATATACAAACTTCGACTAACAATGGCCCCTGCTTCCTCAAGGTCCCCATCCCCTAAACACACACTGACAAAGCCTTGCACTTTTGCACTCTCTACCAAAGAAACAGGGTGGCAGACAAGGCGAAGTTCTTGGTCAGTGGGAAAGAGGCTGGAGGAAAGAAAATGAGGACCATGCGTTTTGTTACTAGTGATGGAGCTCTCACTTTGGTTGCAGAGGGTACACTTATAATAGAATAAAGGACTGTGGGAAATGTAGTTCGTCTGTGGCCCTGAATGACTCTGTGAGAACATCCAGACAATGCCATGTCTACTGCAAAATGGAGTTCAAGCACCAGGGAGTTGGGAGATTGACACCGGAGCCTTCTCTCCTGGAAAAGATTGGGACCCAAGCCAAGGCCACTTCCTTCCCACCTGCTCCTGTGTCAGATCAGCCCTGAACATCCTCAGCTGCTAGCCCCCTAGTTGAACACTCCCCACCGACAGTGACCCCTGAGAGTCTCTTGATGTCAACATTGGCTGCACAGGACACATCACCACTGTCATTGCCTAGCATGTGGGAAAAGCAGCCAGGATCCTCTCATCACTGTTTCAGCAATTTTCCCCTCCCGGGCTGTTCATGTGATATGCTATAGTGAACTTTTTTGGTTTATCTGATGAAGTGTCCTTCAAATTTGATGCAGGGCCTCCATCTTGAGGTACTTTTCCAGAATCAGTGATGACTAAGCCTTGAACTATCCCCAGCATTTCATTTTGTTGCCTTTGAGTTGCCAGCTGCTCTGTCTGCATGGTGCATGATTAGAGTTCTGGGTCTGGCTGAAAGTCAGGAAACAGCGCACACTGGCCTGTTCATGGGCTGAACTCTAGATCTTGACCACACCAGCACTGAACTAACCTAATGCAGAACTACTTATGTTAGAGTTTGTTTGTTTGTTGGAGACAGGGTTTGTCTCTGTCACCCAGGCTGGAGTGCAGTGGCATGATCATAGCTGACTGCAGCCTCAAACTCCTGGCCTCAAACCATCCTTCTGCCTTAGCCTCCAAAAGAGCTAGAACTACAAGCACACACTACCAGGCCAGGTTAATTTTTGAAATTTGTTTGTGGAGATGGGGTCTTGCTGTGTTGCCCAAGCTAGTCTTTAACTCCTGGCCTCAAGAGATCCTCCCATCCCATTCTCCCAAAGTGCTGAGATTAAAGGCATGAGCCACCATGCTCAGCCCATATCAGTAGTTTCAATATCAGTTTGTAGCAAGACTTTTTTTTAAAGTAGGGTTTTGCTTTGCCGCCCAGCATAACAAAACTTTTAAGGAACCCCAAAACATGGACTGACTGAGCTACCTGGATAGGATTAGTCACTCAATCTTAAGCAAACAATTAACAGCAAAAATAAATATATCTTCTCACAGTAACCCCAAAAATAAATAAGTGAAGGAACATTATACAGAGAAACCACAGTGTACTGACTTAATCCTTATGATGGTTTTAAATACCAGCATCATAAAAAATTTCCTAAAGGCCAAGCTGAAACCAAACTGCTGCTCTGCTTCATGCATTTGCCAACATTCAAAATAAATCAAACACATCAGGAAGATCCATGCCTTTCTCTTATATTCCTGGTTTGAAACACCAGTAGAAAGGACAAAAAATAAACTTTGATTATAAAGAATTTCTTGGAAAGGAAGAACAGACAATCACTATTTTTTAAATAAGGCAAATACAAAATCAGATTGGATTTATTTTAAAATGTTTACATTGATTTATATTCTGTTTAATGTTTCCTTTTCTCCCACTAAATTGCTGTGGAAACCTCATTTAATAGATAAGAAAACAGAATATGATGACAGAGGTTGTAGTGAGCCCAGATCGCGCCCCTGCACTCCAGCTTGGCAACAAAACAAGACTCCTACTCAAAAACAAAAAAAAGAAAAAGAAAAGAAAAGAAAGAAAGAAGAGAAAACAGTGTACAGAATTAATCAGTGTTAATTAAATTGCATTTAACATCTGCTGAAGTCTCAGAAATGTGAAGGTTTAGGGGAGATTTTGAATCTTTATTCTCATCTCAGAGCCAGGATGTCATCCCCATACCCACACTATTTGCCAGACAATCGGGATTAGTCAGCAAGGGAGGACGGATGAAGTCTTCCTTTTGTGGGAGCTATTTATGTTGGATTGTCACTATATAAAGATAGTTTAAATGTACATTTCCGCAAGGCGAAAGAATGAACCACAGTATCTCAGAGGGTGGCTTGTAACCATATGCTTTTTGATCTATTCAAGTTCTTTCCCCCTACTATTTACAACTAGTTGGAGAGCAAAAGAGTTGGGGAGGATCCCAGAGATGATATAATTGAGTATTTCCATTATATTAATGTACTGCTGCATAAAAAAAACACCCCAAAACTTAGAGGCTTCAAACTTCTCACGATTCTGAGCTCGATTGGGTAACATTTCTTTGTGGTGAGGCCAGAATCATTCATTAGGCTGCATTTCACTGGGAGTTTGCCTCCCTGAAGTAGCATCCCATCATTTCTGCAGTTTAGCCCAAACTTGTTTCTAGTTCAGCCCCTGGCCTCAAACTCCTAACCTCAAACCATCCTTCTGGCTTCATGCCTCCACTTGCTTGATGCATGCTAATGTACCATTGGCCAGAGCAAGGCCCATGGCTGAGCTCAGCAGCAATCAGAAAGAGGATAGCTCAGAGTGTAAATACTAGGAGGTGTGGTCCTTGAGTATCACCAACATTGCAGCCTCTTCCATCCAGTTCTCTGGTCAAGGCAAAATCTATCAAATTAAGTAAACACCTCTTTTATCTTTCAACGTGTTAATCAGATGGAACACATTAGCACAACAGCACATTTAAATTCAAGACAATATTTGTTAGAAAGTCCTTCCTCTGCTGCCTTCCAACTTCAACCCATTAATTCTATTCCTGCTCTCTTGAGAAACAGAAAAGACTAATTTATTTTCTCTTTCCAAAGATAACACTTAAAAATACATAAAAAGGATGAAAAAGGATGTCATGTTTCTCTAAACTCTTCCAAGAGTCCGTGTCTTCTTTTTCCTGGCCTCAGCATTCTGTTTCTTCTCACTAGCCTGGTCAAACCAGCAAGGGCAATGGATACCTCACTTCTATTTAAGATAAGCATGGCTATTCTCTTAAGTATCTTGCAGCAGAAATACTGGCCCATTCAAAATAGTTGGGCTAACTTTTAAAACAAGAACTAAGCATCTTTCAAGATGATTATAAAAGGCTAAATAAAACATGAAGGAAAAGAAAAAAGAGGCAGCTCGACATGGGAGCTTGGCTCTGATAGGTGAATTTTTACACAGAATTGTGGCACTGAGAACAAAACTAGCCTTGAACCAATTGTGCTATGTCATATGAAGTTCATTCAAACACACAGAACACGAAAACTCTTCAATGGTCTAGTCATTTCACACTATCTCGAAACAAACGACAAAAGCAGGCCCAGGGAATTCGATTTATCCAGGGATAGACCCAGAGGATTCAGCCTGAATAAAGTGATCCTAGTATGATTCTGATCCTAGCCAGATATTCCCCCAGGTACATTCTAGAAGATCTCTACAAAATCAAGTCTTTTCCAGTAAACTACAGGGGCCAGAAAAGACTACAACCACTCCTGCGCAACTCAGAATATTTCAGGAAACTGTCAAGCCCAAATTCACACATTGCCTATGGAGAATTATCTGGATCTATGAAATCATTCACTTGAACTCCTTTACTGGAGGAATTTTAGGTCAGATATATAGGTAACCTCACACTGGAACCAGCTAAACAGGAACACAAATGACAGAACCTTTGATCCACGCTGCAGCCAAAACAATAATAAGGCCCTATGAATTAAAGTCCTCTCTGCAGTACTAGGCAACTAAGGACATTGACTGATGGCATCTGGGCCTCTTTATCAATACTATTTCCATACTAGGACTTGATAATTTACGAAAACTTTTTAGCCTCAAGTCCTGGTTAAGTCTGTTAGTTCAAAACCTCTCTGCTCTCCTAATTTAATATTGTTATTAGTTGGTCTCCATGAAAACGAGCTCTAAGAGATGAGCACACAATAAATTTATTGAAAAACTCTTCGGATCAATACTTGTGTAAGAAAAGGAAAGGGAACAAAGCATGGTTTGGCAGAAGCAGAAGACAACTTCAACAAAGACCTCGGCTAACCCTTTGGGTAACTCAAGCTGGGATGACCCTTCTGGTCCAGAGCAGGGCTGCAAAGGACAGGGCTTTATATATCTGGACTGACATTCATAGGATACCAGCTTTCCCGGAAAGGGGAATAATCTTGAGCAAGTAAAGTCTCTCAGCCAAGGCACTTTGCAGAAGGCTATGAGCTGAGGTGTGTCTTCTTATACCAATTCCAGCAGCTGGAGAATAAGTCTTTCATTTCAGAAGGATTATCTGGGCAGCATATCCCAGAGCCAGCTCTCCATGTTTAATGAGATATTCTTTCTGCAGCCTCATGGGTGATGTACTGCTCACCCACAAAAAAGTACCCACTTTATCTTATTCAATTTGACTCATAGTCTGTTTAGCCACAGTTTGAGACCAATGTTTAAATTAAAGATTCAGAAACTGTACGTTTTAAACTGATTAGGTAGCATCATATCCAAAATTCATGCCAGATACATCAAATCTGTAAGTACTTCTTTTTTCTGAATCCCTAATGCAATCATCTTTGGGGCAGATATTTAGTAAAAATACCACTGAAATCAGCTGGTTGCATCTGCTGAACAGGTCTACACAGAAAAATTAACAAAGCCAAAGAATAATTTATTGATTTTGAAGCACCTGGTTTTTTTAACAAGATGTCATTAAATCTCATTATAAAAATATAACATGATACTATATGATTTGTTATTGTGTCTTTATCCCAAAAAGTAAGCAAACAAACAAATAAATAAAACATTGCCCACTGTCAGTTCAGTATGCCCAATTAATCAGAACAATTGTTTTGGCACTAAGGAGACTTTTTCTTAACCTCAATTTATTAAAGATTTCACCCCAAATTGGGGTGTTTAATTTAAAAAATTAAACAAAAATAGCACTGCATGCACCACACACACACACACACACACACACACACACACACCGCCTATCAGTAATACTGAAGCTTTCTTTAGTATTACTAGCATATCTAAAGCCTGAAACTTGATTACTTCAAATCCCCTTGACACCCTCTACTTAAATTAACATATGACATTCAAAACCTCCTGCCCAAAGTCTCTCATTCTTACTCATGCGAACCACAAGGCACATGTAATCTGTGAGTCCTTTGGGAAAAAGAGCTGATTTATACAATTCTATTTCCCCAACATGCATTCTGTTTTTATTTCATTCAGTTCAACTCAATAAACCATTATTGAAGGGCTTCTATGACCAAGATGCCATGGGAGATTCAGAAGTTAACCAACCACACATAGATTCTAACTCACATAGATTCAAACTCATAGGGGTGTGTGTGTGTGTTTAGAATTCTACTAGTTAATTACCGTGGGTTGAAGCCTATGAAAGTGAATGTGTTTATTTACCAAAAAAAAAAAAAAAAAAAAAAGACTTGAACTTACTTCAAGTTAATATAGGATAGAAAACAATGTAATTATTTTTCATAATAGAATTACAATCAAGCTATTATAGGAACCCAGGAGAAGAAAATGTTAATGCTAATTAGGGAAATTAAAGAAGGTTTCACTGAAGACCCCAAACCTGTTCTTGATGGATCAAATTCAGCAGGTGACTAGAGAAGGTAGACAACAGCACAAAGCCATAGCCTGTGCAGACGTACTTAGAGATGGCAGAGCTCAGATCTGAGTCTGGAAGAACTGGAACATAACGCTTTTATTTTATCCTGATGGTGCAAATACTCTCTCCCTGGAAGTTTTTTTCTACAAAAGTATTTGGGGTTTTGTTTGGTTGGTTTAGGTTTTGCTTTTTGATGTGGAGAAGAGAGCCTCTTAGAATCAAGCATGCCATATATGTGCTCTCTGCTCCTACGTAAGGAAGATTTTCAAATCTTTGAGCCACTGAATATTATTCTGCAGCAGCTGTCTAGAGAGGCTCAATTTTTTTCCTTTTAGCTACCTGGAAAACGTAGAGTTGCTATTTCAGAAAAACAGGAGATGAACCTCAAGATAGTATATATTTCATTTAGTCAATAAAAATGTCCACCCACCTATTTCACCCACACTGAACAATCAATAGGAATAAAATTTTGGCCTTCACAGGCTGAAAATAACAGGGGCAAAGCAAATAAAGACACTAGAAAAGGATTAGATGTAAAATCTTAATTTCATTTACAAAGTGTTTCATATGCAAAATAGCATTTGTGTAAGTATTTTCAAAAATTGAGATTACTGGGTGTACCCATTCATGCCTAAGATAATAAACATAGAATTTACAGACTTAGTCAGAGAAGTGGGATATAAAATGTCTCAACAATTTTTTAAATGATTACATGCAGATACAACAATTCAGAGTATTGGGTTGAATAACATTAAAATTAATGTCATCCTTTTTTTTTTTACTTCGTGTGGCAATTAAAAACTTTAAAATTACATATGTGCCTTGCATCATATTTCTATCAGACAGCATTGGCTTAAGAGATGCAACTTCATAAGCCTCAGCTTTCACTTTTATGAAATGGCACAAATGACTATTGCCCTGTCTTACTGGTTTGCTGTCAAGATAAGTGAACTAATATAGAGAATGTTACAATTTTTTGTAATGTAGACATTGCAGTATTTTGTAAACTATTACACATTATATAAATACCAGAGACTACCAAGAATAATAATTCCTTACGAAAAAGCCTGTGTACTGAATGAGGGTGGTAAACACACCTTTCTGGATGCTCTGGCATAGGATTTCAATGTGCCAAACAAAACTAAGAGATGCAAACTTACCCTCCAAGTCCTACAATGCTTTCCATTAGTATAAATTTGAAATGCCAAGCATGCCAAGCCGTCTGCCAGGCTCCATGATGGATGAACCCCTCCAGGAGCTAGATGATGGTCTGTGAGAGTACTCAAGGGATGAACTAAGCTAACACTCTATTCTGAGGTCAGCCTGGCTGGGAATCTGAAAGGCTGAGATATTAGCATCCACCTAACTTGTGAACTTATCAATGCAGCCTCGGCAGTAAACAGCCAGCCATATCTGGACCCAGGGTTTGTGATCACTGTTAATTGTCAAAACAACGGCAGTTTTCTAACCTACCATAATATAAATATAAAAATTAAGCCTAAATCAGAAAAGACTAATGTTCCTAAACTAGGAACTGCTTCTCACTTCCAATCTTTGCTAGAATTACATCTGACTTTTCTAGAAGTACAAGAAATCTCAAATCTCAAACTCTCAGTCTGTGAGGCTGAGATGAATGAAGCAAGAATAAAGTCTGCCTACCCTTAAAGCAAAGGTACCCTGAGATTCTCACCCCCACTAGCGCAAGTGTAGGCCAATGGGCAGAGCTTCATGGAACAAATTTCAAATGCCCAAACACAGCCAGCCTCAGAAGCAAGGGATAGAGAGTCAGTCAATTATGTCTACCATCCAGCCTTATATTCTGACATATTATCTCACCTTTGACAGTTTACCCCCTGATTAATATCAAACTAATTGTTCTTCAAGCATTTCAAGCCTCAAAACTTGTTTGCATGGAATTTCTCTGCCAGAAAACGCTTACACAGCTAACGTGGTCCCCATTCTATCTGGCAAACTCCTACACCTCCTTCAAGAGTCAGCTAGTGTCACTTCCTCTGGGAATCTATCTCTGCTACCTGTCTTACAAACAGGTCCAAGCATTGCAGGGGGTAGCAGAGATGTTAGAACTACTTGCTTCTCTATGTGGCTTTCCATTGACTGAGATCTTTTAATCACATCTCTTAACATAGTTGAATTTGCTGGAGGGAACCTTTGTTCATTGCTCTTCCTTGTTCATGCAGGGGGACCTCCACTGGAGTGACACTCCTGGCCTCTCTCTATAAGCCCTCAACCCACTCCTCCTGATTTGCAGGTGTTAGAATAAACCAGCCACGCTCTGTTCTTCTCCTATCTCATTCTCTTTTGTGATCTTCATATACAAACATGAGACAGTATTTATTGTTTCTCTTTACTATGCAATAGCAGAAGCCTTGCCCTGTGATTTCCTAGGACTGCCAGTTGCATTGGGAAAGGGGATATATTAGCAAACTCATTTGACAAACCTCAGCCACAACCTCCAAATTACTTTACAGTTATTATAAAACATTATTTTATCTCCAGCTATCAGACCTCCATGTTCATATCAATTAATTCCAAACACAGATGAGGAAACAGGATTGCTATTAGTCTCCTAAAACTCCTATACAGTCATCATATACTTAATAAATAAATAAATCTCCATTCAACACTAGAGCCATAGATGGAATAAAAAATGTAAGTCAGGAAAGCATAGGCAGCTTAAAATAGAATAGCTGTAAAATACAGTCAGGCTGGATGTTATGCCAACAAAGTCCTTGAAGAGAAGATGAGGGACAACGACCTTTGTTACTGACTTCTATTCCTGTCCTCTCTTTAAGGAAGGGGCTGGGTAGTACCCATTATTTTGTGTCTCCCAAATTAGCTCCAATAGTAGACATGAAAATAGCTGTTTAATTAGTAAGTCATAGCCTGTGCACATTACTGTGGTTAAAAGATCCTAAGAGGAAGAGAGCATGGGTACAAGTTAAAGAGTTTATGACAACTGGACTGAGAAATCAATTATAAAGTAATGTGTATGATATCAAGTAAGCCAGGAAACTACATCCCATGAAGTAGCCCTGACAGAGTCTTGACAATGGTGGTAAGAGAAGGGCTTTTCTTAAGACAAATGGACTGTTACTACTATGGACTAGCTGATAAGATGTGGGTTAAGCCACGGAATTGCCTGGCTCAAACCCTTCTAAGCCTCAGTGTCCTCATTCATGAAAAGAGGTTAGTGATACTATTGACTTCATGGGATTTTTGTGAGAATCAAATAACTGAGTTCATGAGTTCATGTGAAGATATTAGTTCATGCTTTTCACATAGGAAGTGCCAGATACCTGTAGGAGCTGGAGTAGCAAGAGCAGGAGTAGCAATAGCAGTAGCTTAATTCCAGCATTCACACTTAGGAAAACACAGATGCAGCATGAAAAAGAAAAAACAATTGCTAAGGGAAGGAGATGCTACAGATAATTTAACAGGCTAGAGGTAGAGCTATTAGCTAATGAAAAATCTATAATGTTTATATTACCATGGAACAAACTGAGCTGGGCCTTATATTTTGCAACTTACACAGCTTATTTTTATATTGTTGAATTTCTATCATATTTCCTGACAATTTCAAATATCTCCATCAGGAACACTTAGACATTAAATTAGGAGGATCCCAGAGCCACCATGTTCCAAAATGTATTTTTACCTTTTGATGCTAATCTCAGGTCAGAAACATTCAAGTCTGTTATACTGGATTGGAGTTGGGGTTGATAGTCACCAAATACTAAATTCTAATTTTTATTCCTTCCCATTATCTACAAAAAGAAAAAACTAAGAAACTTGTATTTTTTCTAATTTTCTTCTGTCATTCACATTCTGCAATTATTATCTGACTCAGCTCCCCACTAAAGAAATTTCACATGCAGAGTTCTGCTATGCTTGAATTAAAAACTATCAACGCTCAGTTTTTAAAAATCGATTCCATAGTAAATGCATCTAAATAGTTTTAGATTTTTCTGGAAAGAAGAATCATAGTTTCCTTTCCCAAAGCCACTATTTGAATTGGTAGCCTGTAGCTTGCAAGGCAGTCAGCCACACTTAAAAATTCTGCAAGCTGCTATTTATATGTCTTTAAGTTGTAAACACCTATTTTCTTAATACCCTCTTCCTCATATTCCCTAGGCAACCTATGAAGTTTAACAGATTTAGTAAAATAAAAACTCACTTCTAAATTAAATTTACATCCTATCTTCCCACACACCTAACAAAAAAAGTAATAAAGATTTCATACTGAATGAGCTAAACCTGGCATCTCAACCAAATATTTCCCCATCTACATTCAAAAAAGGAGAAGAAAATGCCAAATGTCAAGTATATATATTAAATATTTTAAATTTTTTGAAAGATCAAATTAAGCAATAACCACATTAAAAAAAGTTTAGTAAAATTCTTTAAAAGAGATAGTAGAAACCAGTTCACCTATGTAAGGATTGCACCCCTCTGACCTCTTGCCAAGTTTGGAAGAACTTCCTCTAACCTAGTAAGTTTTCTCTGGCTACTTGACAGTGTGCACCCACAACTACAAATTTTCAGGACACTTCTTCATAAACGGGCTATAATATCTGTGCTTCTTGTTGCTATTTTTGTTGCAATTTCAGCTGCCTAGTTTCTTATTACAAATCTTTCGTTCACCATAGTTTCATTAGAGCAAACAGAGCTGTTACTGACCGAAATGTCTTTCTATGCACTGAAAATATAAAGTCATAACCAACTTTACTAATCATTCTCCTACAACCCTAAAAACTGAAAGGTCAGGTATATTTTATTTTCTCCAACCGGGTCTACTAAAAATAAATTACAGATCTATTCCCCATCTGCAATTTAATTACACACTCAGGAGGCCAGCCGATTATAATTGGAGGGTGTCATTGAGCAGCCTTTGGGGAACTGGAACCTCTCTCTATTTGCATTGCTTCTTTGTAAAAACTCAGACAGACTCAGGCTTTTTGCCCCCAGAAAAGATCACAGTCTATCATTAGAGGCTTGAATGAGAAATGGTAACATGGACATTTTTTATGGCCAAAGTTAGAGGAATGAAAACAAATAACATTCTGACATTTAAAGTATTCATTTTTAAAACAGAGGGTACTGTGGTGTATCCTTAGCACATACCTCACTATTAGTCATTCATTTACAAAATTTTGGATAAGAAGGAGCAGGGAAGGTATTCCTGCCCAACCACCACCTGACGCCTTGACAGTTTCCTTCCTACATAGTACAGTCTGGTCTATATTCTAATAAACTGTTTTCATAACCAGTGAAGAATCAAGCTTTTACAATTTATATTCAACTATGTGTTGTTTAATAATATCTTTATTTTATCTGAACCCTGGAAAACAGTGTTTTTAAAATTTCTCAATTTCTGCTTTTAATTCCTTCAACTCTTTTATCCACTGGGCATTAATTTATAATTTTTTAAAGATGTCTTGAAACAGACTGTCTTGAAATGCAATTAAGTCAAATAAGCATGTGTTTTTTATTTTTTTATTAGTAAGCTGATTAAACATTGAGGACTAAAGAAGTTATAAAAGGAAAATACTTTTATATAAGAAAGAATCATATGTGGTGAATTTTTGTCCTAAAACAAAATGAAGTTCTTTAACAGGAATATTTAAGACAAAACAAAATGTAAGCACATTGTGAAAGGTCTATGCAAGTCCTAACAAAGTTAGTAAAAGGAATTTCTAAAGAGGTTGTATAATTCAGTTGGCTATAATTAAAATTATTATAATTTTTCTAGAGACAGGTCTTTAATATTTTTTAAATGCACTAAAACATAAGTAAATAATTGCTTAAAACAATATTTTATTATAAATATTGGCTTATTTTTAACAGAAGAAGTTTTTTAATTTTTAATTCTATAATGTCTTCTTAACACTCTTCAGATGTGTATCTTAAAAGTGCCATTCTTTCTCCTTTGAAAAGGCCTTGAATGATGACCCTCTCTTTCACCTTTTGTGGGCTCCTGTAACTTTTACTAATTACCTAAATTAAGGTGAAAAAAAAACTTTTTTTTGGAAAACAGGCAAATAAAGTATTTTTGGATATGGCTTTTATTCTGCATACCAGTTGTATCCATATATATATATATATATATATATATATATATATATATATATATCATGTGAAAATGGTATTTCACCACTAAACTACATGAAAAAGCTCCAAAAGCCAGACGTGGTGGCTCACACCTGTAATCCCAGCATTTTGGGATGCCAAGGGGGGCAGATCACAAGATGAGGAGATCGAGACCATCCGGGCTAACATGATGAAACCCCATTTCTACTAAAAATACAAAAACTTAGCTGGACATGGTGGCACACGCCTGTAGTCCCAGCTACCCAGAGGCTAGGGCAGGAGAATCACTTGAACCCAGGAGGTGGAGGTTGCAGTGAGCTGAGATTGCACCACTGTACTCCAACCGGGGCAACAGAGTAAGACTCCATGTCACCAAAAAAAAAGGAAATAACTCTTAAGTGCTAATGTAGATGACAGGTCGATGGATGCAGCCAACTACCACAGCACATGTATACCTATGTAACAAACCTGTACGTTCTGCACGTTTCCCAGAACTCAAAGTGTAACAAAATAAATAAAAATAAATATAAGTGCTTATCAGATTTGTAAAAACTAGCTCAGATACCTTTTAATTCACATAACTTTGGTAATCTGTGGTAAAATTAATTTGGTAAATTTATTCTCAAAACTCTCCAGTAATTTAAAAACCTTAGTCATGTTTAAACCCTCTGGGACTTTTTCTCCCCCACTGGAAATTTGGGTCACTAAAAAGTCAAAATAGACCAGGCATGATGGCTCATACCTGTAATCCCAGCACTTTGGGAGGCCAAGGTGGGTGGACCATGAGGTCAGGAGTTCAAGACCAGCCTGGCCAACTTGGTGAAACCCTGTCTCCACTAAAAATACAAAAATATTAGCTGGGCATGGTGGCACATGCCTGCAATCCCAGCTACTCGGGAGGCTGAGGCAGGAGAATTGCTTGAACCCAGGAGGTGGAGGTTGCAGTGAGCCGAGATTGTGCCATTGCACTCCACCTGGGCAACAAGAGTGAAACTCCTTCTCAAAAAAAAAAAAAAAAAAAAAAGAAAGAAAAAGAAGAAAGAAAAAGTTAAAATAGTAGAATCATAAAATATGCTTCTAGTAAAATTTGATAAACACAAAGATGTCAATTCTCAAAAAATGTAAGTTATTTTTGTTGTTGTTGTTAAGAAACAATTTAAGAGTTGCTTTATATGAAGGAAACTCTACAGATAAAACTAAATAAACTAAAAAAAAAAAAAATAAGCCAGGGCAACAAAATTCTGAGCCCTATGGTTATCAAGAAAATAGTCAATATGGGGTAAGGGCAAAACCAAGTAACTCTTTAAAACCAAAGGATGTAATGTAAAAGAATTGCTCCATTTTGTAGATGGGTATCATTCAGCTTCTTAAAAAAAAAAAAAAAAAAACTTTACTATAGTAGACTGTAAAAATAACCAATTAAGGATAAAAGTCTTAATTTTAAATGCTACATAATTTAAGACCTTTTTTTGGATTAATGCATGACCCATAGCTCATTACTGAACAATCACTGAGTATATGTGTTCCAAATGCACAGCGGGGTATGCCTGAGAAAACAATCAGCCTCGTGGGCCAGATGATGGAGGTCAAATCCTCCAAACCAAAAAGGGGGTACAAAAATGCCTAAACAGCTGGTAAAACAAAATTACTTTCCTTCTAAACTGCCATGTGTCACTTTTGCACCCACCCTAACCATAAAAATTGCCTGCTTACTATAGAATTTAAGGAAATTCTTTACTAACAGTTTGAATATACCTTGTAACAAAGCCCTCTGGGTATAATACTCCCAATTATGAGTTGTAAAGACAAATCTATCTATATATTTTTAAATTATTTTTCAGAACAATGCATATGTTTTATACAGCTAATTATTATAAGTCTGTAACAAAAACCAAGCTAACAGTAGCTCAACGTAGAGAAGTTAAAGTCAGTTTTGAAGCTTTGTCTTTTGGTTTTGTCATTGGCCTTCTTTAATATAATAATTTTAAGAAGTAATAAATGCCTGTCCACATCCATTTTTATCTGGCCTAGAACAATTAATTGGTTATGAGTCTTTTGACTCTTAAGGCCTCAGCCATAGGGAGTCCTGCCAGGACAAAAACAAAATGACACTGTAGAATTGCAAGACTTCTGTAACAAAACCTCCTTCTCTCTCCAAAATACCAGTATATGGTGCAATACAAAAGAGGTAGGAAAAATCGATTTGTCTACTGTTAACAAGTCTATAACAATTTAGACACTGAGGACCAGGCACTTCTTGCATTTGATTTATACCCTCTTCAGGATGTTATACCTATGGAGATAAATTGGCTGGAAGAGATATTAAATTTATTGGATTCTGACTTAATGTCAGTCCTACAATCTTCAAATAAGATTTATCATAAGGTTCAAATGATCCTTGATAAGGAGGGTAAACACATTGTGAGTCTGATCAAAGAATATAATGATGCACACAGTGGTATTTTGGCTTGTTAGGTTGTTTACTGCCCTCTGACTTTACCTATAACCTTCTTGGATGCCTAATCTTCACTATCTTTATGATATTTGTCACCATATTAGCATTATATAGCTCTGGTAAATGTTGTGCCAGATACAGCAAAAGGAAAAAGGCACAATTGAAGACCCAGATCATGATGGCTTACAAAATGGATCTGATCTGGGATTTTTTTTTTTTTTTTAAGACTAAACCATAGGCTTGACTCCATCTCACCCCTTAAAAAACTGGCTATTACATCAGGTCAGACCGTGTCCTCCCCACTATGATCCAAACTGCTAATATTTAAAACTACCTTGCCAAATGACCAAATCAAATAACTCTAGGAATGAGCCTTCCTAGAAGAACCTGCTGCTGTGCGTTGGCCTGCATATGCATTCTATGAAATGCTTTCTGACCAAGAAGGGGTACAATGGTGATGCAAATTGGTCAGTATCTAGTGCTAAGTGACTTTCCCTTCACATAGCAAGCAGCCACAAGGAAGTGGACCAACATGCAGCCTGATTAATGCTTAATTATATTTTTGTCCAGAACCCAGATATAATTCTTGTTAACCCTGTGTGGATGGTTTCACTTCTATTATCTTTGATTATACGTCCCATTTCTTTATGGTTCTTCACTTACATGCAGGTAACAATTAATTAGCAGGTGAGTTATTTTAAATATAAATATTTATTGCTAGAGGGTGAAATGCCTATAATTCTAGGATCAGAGAGGTTGCCCTACATTTAAAATATACCTTAACCTAGAATTTCACACACACTGATAGTTTATGTCTAAGTGATAACAGCTCACCATTGGCATCTGCAGAAGCTGAATCTTAGGTTTTTCATTGATTTGATAATTATTTATTTTGATCCTACTCCATTCCTGGTGCTGTACTAGGCATCTGTGTTACAAAGAAAAATTAAACATGGTATCTAACATCAAATACACATTCAAATGGAGGAAGAGTAACACACTTGGTAAGGAAAATGCTAGCAGCATACACAGATGATTCAAGGAGCACAGAGCAGTTTGTCCACTGCCAATCAGAGGCTATAAGAGGAAGATGACTCCACTGCACTGTGCTTCAAAGGATGAACTTAATGCAGCAAGGAAAAGTGCAGGAAAAGAGGTGTTCTCATCATATACAGACATAGTGGGTCTCTATTTCAGAGCTAGAAATATTGTTAGATATCATTGTTTCAACCATCCCCCTAATTTTCCAGATGAAGAATTTAATATTTTTGAGGCATTTCTCATTAATCCTTATTTTTTTAGAGACTTTAGGAGCCAAATATCATGTTAATTTTTATAAACAAGGACATCATGGCACACATATGGAAAGTTATGTTAATTTTTACAGACAAACATTGAGGCACGCATATAGAAAGTAATTTGCCAAAAGCCCCTAAAAAAGGTATTAGATGAATGCAGGTGGGTATCTCAGGTTGAAAGACTCTCACCCAACTATCTATGCTAAAACAAATAATATTATTTGTACGCAAATAAAAAACAAGACTGGGTTGAGAATTTGGAGCCCTGACACTATATGTTCTATTATTTTGAAAGGCTCTTATGTGTTCTCACTTGTAAGTTTGAGACAATTGTATTAAGACATCATGAAATTCTAGGGTCATGATGTCAAACCATCAGAGGCATTTAAACAAGAGCAACTCCATTTTGAATAAGGACAGGATAAAATGAGGCTAAGACCTACTGGGCTGTATTCACAGGAGGTTAGGCACACTATCACAGATGAGATCGAACGTCAGCACGAAATACAGGTCACAAAGACTGCTGATGAAACAGGTTGTGGTAAAGAAGCTGGCCAAAACCAACCAAAACCAAGGTGGCAATGAAAATGACCTTTGGTTGTCCTCATTGTTCATTATATGTTAATTACAGTGTATTAGCATGCTAAGACACTCCCACCAATGCCATGACAGTTTACACATGCCCTGGTAATGTCAGGAAATTACCCTATATGGCCTAAAAAGGAGAGGAAGCTTCAGCTCCAGGAATTGCCTACCCCTTTCCAGGAAAACTCATGAATAATCCTCTTGTTTAGCGTATAATCAAGAAATAACTATAAGTATACTTAGTTAAGCAGCCCATGCCACTGCTCTACCTATGGAGTAGCTATTTTTTACTCCATTACTTTCTTAATAAACTTGCTTTCACTTTACTCTGTGGACTTGCCCTGAGTTTCTTTCTTGTACAGGGTTAAAGAACCCTCTTTTGGGGTCTGGATCAGGACCCCTTTTCAGCAACAAAACTGCATTAAGATATCTGTCGCTTGAGTATAGTAAAGATTCCAGAATTTGTCCAAATCATCTGAGATTAAATGTCCCCTTTCATTAAGTTTTTATTCCTTAAAATGTTTAATTCCATGCTTCCTCTTACCTAGATTTGTCTCTTTTTCTTTTTTCTCAGACCAAGCTAAGTTGTCTGAGCTATGATTATTAAGCATTTAGAAGATCCCCAACAAATGTATTCCACATTGAAAAAGCACTCTGAACATTCTTGTAGCCACAGAACCTAAATGCACCAAAACCACAATATTTATAATATTTCAAACTTGAAGTCATAACAACCCACACAGAGAAAAGTAAAAGCAACCCAAATGTGAAAGAGAGTGGTTAAATACTAATACGATAAGGCTTTAAATTATACATTTGAAAATTCACCAAAGAAATTTTCTCTTCTCACCTTGTAGAAAAGTCATATTTAAGGTCATGTTTAGACAGGTTACCTCCACCAGACCCTAAATTCCTACATTATTTCCTCGCCATTTTTTTTAATCACCACCTTCTTTTCCTATTTATTCACTAAATGTCCTTTAAGCTCCTGCAACTGTAATAGGCTTATTGCCAGATGTACACCACAAGTCAATACCCGGAGACACCATGTTGCAGCAGAGAATGAGGTTTAATCTTAGAGTTACCAAATGAGAAGAGGGGAGAAAACCTCAAATCCATCTCCTCAAAGAGTTTAGAGCTAGGAATTTGAAGGGTTGTGGAGTGGGCCAAAGTGTGGAGATCGTTCATTGGTCGAAGACTGTGGGGTGAAGTCATGGGACAGGGAGATGAAGAAACCGTATTCTCATGCTGACCCTGTTTCTCTGTGGAGGTCTTCAAACTGGTGGGAGGCAGAAAAGCATCTTAAGCAATTCTTAAACAAAAGCCTCATGATTCTAATGTCTGAAATCCTATCTGTAGGTACAATCAGGATGCAAAGGGTCAGCACCTAGTGCTAGGTGACTTTTAGCAACAAGGAAGTGGGCCAAAGTGCAGCCTGATTGATGCTTAATTATAACTATATTTCTGCCCAGAACCCGGCATGCAATTTTTGTCAACCCTGTGGGGATGGTTTCATGCCTGCGTTCAAAACCTAATGGTAGAAGCGATACACAGCATGTTCCCATGTCTTCCAAGAACATGCAAAGAACTTGAAGAGGCAGGATATACATTAATGAAATAGTTACTAAATTAAGAAGGAACACATAATAACATTGAAAAGAAATGTGACAGACTCTAAGTGGCATTTTTGAGAAAATAGTAGTGAATGTGTTCTGGAACAGATGGAAGCATTCCACAGAGCTGATAAAGTGCAACTGACCCCTATAGGATGAATGGGATTTGGATAAAGCAGTGAGAGAATAAAAAAATATTCTTGGTAAGAATGGTAAATGACAAGCAAGGATTTGGAGATAAAGATAACTGAATTCCTTTCTACCCATTAAACTACTCATTCTTCAAGGCTTAACAAAACCCTCCTACTGGCCAGCCCCAATCAAAATGATTCTAACCTGTGAACTACTTTAATTCATCTACCTAGCTATTAATCGAATGCTCCCAGTGATGGTTGATTTTATGTGTTAACATGACTGGCCACAGGATGCCCAATTAAACATTATTTCTGGGTGTTAAGATATGAATGGGTAGACTCAGTCAAGTAGATTTGCCCTTCCCATTGTGACTGCATCCAATCTGTTGAGGGTTTGGTAGAGAAAACAAAGGTAGAGAAAGTAGGGATTTACTCTGTTTCCTGCCTGCCTTATTGAGCTGGGACACCTCATCTCTCTGGCCCTAGAACTAGGATTTATACCAGCGACTACCCTGGGTCTCAGGCCTTCAGACCAGAATTACACCACAGGTTTTCCTGGAACTCCAATGGGAATTTGTGGCACTTCTCAGCCTCCATGATTGTGTGAGCCAATTCCTCGTAATAAATACATATATTTATTGAGGCCAGAAACAAATTAGAAGCAAAAGTTTTTCTCCGACCTTCTCATGCCCTCCTGTCTCCCTGTCTCATTCTTCCCTAAGGCTAACCATGGAAACTGGAATTCCTCTTCCCCAAAGCAAGTCACAGAAACCAGGACGCTTTTCTTCTAAGCCAGTCATAAAACCAGAAAATCTTATCTAACTTTTCCTCTGCTCTATCTGTGTAAAAACTGGGCATAGAGAAATTATTAGACCTATTTCGTTTGAGTGTAGGTTTTAAGACCCCCCATTCCAGAGGGTGAGTCCTGCCCCACATCCAGAAGGAAAAAATGCTGCTCAAAGACGCCAAGTAGAATCTAGACAGAAAGGCCTTGCAGAGTTTCGCAGCTCGTTCCATTAGCATTAGATAATACCCTTTTTGTCCAACCAGATTTCTACAAGGCTGTCCATATTTTATTGAACCTAAGCATAAAAATGGATATTTTCCCCCATGTCTTTGGGTCTTCATTCTGAAGGCTCCTGTGTGTACATGTAAAATAAATTCATATGCCTTTTCACCAGTTAATCTGCTTTTGTGAGCTGACTTTCCAGCAAACTTCAGAGGGCCAAGAGGAAGCTCTCTCCTGGCTTCCACAATATCCTACTGGTTCTGTATCTCTGAACACCCTGACTAACACATTCCCACACTAAAAACTCCAGATAGAATCTCATGAGCACATGCAAAGCCCTGATACCTGCTCTTCTATTTCTGTAGTCTAAGAATGGACTCAACATGAGGGCAACTAACTCATACCCTTACACTATCTGACCAAGCCCCATCTTCCCCTTCTACTGAGTACCTCATTAAATCACTCCATTACCCCTTGGATTTACTGATATGCTGGAAAAGTTCTTCACTAAGACTTAATCACCTGTGAGCCATAATTGAAACATCACCAAATGGTATGGCTTTCCTTTCCAAATGGAAGCTATTATTTCTTTCATTCTCACCAATTCATTCTCACCAAGGAATGCTATAAACTCCTTGCTCGCTTTTGCTACTTCTAGACTTGCTTCCTCTACTATCACTAATATTTTTGTTTTGAAGCCTGTATCATCATCTTAAGTCCTTTTGGAGCCTGGCTTACTATCAGAGTGTCCATGAAGCCTTTACTAACTTCCCAGGTCTGAATTATATACCTTTCCTTAGACTCTTGAAAGACTTCATAGTCTCATTACCTTTGCACTAAAAAGGTTGTTTAATAATTACCTATTGACTTGCATGACTCCCATCAGTGACTTGAGGGTAAGGACTCTGTCTATCATTTGTACCTTAACATAGCTTCTGATTTGGAACACTGGAGATGCTCATAAATATTTGCTAAATAAATGAATCACTGAATTCTGCACTACTGTCTTCCCATTCTCATCAAGAACATTCTCTCATTTCCCTCTTTCCTCAGGAATGTTACCACCTGAATATCAATCCTCTTTGCTCCCCTGACCATTTTCCATTTACAAAACTTCATATTTTCTCTTATCTGCATGTACTAAATCCTCTCCTAATTTTCCCTGCTACTTCCCTTCTTGTCCAAAGCACCTGACCCTGTGCCAGGAACTTGAGAGGCACTCAAGAAATATATATGCCAATGAGAAGAGTATCATCAGACTCAGAGACAGCTCTTAAGTTCTAGGGCTGAGCTGATTCAGTGACACATCTAATAAAGTGTCTTTGCTGCCATGAATGTAAGTCTACCAGTTAAAACTTTCTCATTAAATGTCCTCTTTCTTTCCTCTCCCTCCCCATACCCATTTTCCTTGGGATTTCCAGAGAACCAAACCAACAACAGCCAAGCCCAAGTAGAAGCAGCACTGATACATGCACAGCTCAGAGTACAGTTGTAAACTTTATGGCTCTACTTTCTTTGCATCTTCAGAAAGCTTAACACTTAGTCACTGTTTATGCTATATTGTATTACTTATGCCAGATTGCTCATTTTTTCATCCCTTACTGCCTTTGTCATGGTTCACCATACGGGAAGCCATAGCAAATACTTCAATACTCCAGTGACCTTGGACTTGGGCTATGTGTGACTTGCCCTTCATGATGGAATGTGTGTGGAAGTGGAAGTGTATCAATTTTCTGCTATAAGCATTGCATGTTTCTGTTTGCACCTTTGCATTGATGCCACCCTCCATGAGAAGAACAAGCCGCAGGTAACCACTGATCTAAAAACAAAGAACCTTTGAAACAGACTTGAACTCAACCCACAGCCTAAGACAGAACCACACTAGCTGAACTGCAGAGCAATGAGCAAGAAATAAATTATTGTTATTTTAAGCCAGTGAGATTTGAGCATTGTTTGCTGTGCTGCATTACTGCTAAGGGAACCTAATTCACATAGTATGCTTGTTGTTTGTTCTCTAAATCTCTGAATTATAAAATATTAGGTTTTGCCCCCAATGACATACATATGAGGAAGGGTATAATTCTGTTTGTAAAATACATGTACAATCTAATAATGATTTTAGAAACATTTTAGAAAGGAGTGGTCCTAGTTACAACTCATTAGGATTTTGTGATGCTTTGAATTGATTATTGTTATTCTCATTTACCAGGATTGGTAGTGATCGTTTTCTTCTATTAATTAAAATGGCTCAGTTCCTATCTGCCATCTTTCTCTTCCTGAATACATTTACTCATAATCATGATTATCGCCTTTTTTTATGTGAATGTTCAGCTCATATGATACACATAAACTTCACCTACATTATGTCTTTAGTCTCCAAGTCAGGTTTTTGAAGATTTATGAAGAGCCATAAAGATTTTGATTAGCATTAAAAATATATGATGTATAGAGATGAAGTGAACACTGAAATACATCTATATTTTCAGGCTGAAAGTATAAAATTGACCTAAGGCATTTCGAGGTTAAAAAAATTTCAGGTCCTAATCTTTGACATCATTCAAACTGCTTTCTCTTTCCTTTTTTATTTTCATTCTAAGACAAAATACAGGTTCAGATTCCACATAAATTTAGGACTCATGTAGTTTGGGGATTGAGGAACAGATGGGAAACTTGAAGTCCAAATTTGGATCCTTATTCAACCTCTGCTTTACTGTATGATACTTAAAATATTGCTCTTTCATCGCTAAAATGGGTTGACTTGGCAAAATATTTCCAAAGCTATTTTAGAGACAACCTATTCAGGGTGTCTTTATTTTTTTTAATTTAAGTTCAGGGTTACATGTGCAGGTTTGTTATATAGCTAAACACATGTCATGGGGGTTTGGTCAACCAGCTATTAAGGTTATTTGGTCACCCAGCTAGTAAGTCAAGTACTCATTAGTTATTCTTCCTGATCCTCCTCCTCCTCCCACCCTTCACCCTCTGCAATGCAAATTTCAGAAACAATTATGTGTTTCTTCCTACTTCTAGGCTAAATAAAATTTATAAGCTACTCAACCTTTCTGAGCCTTGCTCTCCTCATCTGGCAAAAGGAATAACAAAAGTCCCCCAAGGCTTTTGTGTGGATAGAACCAGAACTGTTAGTATGTTGTATAAAAGAACCTAAGTCTGGCATACTTAGAGCCCAACAAATGAAAACTATTAATAGTGGATTAAAATCACACAACAATAGGGTGTCCAACCTCTGAGTCTTCGGCGTTGTGAGAAATGGAGATACTTATTTAGGTAAATAAACAGGATTTACATGGCTTTTGGGATTGCTTACAACAGCTGGAGAAGAGCAGAGAAGAGAGACAGAAGGACTTTCTTTGAATTTTCTTAAGGAATCAGAAAGAATAAAATCAATAAAATACACAGGGTCTTCAATCCCAAATGAATTCCCCTCCACAGGGTTAATAAAAATAGGATGCCAGGCTCTAGACTGAAATACCATTAAGCAGTAATCTCTGACCCATTTCGCCAGAGCTGCTTACTAACCAAAAGTCTCATAGACTGGGGCCTAGGCCACTAACTTCCTCATTGTTTTTACAGATAACATTTTTAATGTCAGAAGCCTAAGACTTTTCATTTGAGATGTTCTTCAGATGCTGGATTCCAGAAGAATGGCTGACACCAACCATTCTGAAGACCCTCACCAAGGAAGCAAATCAGCAAAGGAAAGCAGTTCCTTCATGTCCCCACCCCACGACTTCACGCTGTACTCTGATAAATCACTGATCTTCATACTTTTCCCACTACTCATTTAAACCCTTAAAATCTCTACTCCCAAATTCCTTGGGAGGTAGTTTTTAGGCTTCCTCCTGTCTTTTGATTTAGCTGCCTTGCAATTATACCTCTTTCTCTGCTGGCAACTGGGTGTCTCAGTGTATCGACTTGCCACACATTGAATATATGAACCTTGTACAGTGACACAAACGCTGTGCCAACACTGGCCCCATGATGAACTAAAAAGTCACTAATGTAAGGCCGGTTGCCTCGCCGGGAGGTTGGACACGCCCACCTCTGCACCCGGCACCAGGCTCTGCCGCAGGGCTCCCCTGGAAGGCTCCAGCTGATGCAAGGCTCCTGGCCGGCTCTCCCACCAGAAAACCCGCCCAACAACCTGCCAACCAATAGCAGCCCACCCCGTCTCAATCGTGCTCGCCCGGAGTCAATCAGAACAGCCAGCTGTTGCTCCTTTCTCCTAGCCATAAAAATCACATGCCCCAGGAAGTTGGCGCGACTTACCTGGCCTCTTTCCCCCGGACCATGGAACCTCGCCGGGGATCTGAATAAATTGGATTTTCATATTCTTATATTGGCCTCAGTTTCCTCATTTTAAACTCAGCAATAAACCTTACAACTAGGACCATTTGGCCTATTCAACAACCACTTCTTTATTCAACTGCATCCTCTACGCTCAGTTCCACCTGATTCTCATTGTCTAACTTAATCTTTATCAAAGTATCAATAATTAGAGCTGTCGATATTTAATCCCTACTTTGTGCCAGGGACCATACTATCTACCTGACATATTATTTTTAGACCTTCCAACCATCCTAAAGGAATGCTATAATTCCAGTTTTAAAGATGAAGAAACTGACCATCAGAAAAGTGAAGCCTTCCTAGTTTCATGTGGCAAATAAGGAACAGAGCAGAGATTAAAACCCAGGTTAGTCGGACTCCCATGCACATGTTTGTTCCACAAGGCTGTACATCTTCACTTTAATCGTACAGCAGAATATAACAGAGTTTGGGATTGACAGAAAGTTGAGACTTCAACTAGTCTAAGCCTGTGGTTGTAGATATTCCAGATCAGAACACCTAAGTGACCTTTCCAAGATCACAGAATAGTAAGGTACAATACCAACTTTACAGTTCTTTCCATAATATAATGCAATCTTCAGGAAAACTCTACTATAAAGGAACACATTGCCAAGCCAAATTATGCTATTTCCATGAGGCACATCAAAGACCTCTCTCTCTCTCTCTCTCTCTCTCTCACACACACACACACACACACACACACACACACACACGAAATGTGGAAAGAATTGACCTCTGCTACATAGGTTGTACCAACGAAGCCTTAAAAATCAAGCAAAAACTTGGCTATAAAACTTCTCAAACAATATTGTTATGAAGATTTTTTAAACTGCATTTATTTATTCAGTGGACTGTGACATAGTTTCAGACAGTTACCACAGTTTTTATAAGCTCCTTGCTTGGAAGACAAGAGGATGAGCTTAATGAGGTGCAAAGAGTCGATCTATATTTCTCATCTTGAATACAAGAATGCATGTTATTGTCAGGAAGCAGAGATTGGAGTGGCTGGTAGGCACACTGTTGAATGGAAAACAACCAGCTTCTACCAGTTTTTCTTTATGATGCAGGAAGTCAGCTTATCATGACTTCACCTGAAATGTAACCTCCTAGTTACTGTTCCCTTTCACAATCACCTCTTGCACACTGGAGCATGGTTTCTGACGTCATGCTGACTGCTTCAATTTGCCAACATAACACTGAGCCTGTGCTCTCAGACAAGGGGCCAAGGAGGAGGCTGTTTTTCCCTTGGTTACCACACTGCTCTGGATGCCTCATTTTGCAAATTAGCAGCCAAGGTCAAAAGCATTGCCTCCATGCTGTGCTATAACAAAACACGTTTTGAAGGTTGCTTTAGTCTGGCTTCACAACATTTCAATGCTCAAATCCATGAAGCATCGTCTACATGCTTCAACTTTGTCTAATTTGACTTTTGCAGGAACTTTTACAAATGCTAACTCCATTTCATATTAATTGCTAGTCAAATTTGCAAGCAAGATCATCAAAGAGGACTCCAGATTCTAAATTGTAATTGAATATGATTTTTCCAGATTACAACATAAAGGGTCCCATTAATTACTTTAACCCTTTGGGAATATGAATGCCAGTACTCAGTGAATGGTGAAAACTGTGGACCTTGAAGATCCTGTTGCCTTTCTCACTTGTGGCAATGGTTAAATGACGCAAGAGTATGAGGCACAGCGAAAAGGTTTATACAGTTTTCAGGCCACACGACAGTTCTGAGTAGGCTCAGTTAACTAAGTACTTTAAGCAAAGGCTGCAAAGGAAGGAAAGCAAGCCTTCTGCATTTTTTGAATGATGTTTCAAAAGACAATTTTCCTCAACAGAATGAGCACATCACTATGAATTCTAAACTCTAAGACCCAGATACTGAGTGAACTAAAACAAAGGAAACATGAAATAGTGGCTCCTACAGTAAGGTCTTGATGCACCTTCAAACGAATTTGTCTGAATAATACATCAAGTACCTAAGAACTCACATCTTAAGCTATTTTTTAAAGTACATTGTGAGTGCTAGGCATCAAGAAAAGCAGTCATGTTGCCCGACATTTAAGGAAACTGGCTATTAAAAAAAGTTTCTGATTAGTTTTGGACAAGAACAGAAGAGAATTCCTGAGCTATTGGTTGAGCATCACAAGAACTTTCTTGCTTTTAGATCTCTGAAGTTCAAAGACATGAGTCTGTTCCAGGAGTATCATGGCTGATAGAGCTGCCACAGAAGTACTTCTGAATGAATTGTACTGAGAAGTAAATATGTAAAGGTGTTGTGGAAGAATTTCACCTGACAAGAAACCCAAAGGGCACCCAGAGAGTCAGAGGAACACAGTTTATTATGCCGGGGCCCAGATGGGTTTGTACCCAAAGGTCTGGACCAAAGGCTTGGAACAGCACACAGCTTTCATAGGTTAGGGGCAGGGGGAGTAACTCAAGGTTTAAGGCGGTGTGGCAGTTTCTCAAGGGACTTCCTAGTTAGCAAGCAGGAAGCAAGCGTACAGAAGCAGATAGTGGCAGTTAGTTGGGCAATCAAGAGATGTTTTCACAAACTTTCCACTTCATTCCCCCTTTGATGCTCTTTTATGAACTAGATAGAGCATCACCTTTATATTTCAGTTGAGTTAAGGGGCTGATAACCCCAGAGGGCTAGCAGTTGGGCTGCTGTTTTCTTGACTTCCGTGGCCTCGCTGAAGCGCTGGAGTGAGCTGACTAGGCAGGAGCTGAAGGTGAGGGCCAGGGAAAGTGTTCGTACAGGCCCGAAGAAAGGCAGGACCCATTGAGTCCAAGTTCCAAGTCCTGGGACGCCCAGAGGCTTTCTGACTCGGTAAGTCACCTTTGAATGTGATCCCTCAGTTCCTTGACCTTTCCCATTACGATTCCTGACTGATTTACATAGTAACAGCATTCTTCCTGCAAGAAGAGGCAGGTACCCCCTTTTTCAGCCATAAGTCAGTCCAAGGCCCTGCGGTTTTATAGCACCAGGGCTGCTAGGGAATTTTAACTGGTTTTGCAAGGACATTAGGGAGTTGGCCACCCTTTCCATGTCCTCATTGAGTTCCTGGGACAGCTTATGAAAGAAGTGGGCTGAAGTGCTGATGCCTCCTATTCAGGTGCCTATTCTGGCTGCTATGCCTGTTTCTACCAGGAGGGGAAGCAATACAGCCCGTTTGGACCAGAAGTGGGGATTTAGGACCATCTCAGTTTCTTGATCTGTGGTAACTGAGATTTCTGGGGTTAAGAATACTTGGATACATACTCTGGTCCAATTTCTGTCTAAAGAAGTATATGCCTGTCTGCCACATACAAAGAAGATACCCTGGCGGGGGGCACACTGGACGTTCGTGTTGGAGAGGTTATCAGTAGTAGTACAAGGAAGGTTTGAGAGGTTGCCACCTGGCAAGTTCCCTCTGGGACTTTGCACACAGGTGAGGTTGGTTTCTACCTTCATGAGTACATTCTTGGCTACTGGTCCTAGCAGAGCCATTTGGTTGGCTTCTGTCCAGGAGAAATTCCAACCATCAGGGACTGGAGTAGCCAGAAATATTCCCTGTTGCAGGGGGAGACATAACCAACAAGGGTCAGTGAGATTAGTCTCCCCTTGCATATACTGATAAGTTGTGTTTAGAATTCGAGTCAATCGGACATCAGTTTCTAAGGGCTGTGTAAGCCTTTGAATTGCTGAGAGATTTATGCTTCTCTATGTCTCAGGTATAGCCCTGGCTAGTTTAATAAACTCATTCTTAACCTCTTGGATTTGTTTTGTTCGGACCTGGTCCTGAACCCCCGAGCCATCTGACATCCCATGATAGGTATAATAGGTTCAGCACTGGTCCTAACCCCGCCTACAGTATCCCAGTATTGGACAATCAGATTTTTCCATTTTTCCTGTCCAACAGGTTTTTGAGTCCGGGCCTGTGCAGAGTTTAGGGCTGCCTCACTTACAGCAAGTGGCCTTGATAGAGGAGTAGGGGGTGAAAATGCCTTTGATTTTACACGCTTCCAGGCATGATGGGTGTGAGTGAACTAGGATCCTGCAGGGAAGGAGGAGGGAAAGGAGCGAGGCTGACAGCAGAGGCATCCATGTAGGAGGGGTAGAGACAGGACGGTGATTTCGAACATCCCCCCCTTACTAAGTTTGGCACAAAGGCCATCATGAACAAAACAGAAAGTAACATTCTACACTAGGCATGGGCAAGGAATGTCCTTTTAAGGGATGGCAACAATGACAGCACAATAGCAGAACAGTCAGCACTGCCAGAATAGCACCAAGTATTAGAATTTTAGTCCACATTTGCTTATTCAATGAAGACTCCTCAAGCTTTGGCCATGCACTGACTAGTCGGCTTCCAGTTGTGTGACTAGAGCAGGGCTTGACAAGTCCTCAGGATTCAGCTCACTGGAGTGTGATTTTCACAGGACACTGGGGGTCTGGATGTGGGATCTACAGGTCTGGTGACATGTCCAGGTGGGCCCTTTTTCTGGAGTGGCAAATCCATGGAACGATTCCTGTAACTCTGAGAGCAGTTGGAGTGACAAGGATTACAGTATGGGGCCCTGTATAGACAGGTTGGAGGGGTTCCTTTTTCCAATCCTTTACCCAGACTTGGTCCCCAGGTTGGAAGCGATGCACTGGATTTGCTAGGGAGATGGGTGCTCTCTCCACTACAAACAGGTTGACCTGGGACAGTATTTTTCCCAATGCCTGTAACTGAGATGATATATCTATTTCTCCTAGCTGTCTGAGGTCTCCCCATACTTTGCTAAGTGGGGGAGCCTCCCAAAGAGAATCTTGAAGGGCGAGTAGCAGGAGGGTCCTGGTGTGCACCGTAACTGTAGCAGGGCTAGGGAGAGCATGTCTACCCAGGAAGCCTGGGTCTCTTGGCAGAGTTTCACCAGTGTAACCTTTAAGGTTTGATTTATGCCCTCCACTTTCCCTGAACTTTGTGGCCTATAGGCTGCATGAAGTTTCCTCCTGATCTTGAGTGCGCTGGTGAGGGTTTGGATGACCTCTGCCATGAACGCTGGCCTATTGTCACTGTGTAAGGTAAGTGGAAACCCGTGCTGGGGAACAATTTCACGGAGTAAAATTTTCACTACTTCTCAGGCCCTTTCAATCTTGGTCGGGAGTGCCTCCGCCCAACCTGTGTGTGTGCATACAAGGACCAGTAGGTATTTGTACCCTTTACTGGGCTTGATTTCAGTGATGTCCACCTCTATGTCTTCAAAGGGGTAGCTCCCCACCCGTTGCACCCCTGGAAGGGGTTTTAGCCTCTGTGTGGGGTTGTTCTTAGCACAGGTTAGGCACGGATTGCTCACTGCAGCACAAAGTTCAGGGAGGTGTGCAATGTAGTAATATCCTTTGAGTAGGGTTCCCAGGGCAGTCTTGCCTAGGTGGGTGAGACTGTGGCACTGAGTGACGACAGTGTGAGCCAGGTTCTTAGGCACCACAGGTCTGTTGTCAGGGAGTAGCCACCATCTCTCCATGCTGTTTTGCCCCCTCCTGTTGCACCCATTTATTTTCTTCCTTGGAGTACTCTGGCTCTCCCAAATCCTCACAGAGCCAAGGAGTGACTGTGAATAAATGGGCGGGGGGTTGCGCTGGATCTTCCTGCATTGCAGCTGCTTTCGCTTCTTGGTCAGCCAGCCGGTTTCTGTGGAAATGAGATCTGTTCCTCTTTGGTGGCCCTTACAATGTATAACGGCTACTTCCTTGGGTTTCCAAACTGCTTCTAGCAATTTGAGGATTTCTTCCTTGTTTTTGACGTCCTTTCCCCCTGCTGTCAGCAGTCCCCTTTCCTTGTATATTGCCCCGTGTATGTGGACAGTTGTGAGGGCATACTTGGAATCAGTGTAGATATTGGCCACTTCATTTTCTGCATGACACGGGCCTGGATAAGTGCATTTAATTCTGCCTGTTGTGCTGACCGGCCTTTGGGCAAGGAAGCCACCTCGATCACTTCGGTGGCAGTGGTGACTGCATATCCTGTGTACCTTTCTCCATTTTGGACGTAACTGCTCCCATCGGTGAACAGGTTCAAATCTGCTTTAGTGATTGGAGAGTATCTAAGGTCTGGCCAACTAGCAAAAACTTCTTCCACCATTTCCTCACAGTCATAGTCCGGAGCTCCTTCTTCCATAGACAGGAACGTGGCTGGGTTGAGGCCACGCACAGTTTCGATGGTGACCCACGGGTTCTCACATAGCAGTCCTTGGCAGTGGGTTAGACAGGCATTTGAGAGCCATCGGTATCCCTGACTGTTCATGAGGGTGGACACCGAGTGGGACACTTTGATATGGACAGTCTGGCCCAAGGTTAGCTCGTCAGCTTCCTTCATCAGAATAACTGTGGCGGCTAAAGCTCAGAGACAAGGGGGCCATCCTGACGCCACTGTGTCTCACTGTTTAGACAGCATTTGACTTTTCCAACAATATTGGAGGTAAAGAGGTAGCATTATTTCCATTTTCAAATTTAAAACGTGGATGCTAAAGTAGAGACACTAATCCGGGGAAGAAGAGGAATTCACCCAGGGAAGTAGAGACATTAACCCGGGGGAAATAGAGGAATTCACCCAGTGGCCATCTCTCATTGCAGAGCTAGTGTCCCTTCCACCACCAGCTGGTATCACTCCACTTGGTCCATGGGCACCTCACCTGCTTTAGCCTAGTTGACTGTCCAAGCCATTTATTACTAAAAGAATAAAACTAAGCACCCATATGTGGTCTCTAGAACAGAAAAATATTAAAAATGAGAACTGTGTTAAAGAATTAAGAAAATCATAGTCAACATGGAAATTTAAAAAACTCTAGAAAGGCTCAGAAATTCTCCAATAAAAATTAGCAAGTCATCATCAATAGAAAAGATTCACATATTTCAACTCCTCAGCTATGACCATGACCACAACCACAGAGAAAGAGTGTATCTCCCTACAAAGTCATTATTCTTACTCCTGGAAAACTATCTTAAGTACCTGTTAATCTAGCCATTCCCAAGGCAATCGAGATCTCAGCCCCTTTTGGACACTCTTACTTCCCTTACCACTCATCTCTCAGACTGACACTCAAGTCTACAATTCTTTCCAACAACACAGCCCCACCTGAAAACATAAAGCCTCTAGAGGCACACTTGAGACTGTCTAAGAGGATGGGGTCCCAGATAAAAATGTGGCATAAATTCACCATCATGTGAAGTGGGTATCATTCCAATTTCCTAGTGACTATCAGAAGTACACTTTTTTATTGCATTTTAGGTTTTGGGGTACATGTGAAGGACATGCAAGATTGTTGCATAGGTACACACATGGCAGTGTGATTTGCTGCCTTCCTTCCCCTCACCTGTATCTGTCGTTTCTCCCCATGCTATCTCTTCCCACCTCCCCACTCCCTGTCCCTCCCCCATTTCCCCCCAATGGACCCCAGTGTGTAGTGCTCCCCTCCCTGTGTCCATGTGTTCTCATTGTTCAACACCCACCTATGAGTGAGAACATGCGGTGTTTGATTTTCTGCTCTTGTGTCAGTTTGCTGAGAATGCTGGTTTCCAGGTTCATCCATGTCCCTACAAAGGACACGAACTCATCGTCTTTGATGGCTGCGTAATATTCCATGGTGTATATGTACCACATTTTCCCTGTCCAGTCTATCATCGATGGGCATTTGGGTTGGTTCCAGGTCTTTGCTATTGTAAACAGTGCTGCAATGAACATTCGTGTGCATGTGTCCTTATAGTAGAACGATTTATAATCCTTTGGATATATACCCAGTAATGGGATTGCTGGGTCAAATGGGATTTCTATTTTTAGGTCATTGAGGAATCACCACACTGTCTTCCACAATGGTTGAACTAATTTACACTCCCACCAACAGTGTAAAAGTGTTCCTATTTCTCCACATCCTCTCCAGCATCTGTTGTCTCCAGATTTTTTATTAAAGGTTGTTTGACTCACAATCAAGGGGCTAGAATGTGTCCTCAGTATGTAGTCATCACTATGTTCAGCAAGCCAAGCCTTATGGACTGAGATTATTATAGTTCTAAAGATTATCTGGGGTTTGGATAACTGAAAGATAATGTAACTATGAGTAAGCCCGGCCAGGAACCATGGCTCATGCCTATAATCCCAGCACTTTGGAAGGCCGAGGCGGGTGGATCTCTTGAGGTCAGGAGTTCAAGACCAACCTGGCCAACATGGTGAAACCCTGTCTCTACTAAAAAATACAAAAATTAGCCAGGCATGGTGGAATGCACCTGTAATCCCAGCTACTCAAGAGGCTGAGGCAGAAGAATTGCTTGAACCTGGGAGGCAGAGGTTACAGTGAGCTGAGATTTAACCACTGCACTCCAGCCTGGGCCACAGAGCAAGACTCCATTTCAAAAATAAAAGATATCAGTAAGCCCACTTACCAAGTCTTTCTCCCTGGCACGACTGCCAATAATGCAGGATTTTATGTCTCGAGTTGCATTGGATTTAAACTTAGGGCAGCATTAAGTAAAGGCATGACTTCTTTTCTTTCAAATGATATGTGCACAAGGGTTAAAAAAAAAAATCAGGTAGTGGAGAGAGGCTTGTAACCATTTCTTATAGCACTCCCTCCTTGCCCACAACTACTTTTAACTGTCTCTGAATGTAAAGGGAATACTTTCTTTTAATTTTTTTTTTAATTTTATTTTGTTTTATTTTACTTTGAGACGGAATCTCATTCTGTCACCCAGGCTGGAGTGCAATGGTATGATTTCAGTTCACTGCAGCCTCTGCCTCCTGGGTTCAAGTGACTCTCCTGCCTCAGCCTTCCAATTAGCTGGGACTACAGGCATACACCACCATGCCAGGCTAAACTTTTTTTTATTTTTAGTACAGATGGGGTTTCATTATGTTGGCCAGGCTGGTCTTGAACTCCTGACCTCAGGTGATCCACTCTTCTCAGCCTCCCAAAGTGCTAGGACTACAGGTGTGAGCCACCATGCCCACAGTGAAGGGAATACATTCCCCCTGCCTTTTTTCCAAGGTACTTTTTTTCACTGATATGTTCTGATTTTGATTCCTGTTCTCACACTGGGCCCAGACATCTTACTCAAAGTAAACAGTTGGTTTACTTTTTCCTCTATTTCAAGGTCAGACAGAAGATAGCTTTTCTTTATCCTTATCTCAGGTAGGGCAAGCTAGTATTTTTCCTAATGGCTTATTGCTGCATGTAAAGAGAAATCAAAAAAAGAAACAAGCAGTAATAACACCAAGAGCATAAAAGGGAGAAGTTCACAGTGCAGATTTCTAAAACGCAAACATCAGTAACAACAGTAGAGAGACTTACTGAGCCCAGATTTTCAAAGACTGCCATAAACATCCTCCAGCCAGGATTGAGGCACAACTTGCAAGTAGCTTGCTTTTCTTCTTTCTTTTTCAGTTTCCCATCTCCAGTGGTGAAAATCATCTAGAAGCCACCTCATTATACCTTTTGTTCTTTTCAGTGTCTGATACCAGCTTTCTCACCCCTGGTTCAAAAACATTTTCCCCAAACCACGTAGCTTTGACAAAATGCCTTTTCTCACAGCCCTTTTTAGAATAATGTTTATTGACATTCCTGAATGCAAATAGATAAATCATTGACCAAGGTTATTAGTGTCTTTACTTCTCAGATTATCAGTCAGATACCTTAGCTCCTCCCTACAGAAGCAACTTAGGAAAATAACCAGCATCATTTTCCAAGATCAGCGTATAAGTGTAAGTTGACAATAGCAGACATACAGTCCTCTCATATGTCCACAAGAAAAAAAAAAAGTGATAATGATGGTGTGGGGTGGTGGTGGTGGTGGTGATGGTGGTAGTTGTGATAGTTAATGTATAATCCTAGAAAACAAAAACACTGGAGCAAATAAGGCATGCATTCAGGATTTCACCATCATACTGGTTACATTTGATCTTTTCATAATTTCTCTTCATGAGAAATTATAGTGGCTGCATGAGGTTATAGAAGAGAGAGGCCCAGATGAACCACTACATGTACAGAAAGAGAAGGGAAACACAGGTCCTCCCAACTTAGAGAGGAATCTCCTCCCCAGACATCTGAGTCCCAACTAAACCATCCCTCTTGCTGGTGCATTGATGCTTTGCATTGTTGCTTCCTGTCTTTTGAAAGATACAATATCAGAACTGATTTTTATGAAAACACAATTGCTTCTTAAGCAGCCCTTAGGATCAGGAGAATTCTTCTCCACTGGGCTAAGGATGATATGAGTTTTGGGTAACTGGAAGTTACACAGTTTGCAGAAATCAAAAAGAGAGAAAACGACTCAAGGATTTGCTTCAGAAAGTGTAATTCAAACAAACTTTAATTTTTCTACTACTTAAGCCATTGTTTACTTTTTTTCAGTTCCATGGTTCTATTTTTATCTCCTCCTATGATGTTTCTGCATTATCTTATGAGAAAGATTTAAATCTTTCTCATGCATAAACTTTACACATGGGAAGCCTGGACTAATGGAGAAATCAGATAACTCTCGAGGCTGACTGTTAGTAAAATTTCAGTAATTAAGACTAGTAGAGGAAATTTCATTCATTTATTCTTACAACAAAATATTGCTGTGTATCAGTTGCAAAAGAATTGTTTTGCCAGATACTACTTAAACAATTTTTTAAACAGAATTTTATAATTTATTAGGTTGAGAAAAATTTAGTCTCAGAAAACAAAGCAACAAAATAATCAAGATGTTCTTCAGTCAGTGAATGGATAAAGTATGTTACATCCAGACAATGAATATTATTCAGTGATAACAAGAAATGAAGTATCAAGCCTTGATGTGCAGGAACCTTAAATGGACATTGCTAAGTGAAAGAAGCCAACCTGAAAAGGCTATATATTATATGATTCCAACTGTATGAAATTCTGGAAAAGGTAAAACTATACAGACAAGGAAAAAAAAAAACCCACACAGCGGGGAGGAAGTGATGAACAGATGGAACACAGATGATATTTAGGGTAAAGTATTGTATCTGACGCTACTGATAGGGACAGGAGAGAAATTCTAGGTAGAAAAGGATGAATGCCTGGCAAAGCCCTACTCTCAAGCCAAAAAGCCTGAGACTGTGGCCCAAAGTGAGAACTTATATTCCTGTTTTCCTACTCAAATGTTGCCTTTTCCAGAAAGACCCATGGCTTTGCCTGCCCCTATCCTGTGCCTGTAAAAACCCCAGGCTCAGCCACCAGAGAGAAACAGCAGCTGGACATCAGAGACTACCACTGGACATTGGGGAGAAGTGGCTTTACTTCAGAGTTAAGCTTGATGGTATAACTTTGGAGAAGAATCCAACCAGAAATGGCTGGACTTCAGGGGAAGGTTACCTTCCTGCCTCATCCCCTTTTCAGCTCCCCTTCCTGCTGACAGCATCCTCTATCAACAGTAAATGATCCTTTGATTTGTTCATGCAAGCTCATTTTTCCTGGATGCCTGGGAGCCACGAGTACAGATGCAAAAAACTGTCACACTAACCCTTTGCTCTCATGAGAAAACGCAGAGGTCCACTAAGCTGTTAACACTTAAGCCATCTGCTGACAGCAGAGCTAAAAGAGCTCTGTAACAGTACCTCTGGGGCTTCAGGGGTCACAGGCACCACCATCAGACATTGCCATAGGGCCCACACAGAGTTTGCTTCTGCTGGCACCCAAAAGCACTCACCCCAGCTCCTACACCTGTTCACCTGTGTGCTCCATTCCACAAGGGGTGGAAAAAAACAGGTCCGAGTGAGTGGAGCTTGCCCCTGCCAGCACTGAAGCAGCCCGCTGGTACCAGTGCCCGTACACTCCAGTTCCCATCTCATTTGCTTACACGCTGCCTTCCGCAAGGGGTTGAGAGCTTTGGGCTGAATAAACAAGGCACCCCCTTTGCGAGTCCCATAAAGGGGTCAGGGAAATATCATGCTTCACTATAATGATAGATGGATATCACTATTCCTTTGTGAAGACCAACAGAATGTACAACATCAAGAGTGAACCCTAATGTAAACTGTGGGCTTTAGGTGATCATTGCATGTCAATGTAGGCTTATTGATTTAAACAAATGTGCCCACCTGGCTGGGGACATTAATAGTAACAGGAACTGTGCATGTGTGGGCAGAAAGGAGTATATGGGAGCATTCTCTACTTTGTGCTGGATTTTGCTGTAAACCTAAAGGTGTTATAAAAAATAGTTTATTTTTTAAAACAGTAAACTGTCAAAAATCAGTGAATGATTTAAATTTTTTTGAAAATTTCAATAGCTCTAATAATGACCATATTCATTGTATATAAGTCACATACCCTCAAATTTTCAAATGAAAAGTAATCTTTAAAAATGAAAAATTCATCTTCCTGAAGTTTCATGCATGAAACATGATTTACAAAGATGAAAAATGAAGTAAAGGTGATTAGTCAATGGAGGATTGAACTGCAATTCAGTTGCAACAGAGGCCACACGAGTTGCTCTGGGGCTGGGGTGAAACTGCAAAACTGCCCAGAAATTAGGTAATGCCACCAAGCCTTTACACTAACCATTGAGCAATCACCAGATGCAGGCTGTTCCTGGAAAAGTGGCAGAATCTGGGACAAGGTGACTCTCTCTAGAGGCTGCAGGAGGGGAAAACCCAAAGAAGGCCCAGTTGGCAGTCGCCAGAACTCCTAAACAGCTTGGAAAAGGAGGCCTCTGTCTTAGGTGGGAGGATCTGGGAGGCATAGGTCAGCTTTGACAACAAGGTGGAATGATTAACTAAATGTGAGATATAAAATGATAAGGCTCCCAGAAAATAATGTGAGAGGCTGGATAATCTCAGCACACCGGGAGGCGTTCTACTTTCCAGGTTAAATTGCATCAAAGTTCCTGACTGTTTGAAAAGATATAAAAGAGAGTTCTTCCAACATAAAACTTACAGTGTAGGGGGCACAGAGATTGAGTATCTACAAAAGCATCAACTCGGTACACCAACCCTCAACGTGGCCCTTTAAGATGTACAGACAAGCGGGAGTCTGGACAGTCACGGGGGTGGTATGTGCCGTGTCTCAGGTACAGGCTTCGCCTGAGATAAGCACTTCTCAAGAGTCTTGTGATCAGAACAAATTGTAAATCTGTGGCCAAAGAAATGGGTGTAGAAGACTTTGGTCTGTTAAGTGCAAAGATTTGTTGGCTAGGGCACTGTTCTGTTCTCTAGATGGCTTCGTTCTTAACAAAGATGCATCCTGCATCTTAAAGCTAAACACAAGTCTGTTCCCAAAAGATGAAGGTTAATGATCAGAAACAGTGGTGAACATAAGGCACTGTGATGTGCCAGCTAGCAAGCCGAACTACAAGTACCAGGATCTATTTCTAACTAAATCCGTGGAAACAAAGAAATCACTGAATAATACAACTCGACGTGTGCACACTCCTGGTTAAAGGCTACAGAGTAAATAAGTTCTGTTCACGAATCTTTGGACCTCAGCAACCTAAGTAGGAGCAACCCTAGAATACTCTGCATAGGAGCTGGAATAGGTTCGGGCATCACTGAAATCACCCCTGCACCTGTACTTGGCTGAGTCTCAGTAAGCCACGCCACTACTTTATCCACCACTAGGAAAGGAAAGGGGGAAAATATTTCCTATTAAACAACGCCAGACCATTTATTTTAAGAGACATTCCAAATTTAAAGATGATTAAAATGTGGGAAGAAAAAAACACATGTCTTAGAATAAATGAAACATGAGAAATTTTTCTATACTCTAAATTGGAATCTGTTCCCTACCTCCCATTCTAAAAGCTGGGAACTCCATTTGTCTTTCTAGAGGCTGTAAAATAGCGATTTAGCTACATCTGTTTCTACGAAACCACTAGTATTTATTTTCTGCATTGCTTTTTTCCCTGAGGAAATGTATCCTTTTTTTTCTTTGTTTTCCTTGTTCTCAATTATTCTCAGCTGCTTAACAAGTATCATATTGCGTTCTTTGGGCAAAAAAGATGTTCTTAAAAACGATAGATTAAATACGCATGTGTCATAAATATGCTGACTTCTGAAAATGTGGAGAAAAGTTTCTTAAATGGTTGCCAAAATGTAAGCGTGTAGACACAACGTTAATCTAGAGCAGGCGTCCCCAAACTTTTTACACAGGGGGCCAGTTCACTGTCCCTCAGACCATTGGAGGGCCGCCACATACTGTGCTCTTCTCACTGACCACCAATGAAAGAGGTGCCCCTTCCTGAAGGGCGGCGGGGGGCCGAATAAATGGCCTTAGGGGGCCGCATGCGGCCCGTGGGCCGGGCCGTAGTTTGGAGACACCTGATCTGGAGTGTGATGAACCAGCTACAGTTCAGAAATACAGTTTGCTCCTTGGAGCTTTCTCTTAATTCACAGAAGTATCATACACAGAACTTAAAAACAGATAATGTAAGACTCATTTGATTGAGAATGTCCAGAGGACTTATTTCACCAAATTCAGTTTTTATGGATGTTTAATGATAAAAGCAACACTATTAAGTACCTAAAAAACAAGATGAATTTCTAACTTGTTTTATATTGCATCTAGGTTAATGCATTCTGTTGCTGTTACTTGGTAAGGGAAAAAAGTGAGTATGATAAGATGAAAAACAAAGCAAAAAGAGGCAGAAAAAGGAAGTGAGGAGAAGAAAAAAGAAAAACGAAAAGAAAGAAAAGGGAAAAATAGGACAAGAGAGGGAAAAGAATCGAAAAAAGAAAATGAAAGATTTATTTTTTGGTTGAATAGTTTGATGGATTTTCTTAAAACTTCAACTTTTCCAGGTCTGCATTTCTTCTTAGTTTATATTTTAAAAAAGAACCTTGCAGTTTATAGATCTGAAATCCCCACTCGGTCATCAGCAGAGCTGTCCTCTGACCTGTGTACCCTCAGTCTCAGCACCATGCACATAGGGATGTGTGAGTTCATTAGCAGTGATTAAATCAATAAATGCACAGGTTTTCTGTTAGCCTTCGTTTATATCTTAGTTATTTTAAAAGTCTGTCAAAGGCTTGTTTAGCCATGATTGGGAGTTATTTGGTTTTTCAAATATTTATGAACATTTTTGCTTTGGGAAACAGGAATAAAATAGGAAACCAGACAGAGAACATTTAAAGGAAGGAGAGAAACATAAAGGAGAAATGAGTTTTGAGTTGCAGGAGGGGTAGAGCAAATGTAAAGGAATTTGTTCTCACGGTGTCAAAGAAAGAGATCCCGTAAGTTACTAATGGCTGTGTTCTGAGGGGTAGCTAAGTATAAGCTGAAATTATCCCAGAGAAGTGAAAGGGCTTGGAAAAATGGATAAAAAGTAAAAAGAGAAAGGTGAAATAGATGTTAGAGCAATTCTAAAAATCTGATAATTTCAGAGCTGAAAGGGCTCAGGTCATTGATCAAACCCTTTGTCTTTCAGAACGGAAAGGAACCAACTGCTCACTGTCCCTGCCCATGTACCATCAGACAGTGCTGCTGGGGGACTGCAGCCCCTCCATCTGCAGGCTGTCCCAGAGGAACTGGGACCTTCCCAAACTTTACTGTGTGTATAAAGCACTGGGATCTTGTTAAGATTGCACAGATTCTGGTTCAGTAGGTCTGAGATGGGCTGTAATTCTGCATTTCCATCTAACAAGCTCCTCTGGGAGGCTGAGGCTGCCAGTCCACGGACCACACACTGAGTATCAAAGTTAGGACAGCAGTTCTCAGAGCATGGGCCAAAGACACTCAGGTGAGAATTACCATGGTGCCTGTTAAAACTGCATATCCATGACAGCCTGTAGACATTCTGAGGCAATTAATGGTTATATTCCATTTTTAAAAATATCATGTATAATACTTTGAAGATATTTTACATTAAAATCACTTAAAATACATAATCTAAAATTTAAATCTATTCTTGACACACATTGTTTTAATTCTTCATTCATAAAAAAAGAATAAATATAAATAAAAATAAATTGTAATTTATTCCTGTTTTATAAAAGAAGAAAGAAAGGTTAAGAAAGTATCTGACTCAAAGATCACACAGTCCAGCTAGTGATCAGTTGAGCCTGGATTTGAACTCAGATCTGTTTGACCCTGAAGATTCAACTTGCCACCGCCATGTTGTACTTGCCATCATTGCTTACCCTAATACCGAATTAAATGTATTAAAGCATTTATTGAAAAATAAAGATATATGTTTTCAAAAGATTGCTAGCCTTCAGGAAGTTATCACTATGTCTCAACAGCACTTTAACAAAATGTCATCTATTATTTCTATCCATTTCTGTTTCAGTGCTGTATTTAAATAGAAAAAGTTATCAGAAACAAAAACACTCATCTTTCTCAGTACTGATGCAGAACTGAAAATAGGCGTGTTTATACTGATTTGTCTAAACTAAGAGCTCTGTAGTCACTCTAAACCATCTCAGTTTTCAAATATTTTCAAAAACAATGCAACAATGATGCAATGTTATGCATATTGTGTCAAGGGGGAAAATGTTGGAAAGACACTCCAATGTGTGATGGGCATGGGAGCGAGGGTGGGGTGTACACGTAATCTTCCACATTAACCTACCACCTGAGAAGTTGGTCTTGAAAAGCTCTCCAGATGGACTTGGCATTGTCTGTTTGAACTCTGTTAGAGGTTTCTATTAGTCCTCATCTAGCAAACTTGAGACCATTATGCTTCTTAGATTGTCAGCTCTGATTACTGGATGAAAGCTAAACAGCTTCTTTGACCAAATTGCATGTTGGCAGCTACAGCGTGATCCACTTTTCAATGAATATTTCAAAACCCATTAGAATGAAGAAAATCAAGAGAGGGATGTTCATCTGAGACTGTAGATGTAAAATATCTTGCTCTTAAATATACTGACATTACATTTACAAAGGCAAACATACAGAGTACTACAGCTTATGCCCTGAACAAAAGACAGTATGTTTCACAAATAAACAGTGACTTTGGTCATGACTTGCATGAAATCATAGTGCTTTCATCTGTATTTTCTTATTTTCAATTGATAATATAACTCGTAGCTGACAAAGGATTTGTCAAGCTTTTAGTTTCCCTTGGGTAGGAAACCAGATTTATCAATCCTTGTGTTGTATTTGCCTTTGAAACATTTTTTCCATCTTTAAAGGTAAATCCTGCATAGATACCTCAAAAGATGTGAAGTCAGTTTGGCAGTCTTTCAAGTACAGAGAAAAAGACTGGGGTTAGTTGACTAATAAAGCATCATTCTTTCAAAAACTACTTGCATCTTGTCTTTAAAAATACTACTGAAAAGGTAAAGAAGAAAACTCAGAAATTAATTATTTCTGCACTATAGTACCTGGCTTCCATAACAGTAATAGAAAAAAGATCCAAAAAATGCACTTATAATTTGGTCACCAGTGTTTACATCAAATTTTTCTTCTGATTATTATCACCTGTATTGAATAAATTCATTTTTTGTGTATTTATTAATGCAAGATCATTCCTGCACCTTCATTCAACTGCAACAGATTACAAATAAGGAGTCATGAAAACACATTAACTGTAAAAACATTTGTGATGCTTAAAAAATATACTCAAAGAAAGGTAAATCTTTAACTGCAGTATCATTCAACCAGTATGTAGTGAAGAGCAAAGAGTAAGTGCCTTTTAGCAACTTAAAAAAAATCTTTTGAACATGAAAACTTAATGGTGTGATTTTTCTTCAAAATGAAAAAAAATGACTTACTTTCCAGGTTGAAAGGAAACAAGAAGTTATCAAAATAGAAAGCATTAAGGACTGTATTTATATAGTTTTATGTGAAATTTACTGTCTATAAAGTTTGGATGTAGACATTTTAAAAAGTATTACAAATCAATCAAGAACAAACTAAAAAGCAATGGCCTCAGCATGTGGGCAGATTTCTGGGACTGGCTTAAATCAGAGGTGATATGAGAATTTACTACCACATGGTTGTTGGAATTTAATCCAATGTTCTTTTACTACATCTATATGATATTAAACATTGGATAAAAGGTGAAAATTCAACCTAACAGGTGAATGTTTTCTCTATAACATGTCTAATATCTGAATGGTTCCCAAACCCATTATATAAAATTTTTTTGATCCATTTACTTGTGCCAAACACATTGTTCCACTTTACCGTTAAGATTTCCTAAGTATTTTAAAGTTTTTACTTCAAATAAAGAGAGTATAGTCATGTCTACATTGTTAACAAGAGGACAGTAATAAGGGCAATTGCCAGAGGATGTGATTCTATGATATACCATAGAAAAACAATCAAGCTATAGGCAGTAGATCAAGTTAGGAAATTAAGCTGGAAGACCAGGGCTCACCAAAGTCAAAGTCTAGGCTTGGGAGTCTCAGTATCTCAAGTATATAACATCTCTCCTTTTTCCTGCCCAAGTTCTTAACCCATTGTGACATGAACAGACTGCAAATCAAAATATCACTTTTGTTACTGACAAAAATATTTGCCAAATGTGTCTTGGTTCTGAGAACAAAAAGGACCTGCCAATACTCTGTGCTCCAAATCTAGAACTTGAGAAAGCTACTAGATAAAACATTTGAGTGTACAGACCACGGAGACTGACTTTCACTAGTTTGGGGGTAGAAAAAGAAGAGAGAACAGAATCCCCAGGCAGATTAGCTCTGCCCAGCCAAGAAATGTGGATTTATGATTATTGATCACTTGCCAGAAATCTCTCTCCTTTCCCATGGAGCAAAAGGTCAGGAGAGTTGCTCTGCAGAAGTACCTCCAAATAGGAATCTGAAAAATCAAGGAGTAGTATTTCCTCCTAGTCTTCCCTACCTGTTTGTTCTAAAAAACAGCCCATCAGATTTAATAATCAAGCCAAGAGTCACCCAGGAGGGTGGTGACACCTTTCTGACATATCAGAAATCTATCAGGGTACTATCTTCATAAGTTTTCTCCCCCAGTACTAATTACAGTTGTTTTGTGGATCTTTCTGATAACAACTGATAAATATCATTGAATTTTGCTCCCTGAAGGTTCTAACTATGGATCAGAAGACTCAGCAATTACATTAACTCTAAGGCCATACTTTGTCTAAATTTCTCACTCAAAATGTCTGACCATATCTAACTAAAGCCCTCAGAGCTTCTGCAAAGAGATTGAATAACAACATCAAGATACATCATTTTTAAAAATGCCCAACACATGTAAGTCACAAATTTAAATACAATTGCCTTCCAGTGTAAATTTTCTAGAGAGATATTAATGTCCCAAAATTAAATTCCCTTACAAGACAACAGGATTTAAAGTCCAACATAATTCCATCCAAAATCAAATTCTCTTGCTTCTGCAAGTTAAATATTCAAAGTCATTACAGTACAAAATAAAATCTTAAAGTACTTGTAAGTAAAAGCTCAAAGAACAAAACACCAAACAGCTCAAGTTAAAGTCTTATAATCATTATTTCCAAAGTTTTTATTTTTCTCAGTCTCAGATAAAGGTGTCATATTCTGAACCTAGGGATACTTGCTGCCTGCCTTGTTTTCTCTCATGAAAATGTATGTGGTTTCTTCAGGACCTCAGAATTAAAATTAGCTTCTCATATGCCTTTTCTTTTTAAAAATCCAAAAAGTTGGTAGACAAACAAGATTATTTGTTCTACACACAAATTTGAAAATGCAAGTGATCTCTGATTTCTTAGTGAAGTTGGCCAAGGCATAATTATATTCCTAGGACCCAACATTTGATACTTGTAAGATATAACAACATTTCTCTTCAAATAGCCAGCTCAACCTTTTATTCTTTAATTCCCAGTGCTTTTTTTCATACCCCATACTCAAGAATTAGTACAAAAATTTATTAAAACAACTGTCACCAAAACTCTCCTTGATGCTCCCCTGTCCTATTCAAATACACTTTTTCTTCTAAAATCTTTTATGGACAAGAACTGCTGAGAGATTTCATCACCACCAGGCCTGACTTACAAGAGCTTCTGAAGGAAGCACTAAACATGGAAAGGAACAACCAGTACCAGCCACTGCAAAAACATACCAAATGATAAAGACCATTGACACTATGAAGAAACTGCATCAACTAACAGGCAAAACAACCAACTAGCATCAAAATGGCAGGATCAAATTCATACATAACCATATTAACCTTAAATGTAAATGGGCTACATACCCCAATCAAAAGACACAGGCTGGCAAATGGATAAAGAGTCAAAACTATCAGTGTGTTGTATTTAGAAGATCCATCTCCCATGCAAAGACACATATAGGCTCAAAATAAAGGGATGGAAGAAGATGTAACAAGCAAATGGACAGGAAAAAAAAAAAAAAAAGCAGAGGGTTTTTTTTTTTTTTTTTTTTTTTTTTTTTGTCCTAGACACTTGCACTCTCCCAAGACTAAATCAGGAAGAAGTTGAATTTTTGAATAGACCAATAACAAGGTCTAAAATTGAGGCAGCATTTAATAGCCTACCAATCAGAAAAGTCCAGAACCAGATGGGTTCATAGCCAAATTCTACCTGAGGTACAAAGAGGAGCTGGTACCATTCCTTCTGAAACTATTCCAAACAACACAAAAAGAGGGAATCTTCCCTAACTTATTTTATGAGACCAACATCATCCTGATACCAAAACCTGGCAGAGACACAACTAAAAAAAAAAATTCAGGCCAATATCCATGATGAACATTGATGTGAAAACCCTTAATAAAATACTAGTAAACCGAATCTAACAACACATCAAAAAGCTTATTCATCACAATCAAGTCAGCTTCATCCCTGGAATGCAAGGCTGGTTCAACATCTGCAAATCTATAAATGTAATCTATTACATAAACAGAACCAAAGACAAAAACCACAATTATCTCAATAGATGCAGAGAAGGCCTTCGACAAAATTCAGTGGCCCTTTATGCTAAAAACTCTCAATAAACTAGGTATCAATGGAATGTATCTCAAAATAATAAGAGCTATTTATGACAAACCCACAGCCAATATCATACTGAATGTGCAAAAACTGGAAGCATTCCCTTTGAAAACTGGCACAAGACAAGGATGCCGTCTCTCACCACTCCTATTCAACATAGTATTGGAAGTTCAGGCCATGACAATCAGGCTAGAAAAAGAAAGAAAAGTCATTTGAAAAAAAAGGAAGTCAAATTGTCTCTATTTGTAGACAACATGATTGCATATTTAGAAGACCCCGTCTCTTCATCCACAAATCTCCTTAAGCTGATAAGCAAATTCAGCAAAGTCTCAGGATACTCAATCAATGTGCAAAAATCACAAGCATTCCTATACACCAATAACAGACAGAGAACCAATTCGTGTGGGAACTCCCATTCACAACTGCTACAAAGAAAGTAAGATACCTAGAAATACAACCGACAAGGGTTGTGAAGGATCTCTTCGAGGAGAACTACAAACCACTGCTCAAGGAAACAAGAGAGGACACAAACAGATGGAAAAACATTCCGTGCTCATGGTTAGGAAGAATATATATCGTGCAAATGGCCATAGTGCCCAAAGTAAGTTATAGATTCAATACTATTTCCATCAAGCTACCATTGACTTTCTTCACAGAATTGGACAAAACCATTTTAAACTTCATATGGAACCAAAAAAGAGCCCACATAGCCAAAATAATCCTAAGCAAAAAAAAACAAAAACAAACAAGGCTGGAGGCATCACGCCATCAGACTTCAAATTATACTACAAAGCTAAGGTAATCAAAACAGCATGGTACTGGTACCAAAACAGAGATATAGAACAATGGAACAGAACCGAGGCCTCAGAAGTAATCTCACACACCTACAACTATCTTATCTTTGACAACCCTGACAAAAGCAATGGGGAAGGGATTCCCTGTTTAATAAATGGTGTTGGGAAAACTGACTAGCCATATATAGAAAGCTGAAACTCAATTCCTTCCTTACACCTTATAAATAATTAACTCCAGATGGATTAAAGATGTAAACATAAGACCTAACATCATAAAAACCCTAGAAGAAAACCTAGGCAATACCATTCAGGACATAGGCATGGGCAAGGACTTCATAATGAAAACATCAAAAGCAATGGCAGCAAATGTCAAAATTTACAAATAGGATCTAATTAAACTTAAGAGCTTCTATCTTAAGAAACTATCATCAGAGAGAACCAGCAACCAACAGAATGGGCAAAAATTTTTTCAATCTACCCATGTGACAAAGGGCTAATATCCACAATCTACAAAGAACTTAAACAAATTTACAAGAAAAAAAAAAACACTATCAAAAAGTGGGTGAAGGATATGAATAGACACTTTTTCAAAAGAAGACACTTATGCAGCCAACAACATATGAATAAAAGTTCATTATCACTAATCATTAGAGAAATGCAAATCAAAACCACATTGAGATACCATCTCACACCAGTCAGAATGGTGATCATTAAAAAGTCAGGAGACAACAGATGCTGAAGAGGATGTGGAGAAATAGTAATTCTTTCACACTTAGTGGGAGGGTAAATTAGTTCAACTATTGTGGAAGACAGTGTGGCGATTCCTCAAGGATCTAGAAATAGAAATACCATTTAACCCAGCAATCCCATTACTGGAAATATACCCAAAGGATTATAAATCATTCTATTATAAAGACACATGTACATGTATATTTAGTGTGGCACTGTTCACAATAGCAAAGACTTGGAACCAACTCAAATGCTCATCAATGATAGACTGGATAAGAAAGTATGGTAAATATATACCATGGAATACTGTGGGATACGTTCATGTCCTTTGTAGGGACACAGATGAAACTGGAAACCATCATTCTCAGCAAACTGACATAATAACAGAAAACCAAACACAACATGTTCTCACTCATAGGTGGGTGTCTAACAATGGGAACACATGGACACAGAGAGGGGAACATCACACGCTAGAGCCTGTTCGGAGCTGAGGGGCTAGGGGAGGGCTAGCAGGAGGTGGGGGAAATGGGGAGGGATAGCATTAGGAGAAATACCTAATGTAGGAGACAGGATGATGGATACAGCAAACTACCATGCATGTGTATACCTATGTAACAAACCTGCACATGTATCCCAGAACTTAAACTATAATAAATAACTTTTAATAAAAGAGTGTATATGGACTGTTTTTAACTCAAAGGATAAATGCTTGAGAGAATGGATACTCCATTTTCTATTATGTGCTTATTTCACATTGCATGTCTGTACCAAAACATCTCATGTAGCCCATAATATATACACCAACTATGTACACAAAAATTAAAAATAAAAACAAAATAAATACTGCTAAGAAAAAAAAAATCCAGTCCAACAAGGTCAAAATATACTAAAAAAGGTTTTCAAAACAAGTTAAAAAAATAAAAATGAAGTTATAAAATATAAAAGCATCTCTTGAAACAGCCTACTCAACTTCATTCTTTAATTCCCAGTACCCCCCATTTTTCTCCTTTTCTTCCTTCTAACCTTAATACATGCCCACATATACCACATCACCAGTGGCATTATCAACACCATCTCACATTCCTTTCCTTATTCAAAAAAAAAAAAAAAAAACTCTCTAGTTCACCACAAACGACCCCTTCTTCCTTACCCCTCTTTCCCATCACACCTTATCTAAAAACGTTTAAATGTTTAATCGATCAAGTCTAGTTTAAATGATACAGTCCAACCCCAGCCAATTAAATAAGACACAAAAACAAAAGTCACATTAAAAACTTCTACTTTCCTTTTTTCTATACACTCTCAAAACAACCAGCCATACAAAAAACACCCTCCAACACAAAAGTAAATATACGTTACTAAAAAATCCTTTTTCCAAGTACTTATTTTTCCTTATGACTCCAAGCCTTCTTTCTAACAATGCTGCAAAAACCAAGGCAGACACTTGTGGAACCTGAGGGCAGGAAGGTAGACTTTCTCACTGCAGGCTAGCCAGGATGCAAGGCTTTTTTAGAATCCATGAGAAGAAATTCACCCAGGAAAATCTGCCATTAGGAGGTTATGATGATACTGGGCTTTCCTTATGTGGAAAAAACACACACCTGTGCATGTCACTTTCTCTCTCCCTCTGGCCACTGCATTGAGACACGGCTACCTTTTGGCAAACTGTTTGCAATATTAGCAGGCCAGCTTACCCAGATCCTATTTGTGATGCGTATCTTTCCATCTGTCATTTTTAAAGCCCCTTACTATGCAGTTCTCCTTGGATTCTGGTGTTTCCGGAACCTAAATGTTGCATTTAGGATGAGCTTTGCCAAGTAACACAGCCTTCCCTGTCTCTTGAAAAGATATTTTCTGTTCTGCATTATTCAGGGTTCTTCCATGGCTTCTTACTATAGAAACATTAGGACTATAAAACATGCCTATTTGAGGAGATTTCTCCTTTGTTCCCACATTTACTTCAAGTGGAGAATCACATTCAGAAGATTCCTAAGCTGAAACTTCAATTGATGTTACTGAATCTAGTGCTTCTAGGGGCCTGGTGAAAATCCACAACTCTACAGTGTGATCCTCAAGACAAGGCCCTTCATCAGTTTTGAATGTTCTGAGATATAAATAGCACTTCTTATTTAGTATTCTTTTTTCTGCAGTCATGGGATATATCACCAAAATTTTCTTTTCTTCTTCATCCTTTGACTTCTTTTGAGCAGATTCAGTTTTACCTTCTACTTAGACAATTCCCTTTCATCTCTGCTATGTGTAGGGATAGAATTGCTGGTTGGCCCAAAAGCTTTCTTTCCTTTGCTTCCTCTATTCTCTCTCGCCCATGCATTTGTTTTTCTAACATATTGTCTCAGGTTAGGCTTTCCCAGAAAAAAAAAAATCCTGAGTAAATAATTTGAACACAAGTGATTTATGGATAAAAAGCTCCATGTAGAGAGGATAGGAAAAACAAAATAGGGAAATGGTCAAGAAAATATAATTTCAGATAAAGTTCTAGCCTCTGCCTGAACCCTCAGGGAGTCTGGAAATAAAAATTGCACCTTGGTGTCTGTCTGGTCTCCAAGCAAGAGATCTGGGCAGCTGAGATTCTATAACTTCCAGGCACTGTCTGTTCTCCTTCCGGGTAAGGTGGTCCAAATAGCCCAAGCAAAGCCCTCTAAGAAAAGTCAAGCTGCAGGTTTAGAAGCTAATGTAACATAACCTTCATTTAAGGTCATGACCTGCAGTCCTTGCTAAAAAACTAAATAAAAGCAGCAAAAAAATTTTTAGCATCCTGATATGGAAGCCTGTTCACAGAAGGACTCTTTTGTCATTTAGCTGAAATCTTCACTTCACCTTTGCATGCTTACTGAAATGTCCAGTGGCCAGGATTTGCTGGGATGGGGGTAGTCTGTAACAAGAGTTTGCTAAAATTCACACAATTAAGAAAAACAGCCTCCTTGCAGACGAAGCCTCCCTAAGTGGCTGGGACCCACCAAGGCTAAAATCCTACATGTTCTGCCTTCTTAAAGTCACTCTCAGAACCAATCCAGAAAACTCATCAGTGTGTATGTTACTCTTCAAATTCTAGTCCTCCTTTATCTATCAAGGTTACTAGCTGATATAGCAGGATGTGAATGTTTAAGGAGGGTTCAATAGATGACAACTGGTTTTTCTCCAAAGCTTAGAACTGATTGAAAGACAGATGAAAGGATCAAACAGTTAATCTTCAAATATCTTTTACAGTTATAATGCTTTTTGATGAACACGTGTGTGCAAGATTGATTAAACTTTCTCCACAAGCTTCAGACTTATGCAACAAAGGCAGGATCTTCTCTATCAAGCTTATCATGGGGTAGGGAGAACAGTCAAGAGTATACCTCTCCACGGGCAGGTGGATTCAAAAGAAGGAAAGAAAAGAGACTAAGCTATACATGTGTATGTAGTTCCTTCTTCCAGTCAGGCAAGTCATTCCATAGGGAAGGAGCAGAGAGGAGACAAAGAGTCAAGAGTATAAAGTCTAGGAGTTCTTCCATTCCATGCTCATGAAATATTAGCAGTGGGGAATACGTGTTCCCCTCGAACACAGAGAACAATCAACAGCAAGATAAGGCATCCACAGAATGAGGGCTCACAGGAATGGAATTAAAAGACAATAGTGAATAATCCAGAATAGATTGGTGTTGGCAAACTTTACTAAAGGGGCAGATAGTATTTTTGGCTTGTGGATCATACGGCTTCTGTTGCAATTGCTTGACTCTGCTGGTATAGCCTGAAAACAGTCATAGACAATGCCTAAACACAAGAGCACAGCCGTTTTCCAATAAAACTTTATTTATAAAAAGATGGTTACATAAGCCGTGTCTTAAACCCTGTGAGAGTTCTGGATGTTGCCACTGCTGGCTTAGAATACATGAAAGATTTTCTTATCAGAAACACAGATAGCAGATCTTACATCAAAACCAAGATGAGAGATGCTGAACCAAGATAGGCATATAACTAGTGAAGTGATTCCAAAATACATCTTGTAGTCAGTGACCAAAAGTTGTTAAGCTTGTTCTTCAACTAGTACAAGTTTTGTGAGAGTGGGAATTCTTGCCTGTTTGGTTTACTGCTGTGTCCCTACTATATCACGAGTACATGGTGTTATGTCCAGTGCACAGCAGGTGCTCAATTTACATTGTATAGATGAATTAGAAATAATTTCAAACAGTCACATGTGAATAACATGAGGCATAGGTGACATAGGTTAAAATAAAAACATGTATCAAAATGACAGATCAGACCAACATATGTAAAAATAATAATAATGAAAGCTGAAACTGACTCATTCAGAATCCAGATAGGTGATAAGAATCAAGGGAAACACAAATGGCATACAGTAAGTGAGATACAAGGAAATACAAATGGCCTAGAGTAAGTGAGCTATACATAGCCAATGAAATCAGAAAACACAATTCTTAAGATGGTAGATGACCAAAAGGAAAGAGCAAACATAGTGATTATGGGATCTTGCAGTTCCCTAAGTATTCCTTCTATTTTTTTGCCTCAAGGATTTGCCTATATGTTTCTTTTATCTGTGTCACTGGCCCTCTTCCTACCTTGCTTTTTTGCCTGAATTACTCCATCTTCTTCACCAGATCTCCTCCAGGAAGCCTATCATCTCCCAAGACTAAATCAAGTGCCTCACACTGTGCTTACTTCTGTCACAGCACTTTCCGTACTATGAATTTACTACTTATGAGTCCAGCTCTGCCCACTAGGAAGGAAAAACAATCTTGTTTAATATATATTTCTTTGTAGTATAGTACTGGCATGAATTGTGCTGAGTAAAGACTGCCAAGACCTGAAGAGTAGAACAAAGCAACTAGAAGAGCTTTACACACACATAACAAAAAAAATTTGGTAGGTGACTATGTTTCCCTGTCTCACGTGACTCGAGGAAGCCAATCCCACTTCCAGATTACTCTGGAAGACCAGTGCAGCGGCATTCGAGCTTGGCTGCACTTTGGGATTACCTGGAGAATTTTTTTAAATTACTGATGCTTGAGTCCTACCCCAAGAGATTCTTATGTAGTCTTGTGAATAACTTGGGCCTGAGTAATTTTTAAAGTAGCCCATTTCATTCAAATGAACAGTCAAAGCTTAAAGCAGGTCATTGGGAAAGCCTCAATAAGGTGAGAAGTGTGTGGGAAAAGGAGAGAAGTGGCTTCTAACAAGCAAATCTCTACGGTAAGATAGATTCTATTTGATCTTTGGTCTTTTTGTAGAATCCAATTAATTTAAAAGACCTCTAACAAATATACCAGGATTTGAACCAGTCCTCAGGCAACTTAGTCTCTGATTAGATTAAGATGATCAGCCACCATTTTTTCTGCCTACTAGATGATGAGAATCTTCACTGGAGAAAGGTAACATCACCTAAAGCCTCTAGGATGTATTATACACAGTGCTCAACATTCAACAAAAAGAACTAGGCACACCAAGAAAAAGGATTCAAAGAAAAAAATATAAACAATAAAAACTGAGTCACAGATAAAATATCTACTAGAATTATCAGATATTGGAATTTTATAAATTTGTGATAATTCCAGATAATAAATGAGAAGATGAAGAATTTTTCCATATAACTGGGAAAAGAATTAACCAAGAGTGCTTGGCTTGAAAAAAGTCAACAACTACACTTAAGAGTTCAATTCATATGATTACTAGATCAGACATGAAAAAGAATTATTAAAACTCAAAGATAAGTTAGTTCAAAAATAAGCAGAAACAGAGTAATAACAATGAAAAACAGATAAATGATATATAGGGTGTGATGCAAAGATCCAACATACATATAACTGGAGGACCAGAATGGGAAGAAAATAGGGTAGAAACAATATTGAAGTGATAAAGATCACAGATTGTCCAAGAAAGGGTTCTTACCCATTAGGGATGCATGATTTCAAAAACAAGTTTAAGCTGGTCAGAAGGATACATGTTAAATGACATATCTCAAGGAATTAAGGGCACATGAAATTTTCTGGAAGCTTTCAGGGAGCTGATCCTAGGATTGCAAGATCAAATCTACTTGGAGTCCCTTTAGGGCCATGACAAAACATACACAAACGTGGCCCTCACATCCACATGTGACAATCCTGGTGGTTTTGTGTCTTTTTTCACACTACTGGCCTGGAGTGGACAGTTCCCTTTTAGTCATAATGCTAAGTTAGTGAGCAAGTATTTTCCATTTCCTTTCAAAAATCTATCCTAGCATCTGAGATGTGTATCAGGCAGATTCTACTCCTTTCACCCCTGGAGATCCCTGCTTCATCTCAGTACATGGAAATCTCATTTATATTGTTTTAATGCCTATTTTAAAATATTTTACCCAGTATTTTGATGTGTTCAGCAGGAGCAATCAGAATCAAGTGGGATCAGTCAGCAACATTAATCAAAAGTCCACTTAGTGCTATAGCAATCTAATGTAGAAAATGTTCTAAATGACTCTAAAGCAGTAAAGGATTGTCAAATTAGATAAGAACATTACCAAGGGATCAGACAGCCTTTCTGAGTGGAAGAGGCAGATGTATGAACCACAAAAAATTATTGAAGCAATGTAATATTCTTCCAGCGAAGATAGATTTTATTTCACTTTGTTTCAGGAGGGAGTGCAGATATTCCACCTTCTTTACTTTTCCTGAAACTGCAAACCATGGTTGGTTCCCAGATTAGCTCTGGACTTTGCAATCCCCTATAAAAAATACTATCTTATATGGAAAGATGAGATCAGGCTTTTTAACTCTTCTATTTCCTTTTGCAGATAAGTGAGGATATTAATTTTGAGTGGCTAACATGTTTTATATTATTGGTTACTTCTCAACCCAGCTCTGACAGGTAGATTGCATGACTAAAACATTTAGTAAGGCCAGGCACTGTGGCTCATGACTGTAATCCCAGCACTTGGGAGGCTGAGGTGGGCAGATCATGAGTTCAAGAGATCCAGACCATCCTGGCCAACATGTAAAATCCCATCTCCACTAAAAGTACAAAAATTAGCTGGGCGTGGGGGCACATGCCTGTAGTCCCAGCTACTCAGGAGACTGAGGCAGGAGAATCACTTGAACCTGGGAGGCAGAGGTCTCAGTGAGCCAAGATTGCACCATTGTACTCCAGCTTGGCAATAAGGCGAGACTGTCTCAAAAAACAAACTAAAAACCTTAGTAATTAGCTGATGTCCTCTTTCCACTATTTCCAGTACTCATTGCCCATTCCCCAGTCTTAAATTCAAAACTCTGCTTTTTGCTTATCAAGAACTATAATACATCTCATATCATTGTTCTAATTGAAAGAGTTTTGCTTTCAAAAACTGAACATCAGCTGCAGTGTCTTCTATAAGCTAGGTCTTATTTCCTAGAAGGAACTGAGTGATAAATTCCTACCCAATCTGTAATTTTTACACTTACATGCTAGATAAACACTAGGAAGTCTTCAAACTGAGGCACTTTCAAATAGAAAAAGTCAAATAGTTTATTCATTGGGATATGAAAACACATCATAACTGTCTTCAGGATAAGCTCCTGGTTGTTTTGAGGCAGAGACTCACTCTGTCACCCACGTCACCCAGGCCCAGGCTGGAGTGCAGTGGCTTGATCTCAACTCACTCCAACCTCCACCTCCCACAATCAAGGGGTTCTCCTGCTTCAGCCTCCCAAGTAGCTGGGCTTACAGGCTTGCGCCACCATGCCCAGCTAACTTTTGTATTTTCAGTAGAGACAGGGTTTCATCATCTGGGCCAGGCTGGTCTTGAACTCCTAACCTCAGGTGATCCACCCACCTTGGCCTCCCAAAGTGCTGGGATTACAGGCATGAGCCAAAACCTCCAGCCCTGGTTGTTCTCTAATCAGCAGTGGTAAACGCCAAGGTCACCCCAAGCAAATTTTTTAGTCTCTTAGATTACATATTATCACTTAAAAAGCTTTACCATGGCTGGGCGTGGTGACTCACGCCTATAATCCCAGCACTTTGGGAGGCCGAGGTGGATGGATCACCTGAGGTCAAGAATTTGAGACAAGCCTGGCCAACATGGTGAAACCCCATCTCTACTAAAAATACAAAAAGAAAAAAAAATTAGCAGGTATGGTGGCAGGCGCCTGTAATCCCAGCTACTTGGGAGGCTGAGGAAGGAGAATCACAAAACCAGGAGGCGGAAGTTGCAGTGAGCCAAGTTTGCACCGTTGCACTCCAGCCTGGGCGACAAGAGTGAAACTCCATCTCAAAAAAAAAAAAAAAAAAAGGTAAAGTAAAGTTATATCATGAACCGTTCCAATAGGCTCATATCCTACTGATTCCACCGGCAAGGTCTTCTCCATGAGTTCATGCATAGGACATCCCCAGCCAGCAGCTCCACTCATGTTATTCCCCTCTCCAAAAACCTTCAATGATTTCCCCTTTATCCTCCCAAAAACTCCTCCATCCCCTAATCCTTTCAGGTAGAGACTGTGACTCACCCTAACGGTTCTACTGGCTTTTTCTTATCGAGATAGTTTAAAATGCACAATCTTTTACTCTTGGTGACTCTTTAGGAATGCTTCCTTCTTTACCTGACTGACCTCTGTGCCTTTGCTCTTGCCAGATTCTGTAGTTGAAGTATCTTTCTCTGGTCATCTTTGCTTTTGAACACCATGTGCTATGGCATGAAGGCAAGAAATGAGGGACATTTGGAGGACTGCAAGCAGCTCAACAGGTAGTAAAAGTGAGTGCTTATGAAGACGCCACAGTGATGCCAGGATGGCAGGCAGGGTCAGAATGGAAAGAGCTTTGACATCATTTTAAGAACTTCCATTAAAAACGAAGAACCATTGCAAGTTTTTAAAATGTGTACTTTAGAAAGGTTATATTGGTTACATTTGGCAAATAAATAAGACTGAGGTTAGGGAGACCACTTAGAGAGATCATTTGCGATAGACCAGGAAATGTCTGAATCAGGGAGTAGCAGGATGGCTGGCAAGAAGGATGGAGTCCAGAGACAGCTCAGAAGTGGAATCATTGACACCCAGTAGGAGAGATCTGACCGGTAAGACTAGAAATAAGGAGGGCGCGCAGGGTGTGTAGGAGAGCAAAAACTCACATGCAGATGTACTGAACAGAGAATATCTACATAAAATAGGGTGGGCAGGAGACTCGAGGAAGAAAGAGAAAAATACGTAAAAAAGTGAAAGATGTGTGCGGACTGATGACAGCGATGCCACATGAGGGGCATGATTAACAACACTTAAGTCTCTGAATTCTGGAGCCAAAATAAAAAGGAAACAAGCTGTTTTGCAGCTGTTGAGTAAACAATGAGCAAGCCAAGTGCTCCTGAGGCAGTAAGAATTGTTCCTACGGAGTGATTTAGAAACACACTTTGGAGAAGCAAAAGATACCAACTTTTCTCACAAAGCTATTTTTGGTATTCCAGTTATCATTATAGAGACATTTACACCTCCATATATCCAGGAAAATTACTGATTCCTTTTCCACTTTTGGCCCTAATATAATTTTGTATCCTCAGATATACAGTTAGAGGATGTAATTTCTATATTTAACAATCTGTACATTCCCAACTTGTCACTAAATGTATATCTGAGATGAGTTTTTTCTCCCAAATTAATCTCTGTAAAATATGTGGATCAGGTCTTTTGAGAATGCCCCACTTCCCTTTGCTATTCATTATTTCCTTAAAGGAGGTTTTTTGAAAGCCTAGACTCAGTCAGCACCTCCTGATACACTCCAGTGAAACTGAGCACCTTCTTCTTAGCACTTGAAACAGATGTCATCTACTTTTATTGTAGTCATGCGCCACCTAACAGTGTTTTAATCAATGGTGAACCACACACAGGGCAGTGGTCCCATGAGATTATATCATATTTTTACTGTACCTTCTCTATGTTTAGATACACAAACACCATTGTGTTACAATTGCATACAGCGTTCAATACAGTAACATGATGTACAGGTTTGTAGCCTGGGAGCAAATGGCCCTAGCCTAGGTGTGTTGCAGGCTATACCATTCAGGTTTAAGTAAGTACACTCTATCATGTTCACACAATGACAAAATTATCTAACAATGCATTTCTCAGACCATATATCCATCATTAAGTGACTTATCACTGTATTTGATTAATACTGTTTTCCCACTAATCTACAAGCTCCAGAAGGGCAGGAACCATATTCGTGTTGCTTATTATTTTATCCTCCAGTTCCCAGAACAGCATCCAGTACATGGCAGGTACTCAATAAGATCTGTGAAGTGCACGTTGAAGACAAAGACAGAATGAATGAGTGAAATGAACTATTTAAACTTGGACTTTGGCTAAATAACACTTTTCTTTGACTAACAAAAAAGAAGTCACGACCTCTAATTCGGATAGGGGCATTACTTCCTGAGGCCCATCAGAGAATACTAGCTCTCGGCAGTGACAACCCAAGGACAAAATTAAAGAATTATTTAAATTTAAAATACATGTAGCTGTCATGTCTTTGCATATTATGTCTTGCCTGAAGGTCTGCACTGAGATGTTCTCATAAAGATGACAGAGGAATCAGATATTGTAGAATAAGCCTTGATGTGGAGAAACAAAGTTCACATATTTGGCATGTGGTAGCAGGAGCCCAAGGTGAGTATAGAGGGGAAGAATGAATCTGTAAGCTGCATTTGAAATCAAGTTGGAGAGAACCATAGAGGCCAAAGGTCTGGCTTTTAAGCAGAAAATGCTGGTGGGAAAAGGTGGGAGGGAAAACTAAGGATTTTTTTTTTTACCTTTTTTTAATTATACTTAAAATTCTGTGATACATGTGCAAAGCATGCAGGTTTGTTACATAGGTATACACGTGTCATGGTGGTTTGTGACATCACCAACCCGTTATCTACATTAAATATTTCTCTTAATGCTATCCCTCCCCTACACCCTAATCCACTGACAGGCCCCAGTGTGTGATGTTCCCCTCCCTGTATCCATGAATTCTCATTGTTCAACTTCCACTTTTGAGTGAGAACATACAGTGTTTAGTTTTCTGTTCCTTTGTTAGTTTGCTAAGAATGATGGTTTCCAGCTTCATCCATGCCCCTGCAAAGCATATGAACTCAATATGAACTCATCCTTTTCTACGGCTGCATAGTATTCCATGTAGTATATGTGCCTCATTTGCTTTATCTAGTTTATTGTTGATAGGCATTTGGGTTGGTTCCAAGTCTTTGCTATTGTGAACAGTGCTGCAATAAACATACCTGTGCATGAGTCTTTACAGTAGAATGGTTTACAATCCTTTGGGTATATACCCAGTAATGGTATTTTTGGTTCTACATCCTTGAGGAATTGCCACACTGTCTTCCACAATGAGATGATGATTGATGAATCGAAGTATTTTGGGGAAAATGGAGAAATGGTAGAGTGCTAGAAAAAATAGGGAACCATCCTGAATTACAAGGAATACAAAACATTCTGCACACAATTTACCTTAGCTTTCATTAGTATCTGTTCCAGGACTGTAAACTGACTTTTATGTCAGCTCAAGCAGAACATAAATAGATAGGTTAGATCAGCTACATGACAAAACAGAGAGCTTCTCATTGATTTTACATAATTCATTATTTAGGGCTGTTCATATTACTATCCATCCCCATAAGTGCTGGTATTATGGACTTAAACACATTTCAAAATGAGTGAAAAATAATGCAATCCATAAAAATATTGATTAGAGTAGTTAGAATAAAATGTGTTAGGATTATATTTTGAGTTCTAAAAGCTTCAAGCCTTGAAATTCATAATCAACCATGCTTCAGAAGTACTCTATGTTCAAGGCAGTCATTTAAATCACCATCCTGAGTATTGCAGAGTGCAGTACAGCACTATGATTTTTAAGAAGCAGGCATGAGTAGGACTCCAATTGTGTCATCATCAGGGAAAATTCTACTCTGGCACTTTGCAAACTTACTAAGTCAGAAGAATATGTCTCTTTAGCTAACCCTTTCCTACAATTTCAGACAATCCCTAACAAGTTATTTTTAAGAAAAATCATTTCCCCATATTAAAAAAAATGACAGAAGTATTTTTAGGTTATGCTGTAAAAAGATTGATGCTTCAAGAAACTGACAAAATAAACACTTTGTCCATACTGGTAACTAACTGCTCTAAAGCAGTTCTGGGAAAAAACAAAGCTGTGATACAAACAACCTCAGGTGACCCACACTTTTGCCTGGGAGACTGACAGCATACAAGCACATGGTAGACTGATAGAAGAGAAGAGGAATTCCCTCTTTATAAATGGTCAGGCTGTAGGATGAAAGGGAGAACAGATATACACTATGGCTTCCTGATGAGCGGCCACCCAAACATGATTTAGGAGAATGTCTTTCCCCTTAGGGAAGGCATGATAGCCAGGAAATCAAAGGGACACTGTGTTAGGCTGTTCTTGCATTGCTATAAAAAAATGCCTGAGGATGAGGAATTTATAAAGAAAAGATGTTTAATTGGCCCACAGTTCTGCAGGCTGTACCAAAAGCATAGCACTAGCGTCTAGCGTCTGCATCTGGAGAGGCTCCGGAAGATTTTACTCATGGAGGAAAGTGAATGAGGAGCAGGCATCGCATATGGTGGGAGCAGGAGCAAGAGAAACATGGGGAGGTGTGAGAACTCACTCACTGTCATGAGACCAGCATTTAGCCATTCATGAGGGATTCGCCCGCATGACACAATCACCTCCCACCAAGCCCTACCTCCAATTTAGGGATTGCATTTCAACATGAGATTTGGGCAGGCGCACAGATCCAGCTTTATCAGGTACCATACTCTGTGCTTCCTTGCAGACCAGTGGCCCCTTAGCTGTTTCCTGCTGAGTTAAGAGGTAAAGGTAAAAGCCCATAGTGGGAAATGTGATGGCAACGACGCAGTTGGTTTGTCTTCTGGATCCATGATGGAGCTGAGAATGGGAGACGGCTGGCAAGCGCCAGGTAGACAGGCACCATGGACAGGCACTTTGTTTCTTTCTAATAAATAAGAAGGATCCTTACCACCTCTGGAAGGATCCATATCAGTAGAAGCATTTACTGTCACTGATAATGAACCTCAGGGTGACCTGAAAAGCAAGGTATCCTATGAAAGTATGGGTTTAAAGTGGTAGACAGATGGTGGCTGCAGAGGGAACTCACAGCTGATTTAAGGGCCCTGCCTTCAACATTAGACAGGGGAGCCTCCAAGAAGAGCAGCAGAGGTGGTGAGAAAGATGGGCAACTTGGTACCACTGTGGGCAAGTCATAGAGCTCACAAATACTGCCCAGGGCTTACAGAGGGAGCTACTTGGGAGACTGGCACATCTTAGTTGCATCCATATGTATGAGACTCAACAAGGCAAAAAGAGGAAGAAGCCTAGATTACCCAAAGACCTCCCAAATCATATTTGCCTTGAACTGTCAATGCCACCCAATCAAGAAAAAAAACTCTCTCCCAGGGTGGGGACTTAGTCTGATAAATTCACTAAAGGGCAAAAGCAATGGACCTTCCCCTGTAATTTAACCTCTCTTCCTCACCTTCATTGCCCAAATTTAGAATCTTGTTTCATTCATTCACTGATCCAACAAATATTTATTCAATATCTACATTGTGCCTCATGCTGTGCAGGTGCTGGGGATACAATAAATAAGCCATACAATGGCCTTACCTTCAGGAGGCATAAAGTCTAGTGGAGAAGGCAAACATTAAACAAAAAATTACAGATCCACATAAATATAAACTTTCAAATTGGGAAAAACAGAAGATGATATTGGGACATATAATTTAATTTGAGGGGATCTGAGAAGGCAAGGAGGGTGGAAAAGAATCCATGAGGTGAGGAGGAGGAAAGGGTTTCCAAACACGGTGAAGAGCCAGTTCAGAGCCTGAGAATGGAAAGAGTTTGGCATGTGTACTGGGAACTAAAAGCCACTGGGTGTGCAGCACAGTCAGCCAGAACAGGAGTGGCACAAGGCAAGGCTGGAGAAGTGTGGGTACCACAAGGTGATGCTGATGGCTGCAGACACACCCACAGACACAGGTAAAGCAGCCCTTTGAGAAGTTAATCTTCTCTGCAGGTCTTTATTCTCCCACTCAGCTGTTCTGGCTAAGTGCTGGTCTGCTGGCCCAGTGCAGCCAGATAGAAGTCAATAATCTACGAAACAAGATGATATCACATGACCAAATTAGCCAACAATGCAAAGTGGGGAAGACTGGGGAAGTATCAAGCCTAAGAATATGAAGTTCAGATTTTGACACATTAATTTCAGCTGACTGTGAGACATCCAGGTAAAATGTTTGATGTTTAAATTTGAAGCTCAGAAAAGCAGAAAAGAGATCTGGGCTAAAGCTATGAATCTGAACATCATGGCAACAGAAAAGCAATAAAAACTAACTCTGGCTAACTTCAGCAGGAAGCAAATGTATTGAATGAATGTTGGACAGCTCAGGGAATTTCCAAGATGTTTGGGGAAACAAACTCAGAAAATAAGCAGAAACTATAGAATGCTGGTTGGTCAGGAACACAGTGAAAATCACACCATCAGAACTTTGAGATCTCTGGTGAGATCATGGCAGCCATCACTCCTGGCCCTAGGACATTGGCACCACAGGCCTGGCTGCCCTTGGAATATGAATGCTGCTTATTCACCCTCAGATGAACTCTCTTTGTTCCATGCTGCTTTGATTTACCAATCTCCAATTCAACCAAGGTTCCAGTACCTTATTTGCTAAGTCTACCTGCCCGTATTCCAACTGCTGATGGAAAGGATAAAATCAAGTATCAGGAATATTTATCTTGGGCAGAGAAAAGGAGCCAGTAAGAATGTACAAGATCACTTAGTGAGCGAGTGAGAAAGAAAAAGGATGGAAAGAACTGAGAATAAGATGGAAGAAATGAAGGTTAGGGAGCTTGCAGGGAAAAGCCTCAGTCCAAGTCTTGAGAAACTCCAGCACAGAGTTTCCCTAGAGTTAGACTTCTCAAGGCCTAATCTGTGATAATACACTTCAGCTCAAGTCTACACAGCATTTTAACTTGAAAACAAGTCAGAAACAAAGATGCTATCATCCGTCATTTGAAAGTACACTTAATTTTTCACAGGTGAATCTTAAAGTGAATTTAAGAATCACATTATAAATCTGACCCCTTAAGATGGCATTTTCCAAGTGACCCTACGCACTCTGAAGCCGACTCTAATTGGGTATGCTCCTAGGATTGTTAAACTATCCAAAGTTACAACAGCACACAAAAAAAGAATGGATGGAGATTTATATAAAAATTATTTGAAATACCATATGCATTGCCTAGATGTATTTCTTCAGTATTCTTAACTGACCTGTGATTCTCTGAGTAATTATCTGCAGGTCTTGAAACCTGGTGAGAATTTAATCAAAGGCAAATAAAAAGAAATGTTATGTCTTTTGTGTTAGAAATAAAATGGGGTCTAATACCCTTTGAGAAAAATAACTTGGATATTACGATGAGGGTTATCATGGCAAAAAAAAAAAAAAAAGTGTGGGGGGATGTGGTACCAAGTAAGTATCCTTTTCCCACACAATCTCACCATTAGAAATAGATCCCATTCAAATTCCTTTTTTTAGGGGAAAAAAAATGTCTGCATATCTTAGATTGTTGTGCGCTGCTGTCACAGAATCCCTGAGACTGGGTAATTTAAAATAAACAGAAATGTATTGGCTCCCAGTGCTGGAGGTGGATGAGTCCAAGATCAAGGCACCAGCATGAGGTCTGGTGAGTACCTTCTTGCTGCGTCTTTTCTGACAGGAGGCAGAAGGGCAAGAGAGCAAGAGAGTAAATCCGCTTCCACGAGCAGTTTTAATAATGCCATGAATGTATTTATGAGAGCAGAGCACTCAAGACCTAAACACTTCCCAGTTAGGCCTCACCTCCTAACGCCATCACACTGGAGACTGAATTTTCACTCCCCTCGACTCTAGAGGACACATTCCCGTAGGAGTACTATATACATCCTCCCCATCCCCCACAGTACTTTGAATGCTTGGTCAAAAACAGAGAGGCGGGAGTTTTTTAAATCACTCATGATTTTTTCAGCAAATTCTTGGTTCTAAAGACATGGTTTTCCAACTGGGTATGTAGGCGCCCTAGATTTCCACACACAGGTTTTAGGAAGCACCACAGAAAATAGAGGAGACATGTTAGGCACAGTCAAGACTCCTGGCACTGCTCTAATTTTAGGTTTTCTGCATCCATTCTGTAGTGTTAAAAGCTTAAAAGCTGCTCTAGGGAATTTTTTTTTTTTTTTTTTTTTTTTTTTATGACATGGAGTTTCACTCCTGTTGCCCAGGCTGGAGTGCAATGGTGCAATCTCAGCTTACTGCAACCTCCACCTCCCAAGTTCAAGTGATTCTCCTGCCTCAGTCTCCCAAGCAGCTGGGACTACAGGCACCTGCCAACATGCCCCATTAATTTTTGTATTTTTAGTAGAGACGGGGTTTCACCATGTTGGCCAGTCTGATCACATACTCCTAAAATCCTTTACTATCCAGTTACTTACAGCACTGCTGTGATAAGCAGAGTTTTCAGAAAAGCCCTTAAGTATTCATTTTAGGACCCCTGACATGAAGGATACTAGGATCCCCAAGAACGAAAATGCTTCTGAAGAGAAAGGAGGTCTTTGCTTCCACCACATACCTAAAAGACTGGCCCACCCAGGATGTGGACCTGCAGATGAGCCTCAGATCTAGGGCTGCCATATGTAGCAAGTAAAATAAAGAACATTCGGTTAAATTTGCATTTCAGAAAAATAACAAAATTTTAGCATAAGTATATTCCATGCAATACTTGGGATATATTTATACCAAAAAATTATTTCTTGTTAATCTGAAATCCAAATTCATCTGGGAATCCTGTAGCCTAACTGGCAACCCCACTCAAGTCAGACAAGAGCATGTGGTGACTACATAAATGTAAGTGTCAAAGTTTACCTTATCTCACCTTACCTGTATGGGTATTTTTACTATTTGGGAAGTTCTATCTAGGGGATAGGAGCAAACGGGTCAGATTCTTGGTGCTTCCAAAGTCCAACACAGACAAATGTTCCTGCAGATGCCCGGATACCCATTTTGACTCTAGCTGGTCTGGTTTTGTTACAACTGCATCTCAGTCACTGACTTAAACCTTGCTGATCTACATAGTGCTGCCTCCTCCAGGTGCATCAGCTCCCAAGATGGCCAGGTACTGAGCATCAAATGGACTTCTACATCATTTCACTCATTCATGGTCACTACCTAGACATAAATAGGAATCCCCAATTCTGTAAGCCACAGTTCCTGATCTCCAAAACTTGGACCACTTAAGAACACCAAGATTTATCACCACTCCAGACCCTAAGACTAATTCTATCTATAGTCTGGTTAATCGTTTAATAATCCCAAAGAAGCTCAGCATGATCTGACTTAAGGCTGATCACTCTCTGATCCTATATCTTCTTAAATAGCTCTTCATCGGTGAGGACCTCCCTAGCCTCACTATATATAATTGCACACACATCTCCTCACACAGGACTTACTCTCCTTCTCTGTTCATCTCAATAGCACTTATAACCATTTAAAATATCAAATATTTCATTTATTTATCTTGTTTATTTTCTGTCTCTCATCTCTACAATGTCAGTTCCACAGGAGACTCATTTTGCCGATTGTGTTCAGTGATTAAAGTTGTGCCTGGTACAGGATACTCAAAAATATGTTTTGGGAATATCGTATCTTTCTTCTAGTAGCTGTATTTCTAGAGGAGAGGTTATTGTCTTGTTCTGCTGTGGCAGGTCTGTGCCTTGTTCAATATCTCTGCAAATCCAGCACTGGGAACCTACCTTCCTCCCCTCACCAAAGCCTTTCTAGGAATGTGTATTTTATTCTAGATCTGAAAACCACACAGCCAGTTTGTGGGTACCTGCCATCAAAGGTTTCCCATCCAAACTTCCCGTCTACTTGAACTTCCCTCGGACACCAAAGTTCAGATTCACCTGCTCATTTTTTCCCTGCCTGTACCAGTTATAAAAGATGGATGCACAGTTTCTTGTCATTTTGAGATCAAAGGGGAAGCAATCCCACATGGTGTAAAAAATACTCTCATTTTCTGGTCCCTGAGGACTCTACTCGGTATCAATGTCAGCAGGCTATCCATCCAGGCTAGGGTTTTTTGCATTAGGCAAATGTCTAGAATTCACCCGATTCACAATTTTCATACTAGAGAAACAAACTGACTTTAAAACATAGACATCCTGACAGAGCAATATGTTGCATTTACATTTTCGGGGAATGTTAGTGTCCTAAGAGCCTATAACATAGACCATTAGATGGATAAAGGCAAAAATGATTAAAGCATAGTCCTTCTATACTATAGTATAGTACTGACATTCAGGATCTCTTCTCAGAACCATTTTGTTGAGTATTTTATACTGAGTAGTAAGACCTCTCTCATCTTGCATATATATGTTTATATACATATTTCATGTATCATATTACACAAAACAATGTTATAAATGGGTTTTTATGGAGTCTTTCAGTATCAGAAGGATATTTGGCTAAGACCAACACTAAAAGGATCACACTGGTTCGTTATGAAAAATGAGATGTCAAAAAATATAACAAAGAATTTACAGAACATCAATCTTGAGACAATCTAGAATTTTAACAAGCAATTCATGCTTCATCTCCAGAAATTGTGCTATACAAAGGCGAGTGGCAGTTCTTCTCAGATCATTAGTACTTCTGGTACCCAGTCTCATCAGGTTCAACAGTCAACCACAAATACCAAAATGTATAAACTGCAAAACTACAGTGTGAGTTTCAGAATGTTGTCAAGTGTTATTGACAGCAAGATCCCCATTGTCTAGAAGAGAGTAATCATTCAATAAATACTTATGGAACAGAAGAATATTGCTCTTGGTAGACAGGCATATTTTAGTTAGAGGTGATTTCAGATTTCCAAAGCTCCAAAGTTTGGGAACTTCTTCAAAGATTCCCAGGGAAACACTTCAAGTGTGACTTGTGCTGTCCAGCAGCATCTTTGCCTTAAATAACCATTCAAAGGAACCCACATTACTTGGGTTTCTGTAATTGTCAAAGCAAACTACAGAACCACAAAATAAATTTTGGCTGTAGAGTTATTAGAAAACTAAACTTCTAGAGAAATTAACTTTTATATGAGTTTATCTGTTTGCTCTTTACTTCTATCAAACTCTTTATACAAAACTTAATTAGACAAATGTAAAGGAAAATGAGGACTTTCCAATATCAAAATAAAAACATTGTCCAAGAGACAACTATTTCCCCTAGATTAGCTGATATTTAACAGTAGAAATACTTTCAAATTACCAATTGAGTACATACATGATATTAATTTACTTAAGAAAAAAATAAATATCTGTTATTAAAGGTGAAAATCTAATTGTGTCAGGCTAAAAATACTCCCATAGTACCTGGGATTATAACCTTGAATTCAGCATAATTAAATTTACCATTAATTCCTAAGAGGATTTAACTACTAAAAAGTTATAGCAGTCATTACATGTAAGTTTTACTTCAGTATTTACCTTCAATATAACATTATGGCAAGACTTCAAAAGAGAATATCAAAAAGAAGCATTTTGTGGCATCCTGAAAATAAAGATGAATCCCATCATCTATTATGTTGTCTACTCAGCAGTTTGCTAAGAAAATAAAATTAGAGGAAACAGGGGTTGAGGAGACAGAATTGTGACAGTACCTGCATTTGACTACCAAGTTCCTTTGTAAAGAGTTTCTACCTGAAATAAAACTAAGTTCAGAATTAGTACACGTAAAAACTCATTGCCCATTAAGATTTATATTTGCATATTTGTTCTAAAGATAATCAGAAAACTATTAAAATGGCATCTATTAAAATATTTAGTAATTTATTCTGTTCAGAGTTATATCAAAATCTAGTCCCTTAGTTAACTGCCTTATTAGTAAATTGATGAACATCATTCTCTGGTAATGCAAATGTACAATTCAAATTTTCCTATTTTCTCTGCATATACTTTTATACATTCTTGAGTTTAAAATAATAGAGATTTTAATACCTTGTTATAAGTATGATATTCTCAAAGTCATATAGTTTGTTTTATGCTTTTAGAACTTACATCTCTGTTTTATAAAGAATTGCATGATCTCCTGGCAACATTTGATTAATAATTTGATATTAGGCATGTTCTAGCCTCCCAGGGACTCCAGATAGTAGAGTCTAATAAATTTGGGAAATCTGCATAGTTTGGGTCCAGGTGAAAGAGAGTAAGCACGCTGCAGTCATTCTTTCCCACTTAATACAGCTATAAAACCCAGAAAGAATACATGGAGTGGCTATGTAAAGACTCTAAAACATAAATCGCAGCAGGCATATCAAGTAAGAACACCAGGATTATCGGTACCATGGAAACAGTGGTGAATTTACCATCTTTCCCCTCCTTTAGCCCATGACTTGAATTCAATGCAGCCTGAAACACAGAAATGAGCCCTTGTAGCACAGATACACTCAACTCCAGGAGAAACACAACAGGCCTGGCTGAGAACTAGGAAAGGAGCTCTTAATGCTCGTGGTGGGGAGAAGCCTATTTCTCCTTTCCACCAGGCCCAGTCCCCAAGCAATTCCATATCAATATTGACAGTGATAACTATGAGACTCAACAAGAGCCAAAACTTTGAGAAAGGGGAACCTCCTTTTCTGTTCAGTGAAGCTGTAGTTGAAAGAAGATAGGAAAAATGTATATATTGAATATTGCCTTTTTCTTTCTCTGTTGTTTTTTTCCCCCTCTCTGTTCTCTCTCTTACTGGGCTAGAATGTGAGCCCAATAAGAGAAGTGTACACAGAGAAGGATCACTAAAGCCCCAAGTTTCTCGACAGAGGACCAAAAAGAGTATCCCAGAGAATTAACAAATACTTAGGCTATCATGGAGAAACAGAAGCTTGGGAAAGTAACCCTATGAAATTAGTTGTTTCTGAACTCCTGGGTTCACTCTTGACCTGCATATGTGTGATTGTAATCCTAATCAGGATTCTAAACTCTTTGAGAACTGAAATTACATATAGGCTCTGTCTAGATTGCAGATGCCCAGGACATATCCAAAGAGCACTAAAATGGCTTTGACAACTGAAATGACATTGAAACCGTAGATCACCATAGAAGGTAAACAAGAATCTGAGACCTAAATCTAACTAGATTAATTGTCTGCTAAAACACAAACAGCAACATTCTCCATAGAATTTAAATAAGATCCAGAGTCTCATAATGTAATATTCAAAATGTCCATTAAGTAATCTAAAATTACTCAACGTCTGATAAGCCAAGAAAATGTCAACTCACATAAGAAAAGAAAATCAATAGACAACAATGCCAAGAAAACACAATTGTTGGATTATCTGACAAAGACTGAAATATTCAACTAGCAATTGTGAATACTCTCATAAAAAAAAAACATAAAAATTAAAAATCTTGGCAAGCAAATACAAAATGTAAAAAACCAAAATGACTGATATAAAAAAATACATCGAATAGTCTCAATAGCTGGATGGGGATGACAGATGAAACAGTCATTGAATTTGAAGATAGAGTAATAAAAATTATCCATCCTGAATAACAAAGAGCATAAAACACAAAGAAAAAATGAGAAGAGCATTTAGGGTCAGTAGGACAATAGCAAAAGGTCTTATGTCATGCCATCAGACTGCCAGAGAGAGAAAGGAAAGAGTGTATTAATTTTAAAAATCTGAGGAAATAATAAAAATTTCCCAAATTTGGCTAGATACAAGAACAAACGCCAAACATGATAAATCAAAAAAATCCATGCCCACACAGCATAATCAAAATGGTAAAAACTAAAGAATATAAATTTCTGAAGGTAGCCAGAGAAAAACAACCCTTTATATATACAGGAATAATGATTTAAATCACTCTGTATTTCTCTTCAGAAATCATGGAAGCCACTAGAAGGTGACACACAGTATTTTTCCAGTACTGAAAGACTATAAACACAGAATTCTATACCTAGTTAAAATATTCTTCAGAAATGAAAGTGAAATAAAGACATTCTCAGATGAAGGAATACTACAATGATTTACAACCAGCAGACCTTCTCTAAAAGAATTGCTAAAGGAAGCTCTTTGAATAAAGGGAAATGATACTAGAGAGAAACTTAGAACAAAAAAAAAGAACAAAATGATATATGTCTTGGTAAATATAATGGACTATTCTCCTCTTTAATTCTTAAAAATACGTTAGACAATTTAAACAAATTTCCTAATTTTGACTTATAGCATTTGAACTGTAAATATTTAGATATAAGACACAATAGCATAAAGAGAGAAAGCAAATGAACCTAAAATGTAGTAAGATTTTTACATTCAATTAAAGTGACAAAATATTGATTGAATTATACTGTGAAAAGTTAATTATGTATTATGGAATCCCTAAAGCTACCACTAAAAAAAGGACACAAAATCATGTAGCAAAAAGTTGTAATAGATAAAACTAGATACTAAAAATCTTCAAGTAACCAAAGAGATTCAGAAGGAGAAAGAAGGGTACAAAAAAAGAAAGAAAACAAACAGAAAACAAACAAAATGGCAGACTTAAATACAAATATACCAATAAATGCATTCAACGTAAATAATCTAAGCACCCAGGTCAAAAGACAGATTGAATAGATAAAAAATAATAAACTAACACTAGGCTGTTAGCAAACTCATTTCAAATACAGTGTTATAAGTAGGTCACAAACACTAATCAAAAGAAGGCTAGAGTGGATATGCTAGTATCAAAGTAGACTGCAGAGCAAAAAAAAAAAAAAAAAAATTATCAGTGTTTAAGAAGGATACTACCGATTGATAAAAGGGTAAATTCATATGAAGGAATAGCAATCTTAATTGTGTATTCATTTTACATCAGAGTTTCAAAATAAATGAAGCAAAACCTGACAGAACTGAAAGAAGACACATATAAATACAGAACTATGGTTAGAGAATTTGACTTTCATCTCTCAGTAGCACTGAAACTGGTAGACAGAAACTCAGCGTGGATACAGAAGAACTGAACAATGCCATCAACCAACTAAATGTGATAGATTAATACAACATTCTACCCAGCAACAATACGATCTTTTCAAGTGTACACAGTACTTTCACAAAGAGAGACTATGTTCTCGGTCAAAATACAAATCTTAGGTCATTTCAAAAACTGAAATAATAGAAAAAATATTCTCAAACCATAACAAAATTATACTGGAAATCAGTAACAGAAAGATAACAGGAAATTAGAGAGACACTTCAAAGTTAAATAGTACTTCTAAGTGATCCATTTGTTAAAATAGAATGCTCAAAGGAAATTAAAAACTACTTTGTACTGGATGAAAATTGAAAAAGCACAGAAAATAAAATTTGTGGAATTAAATATTTCTTAGATATTTATACCATTATGTGCTTATAAGAAAAAAGAAGGTCTCATATGAAAAGTCTCATATCAATAACCTGAGCATTTGTCATATGAAACTAGAAAAGCAAAAACAAAATAGACCCAAACTAAGTGGAAGGAAATAAAAATTGTAAGAGCAGAAGTCAAGGAAATTTAAAACAGAAAAGCAATAGAGAAAATCAATGAAACCAAAATGTGATTCTTTTAAAAGACCAATAACATTGATTAACCCCCTTACAAGAGTAAAAGTAAAAAAGAGAGAGCAAAAGTTTCAACCAATATCAAAAATTAAAATAAATAGAATATGAGCACTATACACACAAATACAATTTCTTCTTCTATGTTCACTAGACTAGTCCTTAGCCTTTCCACAGACCTGTGTTCCTTTTACAAGGGGAAGGGAAAGGGTACAAATATTAGTAGGCTTTATCTCCATAACACAGGGTTGTGGGTGCTGAATGCAGCTTACTCATAGCTGTATTTCTTATGTCAAAGATGTTTCCCAGGACTTTGAATTTTTAAAACTAAACTATTAGCCTAAGTTTACATCTTCAGCTGGAACAACTCACTTTGGCTACTTAAGTTCTCATAATCATGGTGAAAGTTATGGAATATTCAGTCTATCTGACTGATTCAGACTATCCTGGATTCTAGCATTTTACTAATGTCCTCATATAGCCTCAGAAAATTATCTATGAGATATCTCTAGATCTATTCTAACAAGAGAGGAAGTTATCAAAAAATTGGAAGAAAAGCAAGATATATGAAGGTGATTATTAAATTCTGACCATCAAGCAAGGATCATTATGCTAACCCTAACTCTAGAAGAAACAGGAGCCCTTAAAGAAAGTGACTATAAGAGAAAGGAAATAGTATATTAATTTAAAAATTTGAGGAAATAATAAAAATTTCCCAAATTTGGCTAGATACAAGAACAAACACCAAACAAGATAAATCCAAAAAATCCATGCCCACACAGCATAATCAAAATGGTAAAAACTAAACAATATAAATTTCTGAAGGTAGCCAGAGAAAAACAACCCTTTATATATACAGGGATAATGGTTTAAATCACTCTATATTTCTCTTCAGAAATCATGGAAGGTGATTATTAAATTCTGACCTCGGTTTAGAAAAACTGAGGTTCTCACGCCAGTCAGAATGGCTACTAAAAATTCAAAAAAAATAACAACAACAACAACAGATGCTGGCAAGGTTGTGGAGAAAAAGGAATGCTTATACACTGTTGATGGGAGTGTAAATTAGTTCAACCATTGTGGAAGACAGTATGAAGATTCCTCAAAGACCCAAAGACAGAAATATTATTCAATCCAGCAATCTCATTACTGGGTATATACCTAAAAGAATATGGAAACGGTTTGGCTGTGTCCCCACACGAATTTCATCTTGAATTGTAGTTCTCACAATCCTCACGTCATGGAAAGAAACAGGTGGAGACAATTAAATCATGGGAGCAGTTTCTCGCATCCTGTTCTTGTGATAGTGAGTTACTTCTCAGGAGACCTGATGGTTTTATAAGACGTTTCCCCATTTTCTAGGCAATAATTCTCTCTCCTGCCACCATGTGAAGAAGGACATGTTGGCTTTCCTTTCCATTATGATTTTAAGTTTTTTGAGGCCTCCCCAGTTATGCTGAACTATATGTTGGTGCAAAAGTTGTTGCAGTTTTTGCAATTCTAATTTTAAGAACCACAATTATTTTTGCACCAACCTAATAAATTACCCAGTCTTAGGCATGTCTTTATTGGCAGTGTGAGAATGAACTGATACACAATATAAATCATTCTATCATAAAGTCACATGCATGCATATGTTCACTGTAGCACTATTCAGAATAGCAAAGACCTAAATGTCCATCAATAATAGACTGGATAAAGAAAATGTGGTACATATAAACCATGGAATAATACACAGCCATAAAAAAGAATGAGATCATGTCCTTTTCAGGGAGATGAGTGGAGCTGGAGGCCACTACCCTTAGCAAACTAATGCAGGAACAGAAAACCAAATACCACATGTTCTCACTTATAAGGGAACAGCGCACACTGGGGCCTGCCAGAGGGTACAGAGTGGCAGAAGAAAGAGGATCAAAGAAAAAAAAAAAAAAAAACTAATGGGTGCTAGGCTTAATACCTGGGTGATGCAAGAATCTGTACAACAAACCCCCATGACACAAGTTTACCTATGTAACAAACCTGCACATGTGCCCCTGAAATTAAAATAAAAGTTAAAAACAAAACGAAAAAGAAAAAACCAAGAAGGTAATAGTGGGTAAAACCAGACATGCCCTTTATGCCTTCTAGGCTGTGCAGTTAAAAAAAAAAAGAAAAGAAAGAAAGAAAGAAAAGAAAATATTAACAAGTGCAAGTGCCCACAAAAAGTAGGAATATGCAAATGATGAAGTTCCTGTAACTATAAATCTAACAATACAATCACAAATGATCCTGAGGAGGAAGAAAGGGCAAAGGCAACTGATCTGTAATGAAGCTTCCTAATTAACTGATAGAGAAATGGTCACATAACGAAAGAATACAAAAGAGGAATAAAAATCCTTGAAAACACTTGAAAAGGAAGAAATCCAGAATGAGCAGAAACTTGCAGAAACTGTTAGAAACAGTAAGGGGGAGAAATGCATCTTCAGTAAGTTCAAAACTGAAGTAAAATGAGGAAGGAACTGAACCAGTACTTGGGGCAGATGGTAAAATGTTAACAGATGCAGAAAAGGCAAAACATCCCATTTCTCTTTTTCTGTAGCATTTTCAAATTTTATTTATCTCATTTAAACTGAGAAATATAAAAAATGGAGGGAATTAAAGCCAAGGTAGGCAACGAATTGAGTAAAAGAGAATTTAAGAGGCAAAAGCTCCTTTTGCCTCTAGCCCAAATGAAATACAGTGCTATATTTTCCCAGTACAGAAAGAACATGCAGATTTGATTGCACATCAAAGAAAATGAGAAAGGCAAAAAAAAAAAAAAAAAAAAGACTGGTAAAAATTTCTGCCATTTTCAAAATGGGAAAAATAAAGAAATAGCATAATATGATGTGGTGAGATAATGCTTAATTTCCAAGAAAATTCTAGAATTGTGTATCAAACCAGAGAGGTCTATGCCATTTAAAAGGAAAGTTGTAGCCTTAGGAGCCAGCATGAGCAGATCATAGAAATCTAACTTCATTAGTTTATGCAAAAATATACCAAAAGTTTCCCTCCAGAATTCTGCATAAATGCCTACTTGTAATAATTTAATTTTCTATTCAGATGAAGCCTTTCTTGGGCAATCTAGACTAGAATGTTTCTCCTTCCTTCCTTCCTTCAGCATCCTGTTATCTTTCACATTTACTTTTCTTTCCTATGGAATTTATCTAAATGACCTCGCTCATTCACCCATGTACTTACCTGGCTCTCCTACTATTATGGGACCTTAGAGCCCATGAAAAGGGGGGCTTTATCTGTTATTCCCCACAGTTTCCTCTTTCCTAGAAAATTGCCTGGCATTGAGAAGACACTCTATTTTTGAATGAATGAATGAACAGAAACTAAAAGGGACAGAAAAGTCACACAGGCCACACACAGCCCCCACACTGACTCCCAGCATGGAGTCATGGAGCTTTTTTCTTAAACCTCTAATGGCAATTACTCATCACATTTCGATTACTTTATTTCATCTCGAACAGATTCAATTTTGGGAAAGTTCTACTTATACTAAGGTGAAAGATGTGTACAACTTTGTGTTTCCATCTATGAAGGTTATCAGAACCTAGCTCTTCCGTAAGTTCACAGATAGCAACATACTCAATCCCTCTTTCACATGGCAGCCATTCAGCATTTGCTTCTCCAGGCTGAACAGTTTCAATTCTGGCAGGCTCTCCACATGAGAGAATTCAGAGACCTCTCACCATGATGGGCTCTGCCTTATGAAAACATTTTCAGTTTAATATCTTGCACATTTGGGCAGTCACAATATAGACTGGCTCTACTAACCCTCAAACTCATATCAAAGACCCAGATGCACATGTAAATATTCTACTCTCCCACTCCCATAGCAGATATCCCCAATAACTCCTGGCATTGAGATGGGAGTCATCTTAAATCATCTCAGTACAGCCTCTAGGCCATCACTACCACATGATCATAGTCGGCACTGATGAGGAAATAAAATTGTCATCCCCCTGGTAGATAATAATACATCCTAAGGTGACATGAATTTTTGGAAATCATTTGATATGCCAGTGCTTAGGGAGCTGAATAAAGTTCTTAAGTCATTTCCCATATGTTGCTGCTAAATAACATCCTCCATCCTTTATTTGTATGCTTATTTGTTTCGGTTCTTTTGGTATTAGCTTTTGTTTTGTTTCTGGAATCAGATGCAAAGACTTGTACTCAACCATGTTCAATTAAGAGGTCATTTAAAGATGTAAAACCCATTATTGAGCCCAATGTTCCATAGTTGTTTTAAAACCAATATAATTTACTGGCACAATATGGGAGAGGAGAGCAAAAAGTCATCAAAAATCAAGCTGTACGTGTGGAGAGAGTTGAGGATTTTGGCTGATGTCAAGCAAATTAAGAGTCAATAATGAGACCTGGCTAGGAAACAAAAAGTAAATGCAATCTTAGACTGCATTGACTCAGTGACAGTATCAAAATTAGAGTAATAATCGTCTTGTAATGTCAGCCCATGGGTTCACTGCTGACAACAAAATCTTAAGAAGTATGTGCCAAAGATGTATACTATAGTAAGATTTCTAGTTACTAGACCTTGTGAGTAGCAGGTGAGAAAACTAGAGATCCAATCTTGAAAAGGTTCAGGACTCATCATTTCATACTTTGCAAAAAAAAAGAAAAGAGAAAATCCTCCATGTAAAATGGAATTAGACTAAGTCTAAGTATAGGTATATTTACAATTCTGAAAAGCTTTACAGTTGGAAACCAGAGTTCACAGCTTTGTTGTGTGATCATAAGAAACGTACTTAATTTCTCGCTATCCAATTCTTTATTCATTCACTCAACAAATATATGAACTGAGTGCCAAAGATACACACTGAATAATTCACATGTAACATCTTCCCTCCTCAAGATTATAGTCACATGGTAGAGAGAGACTTAAAATAAGTAAACTAATCAATTGAAAAAATCACAAGTTGTAACGAATGCCCAGTAAATACTGGGTACTCAATAAACATTAGGATGCCATTCTTTCAGAGAGCAAAATCAGAACTGATTATTCAATTAATGCCATCCTGAAATAAAATGGACTGTCATACAAAGATAGTAAGTTTCCTATTGCTTAAGTGTTCAATTAAAGGTTTAATATCACAAGTCAATGAAGATGTAGAGGAGATATGTACATTTGGTGAAAAAGTAGACTAAAACTTCTGTAGGATTTTCAGCCATAATCTCCATACCATTTCGATGATACTCTGAATTTCAGCTTTTAAAATAAGTAAATACCTTCACTCTCTTCTCAGTACCACAAAAACTGTTGAACAAAATAAAATACACCACTTGAAAAATCACATTGAACTGAATTGGTATTCATTTTTGTCAAGTGGGCAAGCATGTTTTTACTTTATTTATCTTTATATTGCCATTTCTAAATCTGCTTAGACTCTAAAGTCATTTAACTTTTATTAATAAATTCAGTATGATGAGAGAAAAAACTGTAAATCCAATTATTCTTTCATTAAGTTACTGAAAAATTATATCCATTCATTTATGTATTTACTTAGAAATGCCCATGTGGTTAACACTGTGCATTCTACGGAAATAGTTTAATGATGACTATCAAATATAGTTGTTTCTATTATAGTGCTTTTTAAACTTTTGGGGGGGGGTCACAATTTTGAACTCTTAGGTTTTATTTTTGAAAATTAAAAAAATATTTTTAATAAGTAATAACTGTATAAAACATGAATCTAGTCAAGCCTAGACACCATCCACCAATTTACAAGTAATTTGCAGAAAGTACCAAGAAAGAAGAATTAGAAGTGACAATACGAAATGGCAGTCATCCAAATCCAGATTATGAGACATTCTATGGAACAAATAATCTCCAACAATTTAATGGCATAAAAAGGAGAAAGGGTGATCTTTACAATAAAAGGGACTTTAGATGTTTACCAATCTAAAGGTGAACTTTGTTTAAGTACTAACTAGAATAACTGAATGACAAAATCTAATAGTCCAATTATAAAATGACATATGAGACAACTGGGGAGATTTGATGATGGGCTGAGAATTAAATGAGGTTAAGGAATCGCTGTTTGTTTTGCAGTTATAGTAAGGCTTGGTGACCATGTAAGAAAAAAGTTAACAGTTGAAGATACATATTAAAGATTTTATAGAAGAAATGGCATGATATCAGGGATTTGCTTTAAAATGCTCCAGGAATATACAGTGAAGGGATAAGTAAAATAAGCATTGCAAACTGTTCATAATGACTTCAGGAGAATTTGTATAACTTTCCTTGGAGTCTCTACTTCAGTGATTGTTTGAAAATCCCCCTAATAAAAACTATTCTTTAAAATATGCATTCTTTGCAGAAAATTGATATATTCAAATAGAAATCACATTTTCCTTTTAATTTGAGGGGGTTTATGTAGTGCTAAATCTATTTCAGATCTTAAAATCTTGATATAATGGAAGAAGAAAAATATTTAAGTATAATCTCACTGGAGAATGCTATTCATAAGAAAGAAATTGCCATGGAGATTAGACAAGTGTTCACTCTTTGTAACCACCAAAAGCAGAGCCCAGGTACCCACAAAAATAGAGAAATGAAGAGCAAGAACAACCCTGAGAACTGTCTCTATCTAGAGACTTTACTTCTAGATTTGCAAGGGTTTATAAGAATGAACAATACAGGACAGAAGGAAGTGAGAGGAACTTAAAATTAAAAAGGAAAAAGAAACAAATGAGACGGTAAGGCTAAAAGAAAGAAAACTACAGTCAGCCAACATGTTTCTACATCAGGCATAGCATCTAGAATGTCCCAGCTCAAACCCATCCTGGATATAAAACTAGAAATACTATGGCATTTCTGAATAGTCCTGAAAGGTGCTAGGGGTCAAGCTATGGGATGAGGATGTAATATCTATTTCAAAATTCTAAAATACTTTGCTTATGAAGAAATTCTATTATAAATGTTATTGTAAAGGGAGACATTTTGTAATACCAATCATCACTACCCATTTTAATAAGTTGTCTAATGTTTATCATGATGATAATGTTACTTTGCAGCTATGCAGGAATTTTAAAGAAGAGCACTTTAAAGAACATTTTCTTATCCAAATACCCCAACTGGATACAACCCTTCTGAAGAACAGGAAATGCACTTTTCTTCTCAACTGTGTTCCCAGATCTTAGAGCAGCACCTAGCTGGTAGTTACTTAATAAGTATTTTTTGAATTAAAAAATAAATGAGGTTCCATTTCCAAGAATGGTGGGCTGGTTAACATACTGACTCTGCTACTAAGGACAACTAGAATATATCTGTTTGGAGGCATTGGACAGCAACAAGATTGTGAAGAATCACAGATAAGGATCCCTGGGAGAGCATGCTTAGGAAGTGTGATGGTTAATTTTATGTGTCAACTTTACTGCGCTAAAAGATACCCAGATAGCTGAAGTTACATAATTTCTGGGTGTGTCTGTGATAGTGTTTTCAGAAGAAATTCACATTTGAATCTGTTGACCTACTGAAGCAATGTGGGTGAGCATCAGCAACCTCAGACCTCTATCCGAAGTTCCAATAGAACAAAAAGGCAGAGGAAGAGTGAATTCAGTCTCTCTTCTTGAGCCAAGACATCCATTTCCTCCTACCCTTGGACGCTGGCACTACTGCTTCTCTGGCCTTCAGATTCCAGGACTTACACAAGTACCACATCCCCCTTCTCAGGTCTTCACCCTTGGACCAGGATTTCCCCCATCAGCTTTCCTGGTTCTCAGGCCTTTGGACTGGGACTGAATTACATCACCGGCTTTCCTAGTTCTCCAGCCTGCAGACAGCAGATGGTGGGGCTTCTCAGTCTCCATAATTGAATGAGCTAATTTCTATTTTATACACACATGCATGCATGCATATATATATATATATATTATTGGTTCTGTTTCTCTGGAGAACCCTGACTAATGCAGGAAGTTAAACTAGAAAAAAGAACAAAGAAATAGTTGCTATGATAATCAGGTTATGCTTGGAGGAGGAAGACAGGTTAGTGATTCAGAAGAAGCATGAGGGCGATTTTCAGGATGAGAATCATGTTCTAAGTTTTTATTTAACCTGGTAGTTTCTGATAAACCATGAACCGTTACCCTGTATGTCTTTCTGTTATACATTTATCTGCACATTTGTTAAACTTCACAACAAAAAAAGCTTTTAAAAATATTCTTAAAATACAAATAAATGAGTCTTGATCATATTAATCATTTGAAGTTAGAAGTACTTCAAGCGTATAAGAAAACTGGAGTAGCATTTTATTTCTGTAAATAATTTCTTCTCTTTGCTTTGGAGAATAAAATTAATGGACTCCAAACAGGCTGTTCCGGCCATCATGAGCCATCCTGGAAATTGTGAGGAAGGGGTGGTAAAACCAAAAGAGATCTGAAGCTGCTGCCTAGACAAGGTCCATTTTTCTTTAAGACTTATACCTAAGAGACTAAAAGAGAAAATATATTTGTCTTAGGCGAAGGCAAAAAACAAGCTTTCCAGACTGATCATTAGAGCCTTCCCACACACATTCAGAATGACCATGGCTGGACAGTGAACATTCCTCAGAAACGCAAAAGTTTTCAAGTTAATGCAAGAGAGTTCTCTGCTCACATTTCAGTTGAAGAAGCAAGATAAAGACAAGCCCATGTGCAAAGAACTGTATATTTCTAAAAAGCAAATCATGACAATGGGGAATACCTAAAAATCCATTAGCTGTTCTTCAAGCAGACCTTTGGGGAGATATCAATATCTCTGTTTTGACTGCATTAAGAAAGCAGCTTTGGAAAGCCTATTAGAGAGCTTTACAAAATAATCTTTAGACAAGCTGCTCTTCTAGTGGACTGTGGAAAACCTGACAGAACTTTGATTTTTTTCATTCTGATACCTTTTTTGTTTTGTTCATATGCAAGCTGCCATTTCAGAACTAGGAAAGTCATCGGAAGCCTATTGCAACCTTTCTCTAAGCAGTGTAGGGCATTTTTCCCTTAAACTTACCTTTGTCTCTGAAAATAATTTAGACTCTATCTGGGACTGACAGGCACACACTGCCCCCATCAGGTTAAACTACCCTGCAAAATCAGATTCTCTGGAGAAATTAAAATAAACTGAGTGCAGCAAGTACATGTGCAGAGAAAAACAGACATATTTCAAACCTCTGAATTACCCTTAAGATTATTTCTATTTAATGACACCTGGACCTAAGGAAGCTTATTTTAAACGAATCTCTCTTTAAACAGATCATTATTTGAATTCTCGATTGTCAGGATTGACCCCTTAATTCTGATACCATCGACCTGGTTGTCTTACATCCTCACTTTCAACTTAGCAAAGTAGCCTGAGAGAAAAACTATACTTTCTCTCCCCTCATCATCCGATTCTTTAATTTTTAATGAAATCTAGCTAATACAGACCCATTATTAGAGTCTATAATAGAAACTATGCTATTATACAATGTTAATGCCCGTCTGCATTTTTTTAAACAAGAGCTATAAGCTTTATTACTTTACTTTCTTTAATTATCTTTGGAAATCTGAATTTTATGAATAAGATACTACAAATGAAGTAAACATTGTGATGATGTTGATGGTAAAATTTACTCATTAGGAATATGTTGAGGTCTTTTGAGAAACAAAGCTAAAAATGGTCAATATTATTTTAGTATTTAGAAGTGCTTACTTACGTATGGCAATATACCAAACACTGTAGAAATCCATTCCTGATGTAAATTAAACTGGTCATACTCTATATGATGTAATTTAAAAGGGTTCTTATTTTTTAAAATTTCCCTCCTGCCTGCCTAGATATCAAAAAGTTCTACATCAATTACTTTTTAGAATAAATTATTGTCTACAATATAATATAGGTGGAGCAAGTAATATTAAACTTGCTGAACTATCTAGAGATAGTCTCTAAAGAAAAAATATGCAAAATAGTTAAGTTTTAATGAGAAGAAAGAATGTAGAAGAGGAAACAAAAGAGGAAAAATATAGTGCTGAAATACCAAAATGATATTTCCTCTAGTCTGGAATGATCTGCCTGGAGCATCCAAAAATCACTCTTCGAATTATAACTTGAATGTCAATTCTTTATTTATACTTTTTCTCTCCATTAAAGTGGCAGTTATTTTAAAATGAATTTTTCTTGAATGTAATATATATAATAAAAGTACATAATCACCCAATGGATTCTCACAAAATGAAGGTACTCATGTAACCAGCACCCAAATCAAGATTTAGAATACAATCATCAGTTAAAAACCTCCTTTGCCACCTGAAAATCACTACCAACTTAAAGGTAACCACTACTCTGACATCGAACACAATAGATTAATAATGCCTGTTTTGAATTTTATTTAAAGGGTATCATATAGTAGGTTATGTTTTATGTCTGGCTTTTTGCATTCAACACTCTATGAGATATATTAATATTATTGCATTTTGCTGCATGGTATGCAATTACAAATACATCATATTTGATTTATATGTTCTATTATTGATGAACATTTATTCAGTATCCAATTTGAAGCTATTAATAATGGTGGTTTTGGCCGGGCGCGGTGGCTCAAGCCTGTAATCCCAGCACTTTGGGAGGCCGAGGCGGGTGGATCACGAGGTCAAGAGATTGAGACCATCCTGGTCAACAAGATGAAACCCCATCTCTACTAAAAATACAAAAAATTAGCTGGGCATGGTGGCGCATGCCTGTAATCCCAGCTACTCGGGAGGCTGAGGCAGGAGAATTGCCTGAACCCAGGAGGCGGAGGTCACGGTGAGCCGAGATCACGCCATTGCACTCCAGCCTGAGTAACAAGAGAGAAACTCTGTCTCAAAGGAAAAAAAGAAAAAAGAATGGTGGTTTTGGTGGAGGTATGTTCATATTTTTGTTCAACATGTATTTAGAAGTAAAACTGCTGGTCATAGGTATGTGCAAATTCACTGTTAGCAGATACTAACAGTTTTCCCAAGTAATTACATCAGTTTCTGCATCAACTAGCAGAGTTCAAGAGTTCCAGTTCCTTCATATCTTTGTCAACATTTTATGTCTTCCATTTTTTTCCTTTTATTGATCCTCTTGAGTGCAGAGTGATATGTCATCATAATTTTAATTTATATTTTTGGAATAGTTAGTGAGTAGATCAATTTTCATATGTTTATTGGAAATTTAGACATTCATTTTTGTGAAATACCCATTCAGATTTATTTATCTATTGAATTTCTTCTTAGTACTGATTTGAAAGATTTCTTTATATGCAACAAACTTGCCATTCAAATATCCACATAAACATTACAGATATCATCCTTTTTTATGTATTCTGATGTACATGAATTACTTTATTTTAATGCAATTTATTTTTTCTTTTACTATTCACACTTTTGGTACCCTTCTGAAAAAAATCATTGCTTACCACAAGGTCACGAAGAAAATTTTACTCAATTTATTTAAGGAGTCTTATACTCGCGAGAATTACATGAACACACTATCTGACATTGAGTTTTATTTATGGTGTGAGATAACTATCAACATTATTTTGCCATTTTATCAAATTAATACAATATCTTTTATGGAGTAGGTCATTCTTTGTTCAAGTGTACATCCATTTTTTAAAGAGACTTTTGTTAAAAATCAAGTAACTATCTATATGTAGTTCTGTTTCTGTACCCTATTCTGTTCCATTGTGTTTTTACTTATCTTTCTGTTAATATTCTACTGTCTTATTTACTGTAGCTTTGTAAATCATTTTGCTATCTGGTAATCTAAATCCTCTAGCTTTGTTCAAGATTGTTTCAACTGCCGGGCGCGGTGGCTCAAGCCTGTAATCCTAGCACTTTGGGAGGCCGAGGCGGGTGGATCACGAGGTCGAGGTCCGAGAGATGAGATCGAGACCATCCTGGTCAACATAGTGAAACCCCGTCTCTACTAAAAATGCAAAAAACTAGCTGGGTGTGGTGGCACGTGCCTGTAATCCCAGCTACTCCGGAGGCTGAGGCAGGAGAATTGCCTGAACCCAGGAGGCGGAGGTCACGGTGAGCCGAGATCACGCCATTGCACTCCAGCCTGGGTAACAAGAGCAAAACTCCGTCTCAAAAAAAAAAAAAAAAAAAAAAAAAAAAAAAAAAAAAAAAAAAAAAGATTGTTTCAACTATTCTATGTCCTTTGAATTTCCATACTCTAACTTTGTTGCAAAAAACATTTGAGGTAACTTATCAGGACATGTGAAACATACACAAACCAAAAATAAAGAAATAAATATGGCGAAAGTTCTTATAGCCTACAAACTTGCTATTAAGAATAGCTACACACAAATGTCTAGCAGAATAAAACCTATCTGAAGTCCTCAGAAAACTACAAAATATCTGGAGTTCAAGACTCCAGGGATAAACAACATTGAAGTGAATCTGGCATTGTATTACTGTTTTCCTCCAAAAAAAAAAAAAAAGTATTTCTAAGCCACATGGGCTGTGAGCTGGAGATGGCCTTCCAAAAGAACAAAGCTAAGAAGTTGAAAAGCTAAGAAAAACATTTAGCAATCTCATGAAGGTGGGGAGGTAAAATAGGGAATTTAATTTTCATCAAAGTGGATGTGCCATGGTTATCCCGGACTTTCAGTTGGACTGCCTAAAAGGGTACCAAAAGTGTGAATAGACCATCGGAATAAGGGCAAATCCAAAGAGTCCATGCCTTAAAAACACTGAAACACAGCCTCAAATCAATCTTTCCCTGGTTAGAGGAAGGTGTTCTTTTTTTTTTAACTGCCTTCCAGAAGATAAAGTTTCATGCAGAGCCTCTGTGATGTTTATACACAATTTCCAGCTTTAATCAAAAATTAACAGGCATATGAAGAAAACCAAGACCAAGAGAAAAAGACCAGACAATTAAGACATATCTAAAGGTAATCAAGTTATTTGAGTTTTCAAAAATAAACTTTAAACTGTTATTGAAGAGTAACATCAGCAAGATGATAGAGTAAGTGATCTCAGCCCTCATCCCTCTACAAAAGCACCAATTTAATAGCCTCCATAGATGAGAATATGTTTATGAGCACTCCAAATCCAAGCGAGAAGTTACAGCATGCTGGTGGAATGAAGAAATGAGAAAAAAATATGTTGAAAGAGGGGGAAAAGAACAGTATCATTTTACCTGTGTTATCCCTCCCCTAAGCCAGCACAGCATAGCATCAAGAAACAACACCTCAGCCTGCAAGTTCTCTCAGGGAGACAGGGTGAAGTCAGCATCCAATTTCTCCCACCTTTGGGGTACTGAGAGGCTTGCTTCTGTTGTGCCTCACCCATAACACTGAGGGAACTGGCATGGCTAGATCACCTTACGGTAGCTAAGAACAAAGAAAAATGGTAAGGGTGCCCAACAACCAGTTCACAGATCTCAACAACCAGCTCACAGTCCTGGCACAAGGCCTGCTCACCCACAGACCGTGGCACCAAGCCCACCAACCCACAGACCCTGGTACTGGGGCTAACCACAGATCCTACAAGCCAGACCACCTGTAAGCCATACTAATCAGACCACCAAGAATTTCTGGCCAGGCTGACTTGTGAATGGATTTCCCTGCCACAGCCAATTTGTAAAAACAGTAAGAGGTAACTGCTTCCTCAAATGAGCATATACCAATGCAACCCTATGAAAGTGATGAAGAATCAAGGAAACAGCCAAGGTTGGTGGCTCACACCTGTAATCCAGCACTTTGGGAGGCTGAGGCAGGTGGATGGCTTGAGTCCAGGAGTTGGAGACCAGCCTAGCCAACATGGTAAAACATCATATCTACAAAGTATACAAATATTAGCCAGGCATGGTGGCATGCACCACTGGTCTCATCTACTCAGGGGAGCTGAGGTAGAAGGTTGCTTGAGCCTAGGAGGTGGAGGCTGCAGTGAGCCAAGATCATGCCACTGGATTCCATCCTGCATGACAGAACAAGACTCTGACAAAAAAAAAAAAAAAAAAGAATTAGGGAAACATGAAATCACCAATATATTAAAATGAAACTCTAGTAATGTATTATAAAGAAATAGAAATCTAACTACCTGACAAAAAAAATTCAAAATAATTGGCTGGGCACAGTGGTGCACCACTTGCAATCTCAGCACTTGAGAGGTTGAGGTGGGTGGATCACCTGCGGTCAGGAGTTTGAGACCAGCCTGGGCAAAATGGGGAAACTCCCTCTCTACTAAAACTGCAAAATTAGTCGGGTGTTGTAGTGTATGCCTGTAATACCAGCTACTTGGGAGGCTGAGGCAGGAAAATCACCTGAACCTGGAAGATTGAGGTTGCAGAGAGTAGAGATCACACCACTGCACACCAGCCTGTGTGACAATAGTGAAACACTGTCTCAACAACAAAAAATTCAAAATAATTTTAAAGGAGCTCAGTGAGCTGTAAGAGAACACAGAAAATGTATCAGGAAAATGATACATGAAACAATGAGAATTTCAACAAAAAGAAAGACTCAAAGAATCTAGAGCTGACAAACACAATGACTGAACTGAAAAATTAAAGTTTCAAGAGCAGACTTGATTGAGCAGAAGAAAGAATTAATGAACTTGAAGACAAGTCATTTGAAGCTATCCAGTCAGGAGCAAAAATATAAAAGAATGAAAACAAAAGTGAAGAAAGCCTACAGGACTTACGAGACACCAAGTGAGCCAATATACATACTAGGGAACTTGAAGAGAAACAGAAAGAAGCAGAAAGCTTAAAGAAATAATGATAGAAAATGTTCTGAATCTGGGGAGGGAAACGGACATCCAGCTTCATGAAGCTCAAAAGATACCAAATATATTAAGCCTAAAGAGGTCTACACTGAAACACATTGTAATTAAATCATCAAAGTCAGAGAAAGAAAGAATTTTGAAAGAAGAAAAAAAGGAACTTGTTATATAAAAGTGAACCTTCATAACACTTTCAGCAGTTTTCACAGCAGAAACATTGCAGGCCAGGAGAGAGTGGAATGACATAGACAAAGTGTTAATAGGAAAAAACTGCCAACCAAGAAAATTTGTCCTTCAAAAGGATATCTACCCAGAGGAAAAGAACTCATCATACCAAAAAGATACTTCCACATGCATGTTTATAGCAGCACAATTCACAATCCCAAAAATATGGAACCAGCCCAAATGTCCATCAATGAATGAGTGGATAAAGAAAATGTAGTATACGTATACCATGGAATACTACTCAGCCATAAAAAGGAACAAAGTACAGGCTGGGAAGATGGCCGCCTAAGAACAGCTCAGGACTTCAGCTCCCAGTGAAAGTGCAGAGGGTGAGTGGATGCCGCATTTCCAGACGAACTCTTATTGCCCACAGACCAGGAGATACCCAGGCAGAGGGGTCGCCAGCGTCGCAGTCCCAGCCAGTGCGGCTGTTTTGGCCCCCCGTGGGGCTGATTCAGCCAGTGCGGCTGCTGTGACCACGCCCTGCTGCTGCGGTTCTCCGTACAAAAGCCACTAGTCTGGGAGCCCTCTTAGCTGGCGATCGGAGCCCTGAGACGGCAGAGTTGCCCATTCATCTGAAATAGCGAGCCAGGCCAGGAGATTCCTAGGCAAAAAATCCGCCAGGAGCCTTGGCGCCGCTGTTTGAGCCGACTCAGTGAGTTGCAGCACGGGAGATCCCAGCGCCTTTTCAACAAGCGACTGGAACGCGGGGTTGTTCAACTTAAAAAATAAAAGAAAAGACTCTGAGTCAGGGAGCCAGGTGATCAGGCTCGGTTGGTCCCACCCCCCTACCTCCACCACAAGGAACAAAGTAATGGTATTCACCACAACCTGGATAGAACTGGAGACTATTTTTCTAAGTGAAGTAACTCAGGAATTGAAAACCATACATTGTATGTTCTCACTCATAAGTGGGAACTAAACTATGAGGATACAAAGGCATAAAAATGATACAATGGACTTTGGGGTCTTGCAGGAAAGGGCAGTGGGGGAGGGATAAAAGACTACACACTGGGTACAGTACACTGCTTGGGTGATAGATGTACCCAAATCTCACAAATCACCACTAAAAAACTTATTTATGTAACTGAACACCAACTGTTCTTCAAAAACCAATTGAAATTTTAAAAAATTAACCTCTACTTTCTCAGTATTAAATGGCAAGTTCCAAGCTTTTCTGTTTGGAAATTCAACAATAACAAAATGTATTCATCTTTCCTTAAGAGTGGCCTTTTTGAAACAATCCCAGAAAAATAATCTTAGGATGTGCAATTTTACCAATAAACCATGTACTATATAATTTTTTTAAAAATGAAGGTGAGATAAAAGTTTTTCCATGAAAACAAAAACAGAGTTATAACTAGGCCTGCCTAACAAGAAGCTCTAAAGGGAAGTCTTTAATTTGAAATGAAAGGATGCTAAAAAGAAACATAAAAGCATATGAAAGTATAAATATCACTGGTAATGCTAAATGTATAGAATATGCAGAATAATGTAACTTTTTAACATAGTACATATATCACTTTAACCCTAGTATAAAAATTAAAAGACAACAGTATTAAGAATAACCATACCACAAAAATTTTTTCATACAGAATATAAAAAAGTAAATTCTGACATCAAAAATATAAGATGTGGAAGAGGGAGTAAAATACTCCAAACTCATCAAGTTGTACACAAGAAATATGTACACCTTTTTATCAGTCATACCTCAGTAAAGCATTTTAATTAAAATAAAAATTAAAAATATATTTTCAAAGAAATGTATGAATACTATATGAAAATATTCCATTGAAATTCTATAAATGAAAAAGTAAGTTTTACATAAATAGAAGATTATACAGCAGATTTGACAGTGGGATGCAGGACTAATAAACTGGAGATAGATCAATTTAAAATGTCTTTACTGAATCACAGAAAAAGGAAACCCAACAAAATATACAATAATTGCTACAAAGGATACTGTGAGAAATTTTACCACATATGTAAAGGACTTCCAAAAGAAGAACTATAATAAAATAATGTGATTGAGGCAATATGTAAAAGATAATGGATTCAGATTTTCCCAAAATGATGAAATATGTCATTAATTATTCAGTAAACGTGATAATCCACAAACAGAATGAATAATAAGATAAACACTCCATGTTTGAGAGTAAAGCTACTAAAATCTATGGACAAAATAATCAGGCAGTCAGAACAATAAATACACATTACTTTTAAAATAGTAGTTGAGCACAGTGGCATAGACCTAGAGTTCCCACTACTTAAGGGACTGAGGCAGGAGAATTGCATGAGACCAGGAGCTCAAGGATGTAGTGTACAATGATTTTACCTGTGAATGGGCACTGCTTTTTAGCCTGGGCAAGATAGTGAGCCCCTATTTCTTTTTAAAAAAAAAAAAAAGAGCAAAAATATAACTGACATCTGACTAAGAAGAGAAATGATGGAAGTACACAATGAAAGAATGTATTTAAAGTACTGAAAGAATGTAACTGATAAGCTACAATTACATACCCTAAAAAATAAAGGAAAAATAAAGAAGTTTCCAGGCACAGCAGAGAGATCAGCGCTATACCTTAAGTCAGAATTCTTACTAGGGAGAAGTTGTTGTAGATGACAACATTTGAGTAAATGAGAATCATAGAAGACTTTTTGAAGGGTTAACTCGCCCCTATGGGGAAAAGAAGACTTAAAAAAAAAATTCCTGTGGGCTAACTAGTTATGTGTCATGTGTCAGGGGCCATTGATCAGGGTCATGGACATCTTATCAGCCTCTGTATTACCAATATAATGCATATAATTTCCAAGCCCTGGAGAATAAAATGCAAGCCGATACCATTCAGCTGTCCATAGGCCAACAAATCCTGGTTTTTCCTCTTCCACTGAACTGAGTCCACAAAGAAAACTGGTAACAGGGTCTTTAACTCAGTTTAGAGTCAATCCTTCATATCCCATGTTTTGTTTGAGAATGAATTCCATATTAAAATGGGCATTGAAATTCACCATGTGGTACAGTATCAATGAGAGGTTTTTAAATACTTTCTGATATCACATTTGTACATCTTGCATTTAAAATAATCAGCTAGTTCATTTTAATTTTTATTTTGTTTCTTTGTTTTTTTGTTTGTTTGTTTGTTTTTTGGCTGCTCCATAGACAGAGTAGGGCCGAGTAGGCAGAGTGGCCCAGTGTAGCTGTTTCTGTACAGCAAGATAAGAGGCAAAGTTCCAGCATCCTTTCTGTAAGCACTCTCCACAAATAAGATGTTAAGGCATTGAAAGATCATTATTCCTAATCAATGATAATGACACAATAACTGAAATAAAATCATCACTGTATTTCCTTTTTTAACATTGCTTATTGAAATGCTGGTAAGATTTTGATATGCTAGGTAGGAACTTTGATCAGATGCCTGCCAAATTACAGATTTGTGAAAAATCATCGGGTGGTAAATTTGCATATCATAGTTGTATGTCTTTCATTGAACTGTTATATTTCAATGTCAACATTTTTTATTTGCTGGCTTTAACCAATGGTCAATTTGGGGTATGGATTAAACAATATATGATTAAGAACAAAACTGAAAGCTAAATCTTCAGAGTAACAGATACTAACATGTTCATGTGATCTCCACTAATTCCCTCATGTGTTCAGTTGATAGAAATTAGAAGCCTTTCAATCTGACCACAAAAAAGAAAAAAATTCAAGTAACGAGTTTCTTAACTGATATGCATAGTCTCCAGTACCTGCTTTAGAATGATTTCCCCTATTGATTAGTTAACCACTGTTGGGAAGTACAGCCTTGAACTACAACAGGCTCCATCGATCTGCTTCCATTTCTCTACTTCGAAATCCACTCCACATGATACAATCAGTCACATTAAGTTTCTTAAAACTCATCTCTGCTCATATGACTGCTCTCACCAAAATATCAAATAGCTTTTTTATTCTCCCAAACTTTTTCCCTACCTTCCATTTATATAAACTACATACAACAGTTTAACTAGACTCGTTGATTTTGGTTTTCCCTAATCAAAAAAAATATATATATATTAAAGAGTATCATTTTTTAAACACAAGAGTTTCAATCCATTGACAAAATTATAAATTATGTATACCTAATGTATACTCAAAATTATTAAACCAAAACCGATAAAAGTAAAGGACAAACAGACAAATTTACAATCACTACAGGACATTTTAACACAACACTATGAGTATCTAATAGAAAAAGCAGACAAAGAGGATAGAGAGAACTTAGTTATATGATTAAAAAATTAACCTGAGATATACAAAACATTGTTTCTTAACCTGAGTTACACAAAATATTGTTTCTAATAACTACAGAATATAGTGGATAAAGACTATTTGCCAAAATTGACCATATAGTATTCTTAACCATATATTCTTAAAATAGAATATAGTGCATAAAGACTGTTAAAATTGTCCATATATTATTAAAATAACCTAAACAAATTTCACAAATTTGAAGTCATATATTTTCTCTGACTTCAATAAATTTAAACTAAAAATCAACAATAAAAGTTAACCAGAAAATGTTTAGATACTGGAAATTAGGCACTTCTTGAAAACCCATTAAGTCAAAGGAATTTCATTTAAAATTTTAAAAAGATTTAAAATGAACGATAGCAAAAATACTACCAAAACTGGAACAATTCTGCTAAAACTTACTTAAAAGTAAATTTGTAAATTTTAATAAACATATAAGAAATACTGAAGAACTAGTGTTCTAATATTCATCTCAAGAAAAATTTTTAAATAGCAGCAAATTACCCAAAGAAAACAGGAGGAAGAAAATAAACAACATAACAATTGAAAAGAATAAAATAGGAAGCAGAGAGCAGTATCAAAGCAAAAATTTGATTTCTTGAAAAGGCCAAATAAAATCTGTAAGTTCTTGATCATCGAAAGACATTATTAAAAGAGTGAAAAGGCAAGGCACATGGTGATGAAAAGCTATTTTCAATTCATACACTGGACAATATAAAGTGCTAAGCATCATTTGTTACCAAGCAATTACAAACTCCAATCACAATTAGATACCAATCTATATTCATCAGAAAGGCAATACTAGTCAAGATAGTGGCTAACTTTGGGGAGGGGCTGGATCATGACCATGAGGTAGAACAAGGGAGACTTCTGTGTATGGTAATGTTGTTTCCTGATCTGGAAGTGGTTACACAGGTATGAAAACCACTTTGTGAAAATTTATTGAGCTTCATTCCTATAATTTTACAGTCTTCTATGTGTATGTAATGTTTTAAATGAAAATAAAAGACACAAAAATGTGAAGGTATTGAGCAAACCAAGACTGAGATAAATAGAGACTGATGATGGGATTGACAGATGCTAGGTATACAGACAGATATAAAAATTACTTATACACTGTGCTTGGTTTTTCTGAATAGAAAAAGAAGCATTGTCAGTCATAGTTTACATTATCCATAAGATAAAATCTTACCAATTACACAGAAGAACTGTCTTGGTATTAAGAGCAGATGGAACTACCTTCTGGAGATTCTCATAAAAAATACAATGTGAAAGGCAATTAGCAGCATCCCCAACAATTTACATTGTATCTCATTTTGTGAGGCTGCTTTTATGTCAATTAGTGGGATAAGTGAATGGAATTACACCAAAGTGTAAATAAAAACCAATTTTGTGAGAATCACAGGCAGATCAGTTTCTTCTTCCTTCATGCTTTCCTGCATTGCTGTATGCTTCTATCACACATTTACCTCACTTAATTTGCATCTCCCCTAACAATCAACACAGTACCTTGCACATTGCAGATAATCCATTAAAGTTTTATGAGTGAATTAATAAATGAATGAATGAGTCACTTGATACCTAAAAGAGAATAAAGAAGAAATGGATATAGAAATGGATATATATATATATATATATATATATATATATATATATATATATCTCAAAAGGATTGTATGTCTGCTTTACAATATGGCAGTAAGCGAAAGCTCTCACATGTAGTTTTCAACCTAAGACAGGTATTGTTGATAAGGACAGATATAAATGATCCACAGTGACCTTGAACTAGAATACAGATTAAATGTCATGCATTATTCCTGAGAAGAAGCAAGCAATGTAACTTTTAAACAGGTTTCTATATTTTCCATCCATTTTTTAATTTCTTAATCTACCCTAAAAATAACTATTTAACAAATCAGTATAAAATGCAAGATGCAATACCAAAGTTAGAAGCAATTGAGAGAGAAACCACTAGTCCAAGACTTTATCGCCTGAGCTGACATCAGATTTTGTTTGGCAAACCTTTTATTTTTCTGCTAATGTTTTCACATTTCAATTCTTTACTCTTTCTCACATTTTAGCCAAGTCATTGGCTCAGTTGGCAGATGACAGAGCATTCTTGTAACTAAAATTGCATTTGTCATATTGGTATCAATATGTCCTGTCTCTTAGGATTGCTGTAGTCTTGTCTCTAAGTGAAACTATCTGTCTTATATTTCCCTTCTGAGTGAGATTTATGAGGGAAAGCATTCAAATTGCTCCGTTCTAATTCAGTCATCATTCTGACACTGAAATGTCTCAGCATTTTCCCTTTACTGCAGAAGAAATGTTCTCTCCTTTATGCTGTTCAACTAGCTGTCCTGACTTTTGTCTATAAAATAGGCTGCACCAGATGGGGTAGGGGTCTAGGGAATATCCAGGCCCACTTGGGGCAAATGTCTCCCCAGCTGTAGCTGGGTCCATCAAAACACCTCAATTTACAGCTGATTCATACTCATTCTCTCTCCTTAGTCTTCAAATTTTATTTAGGCAACTGACTAAAGTCAGAATGTTCTAACTTTAGAGCATGTCTTTGGAGCACTATAGAGCATGTCTATTAGACATTTAGTATAATATTTTGCAAACAGCAAATATCAAGCAAACACTAGGCTACTTAATTGTATAGAAAGGAATGATTCCAATACAAAAGTTTCACCAGGCAGACTCAACATGTAACAATAAACGTGTAGTTTAAAAAATAAGGGAAGTGTCCCATATTCTCGTTTTATTTTTCCTTATTTCCAATTGCAAGAATAGATCTTTCAGGATGGAAGAAACTACCTTAGAAATAAGAATTTAAACAGTCTGCTCCTTCCTATTGTCCTATTATGCTATCTCTTATACCAAAATCACTGCTTACTTGCTGTGACTTCCAGTAATGACTGAAACGGCTTATTAGGAGATAATTTTATAGGTGGGGGGGGGAGAAATGTCTATTAAAAATTCATTACTAAAAAAATAGCAAATCCTACACCAGGGCTTAGAGATCAGACAACCCAGTTTATAATCTTAACAATACTGGCTGTGCCCAATGATGCCTACACCAATCTGAATCTAGATAAAATGAACTCTATGCCTTTTAATATGTTTTCAAATTTCTGAAATTCAGTTACTCTTTGAATCTTGTAAATTCCCTACACCATAAAAAAACTAGCAGGCACTGCCACATCAAAGACTTTCTGCTTGACATTTACACATCAAGGTGTTATGAGCAACTCAAAATTTACCATAGCCAAAACAATTTTTGATTCCTCCAAACTCTCTAAAACCCACTCCTTCCCATCTTAATATACCATCAGTATTTATTCTAAGAGTTGAAGAGAGAAGAAACAAACACAAAAAGTGGCTTAACAGTCAAAGACAGGTTTATTTTGGAGAATAAACATAAGAGGGGCTTCTGGCCAATGTTGGTCAGGAGCATTCTCTCTTACAGACTAAGGGTATTTATGGGTTTTGGGAGAGAAAGCCTATCGTAGGTTCAGAATGCTTCTGTGTGGAGTAGTTTTATTGCAGGGTTGGAATGTCTCTGATTGGTGGGGAGGTTATCTCAGGGCTGGCATGTATCTGGTCAGAGAGGGTTTTTCTCAGAGTTGGGATATTTGCAGTCAGAGTGTCACTTATAGTTTATGATCATGCTGACATTAGCCATTATGCTGATGTTTTGGGGGCTGGATTTAGGCAGTTTTTACTCAAGGGGAACTTAAAATGGCAGTGTTTGTCCAAGATGGTAATGCTCCTGCTCTGTCATCTATCAGACTACCCAAGCCAAAAATCTAGGAATTATCCTTACTTTCTCTTTTCCCCTGACTTTCTGTATCCAATCCATCTCAAATTTAATGCAAGGAAGCATTAGCAATCTCCTTTGTCTGCAAATATAAGCCAGTTCCTTCAACTCAGATGTTTTCAGTAATAAAGCTGATGCTTTGATTTACATCTACCTGATCCCTGCATCTATTTCCCAATTTGTGCAAATTTTGGGCCGGGGTGGAGGAAAGGCCATTTATTTATACCACTACCATCACCCCACCATCAACCTGCTTTCCTGGCTGGGTTTCCTCAGCCTCCAGGGCAGGAGCTATCTTATTCTAACTCTAGGATAGCTCTGGTCCAGATGTTAGAGCCCATTCAGTCACAGTAAAGGAGAACTATAAAGCACTTTGCTTTAAACCATCTTGCCTGTTGCTGACCCCCTAACCTAGCCTCTGGCTCCAAAGTCGAGCTGCTTCTTACAGGATCCCTGCAACAAATCCCTGCCCTGAACCTAATTGAGACTGAGGGAGACACAGGTTTTGTAGGGGGGCATGAAAAGCTAAAACACTGGACACCTCATGTTTGAGTGACACATATAGTCTACCCAGCACTTTTATATGCTTTATCTTATTTTTACAAAAATTCAATATTGTTCTTTAAATAATGAGTAAAATATTCTTATTTGTTCAAATATATCAAGGATACAAGTATTTGTATTTTGCAAGCCCTATTCAAGCAAAACAGGCAATCCAGATCTATAAGACATGTTAAATTATACTTGATGAGCCAGTCCTTGAAGTTCTGAGATTGCATCTCCATGAAGCACAGAGAGCAAGGATTTCTATGAATATTTCCAGTGAGCTTACATAATTCTGGGGAAGCTGCTACTAAAAGAAACTATAGAATTCAAACCTGAGACACAGTGGTGGAACTCCCTCCCTGCATAACAAAGTGGGCAGTCACGGAGAACAGTGACACTCAATGCATTATTCATCATTATAATTCTGGATCATATGCAACCATCATAAATGCTGAGGTTGCTCTTAGTTTGTATTACAAGTAATTTAGACATCATATGCCTATTTATAAAATGCCATGTCAGCTCTCAGATGCAGTAGAGAAGTTCACAGTTTCATTTTCTGTAAAGATGTTTTAAAATATTGATTGTTGTAGACTTTGCAAGGCACTGATGATAAAAGCACTATAGCAATCCTCACACAAAATAGCAGCTAGGACGACTTCCCTCAAAGCTGGTTGTTTCCCTTGTTCATTAACTCATGATTCCAAATGGAACTTCCCCACACTCCCAAAAATGATGCATCCTGAGCCAATTTCGCAAAGAACAGTTCTTCAAAGCATCAAAAGAACCAGATGTGCAATATCTGCATGAAAAGATTTGTTTAAATCCCCAAATGAAACTTCCATTTGTAAGAAAGGGAAGGAATTCAAGGATTCTAGGATATGTACATGCTGACAGAACATCCTGGAATTATATAAAAAATTTAGCAGAGTTAATTAAAAATGAGAAACTTAGAACCATTAAAGGCATTTTCTTGGGGAAACTCAAAACACAAGGACATTTAGGAAAAAAAAAAAAAAACAGGCTCTTGGGTTTAAAAAAAAAACTTGAATGAGCTATATAGTCATATAGTCATTGAGAGCTTGTAAAATCACATACCCTTGTGTTCTTGCTTAAATTTCTTTATCAATATTATTCAAGTGTATGTGCAAATACATGGATTTTGGCTCCCTTGGAGAATCACTCCTGAAAGAAAGCACAGATAGAGGGACCTCAAGTCTGTGCGATTGTAACAGGAAGAGATATCATTTCTACATAAACGGGATGTCTTCCCAGGGAAGATTCAGGAGGGCTGGAGAGAAAAATTTAAAAACACATGGGCCTGTTTTTACTATATATGTTGTTTCCTGGAAGCAGGAAATTACCCTGATTATTCATCTACAAAATAGCTACAAAGAAAATCCAAACTCTGACTCAGGCATTGCAGCTGTGGTAGAAAGATTTGCCTGTAGTGAAGGAAGGACAGAAAACCCACTATTGCAATTAGTTTTCCCTCTTGTTTAACTTCTAGGCCTATTTATTTAAAATACACACACACACAGCAAAAAAAGAAAAGAAATGAAAGCTGGTTTGCTTTTCCCATCCCTCATTCCCTACGTACCATTTCTAACCAAATCAAACTCAGTATTTTATAACAGTGATCCTCCAATTGTCTCTCAATTTTAAAGCTTTTCTGATCTTTCAATGGAATTGATTTCCATAATAACCAGACGATTTGGCAGCCCATTCTTGTTTAGCAGTGCTGCCTGCATTACATTGCCTACGGCTTATCCACCCTGATCCCTTAAACACACTTGAAAAAAACAGAAATGTGTCCTTTGTCAATACTGTAATCTGCTGCTGTCACAAGTCTATAAACAGCAAGAAAAATAAACAGAAGCCCTCTATTTTATCAAAGTCTAATAATACATACGCACTAGTCTTTTGCTTGAGCCCCAGAAATGAAGGCAAACACACCATGGTAGGAAGAAAACGAATGCATATGGTCTCACTTATGCCTTTACCCAGACATAAGCTCTACAGTGCACCTGAGCTGAGGCTACCTCCTTACTCTCCAGGCTTCCTGCATGGTATTTCCTTCCCTTCTTCTCTCCTCAGGGTTGCTCACAGAGAGATTCCACCAACGCATCCTTAGAGTTGAATTTGCCTTCCTGGAAAACGTTGTTTCCAGCTGGCTCACTATTCTTTACACCCTGATTTTAGACCTTCCCTTGTAGTTGATCTCTGTGTCTAAAACAAAGATGTTTCTGGACCTTTCATAAAAGTCTTGGAGGAATAAAAACCCACTTTTTTTATTTAAAGAGTAATAATGTTCTGTGATTTAGTTCAGATGCACATAAAGAAGAAAACACACACTAGCAAATACTTAAATCATCTAGATGTTTATTCCCTAGGATTGCAGTGTGTCACCCAGGCGGGAGTGCAACAGTACAGTCTTGGCTCACTGCAACCTCCAACTCCAGAGCTGGAGAGATTTTTCCACCTCAGCCCCCTGAGTAGCTGGGACAACAGGTGTGCGCCAGCACATCCAGCTAATTTTTGTATTTTTTGTAGAGATGGGGTTTTGCCATGTTGCCCAGGCTGACCAAAAGCACCTTTCCTCAAGTAATCTGCCTGCCTCAGCCTCTCAGAGTGCTTCTACCTCTCCTGGTTAAATGAGTGGCTCACCGGCATGCCCAGCACATACATGTTTCAAATCAGCACCAGTAAGAAAATAAATGGCACTCTTCTGCCTCCCATCATTTAATGAGACTATACTATCTTCTGTGTAAAGCAGTTAGGGAGGTGCTTAACAGCAAGGTGGCAATTAAAAACCAGAGCTCATTTGCCTAAAAGGGAGGCATAGGTATTGGGAGGCATGTAGTACTTCCTGCCATGTGCTTCTCGAAATATTTTAGATAACCAAGCATTGTCTATGCAATCATCCTCACCCATCATCATAGATGACACGTACTTTTTTCTCTGTAATACAGTCTTTAAATGCATTGTTTCCTTTAATCTTTCCAACAAAACCACAATGCTGATACTATCTATCTATCTATCTATCTATCTATCTATCTATCTATTTATTTATTGAGACAGAGTCTCACTCTGTCACCCAGGCTGGAGTGCACTGGCACAATTTCGGCTCACTGCAACCTCCACCTCCTAGATTCAATCAGTTCTCCTGTCTCAACATCCTGAGCAGCTGGGATTACAGGAACATGCCTCCATGCCTAGCTAATTTTTGTATTTTTGGTAGAGACAGGGTTTCACCATGTTGGTCAGGCTGGTCTTGATCTCTTGACTGTGTGGTCCGCCTGCCTCAATCTCCCAAAGTGCTGGGATTACAGTAATGAGCCACCACACCTAGCCAATGCTGGTACTATTATTAACCCCATTTTATAATTTTTTTTGAGATAATGTCTCATTCTGTCACCCAGGATGGAGTGCAGTGGCACAATCTTGGCTCACTGCAACCTCCGCCTCCTGTGTTCAAGCAATTCTCCCACTTCAGCCTCTTGAGTAGCTGGAACTACGGTGTGAACCACTATGTTGGGCTAATTTTTGTATTTTTAGTAGAGATTAGGTTTCACCATGTTGGCCAGGCTGGTCTCAAACTCCTGACCTCAGGTGATCCACCTGCCTTGGTCTCCCAAACTGCTGGGATTACAGGCATGAGCCAGCCACCATGTCCAGCCGCATTTTACAAATCTTTTTTAAAAACAGGCTTAGAAAAGTGAAGTTTCCCAAGGTCATATAGCTTATAAGTGGCAATATAGGATATAAAGCCCAGGTTTGTTTAATTCCAGAGCCTAAGCACTTAATGTGCAATGCCACTATATTACAAGGAGGTATCCTGCACAACTCACAATGATGCCAAAATCCATTCAGATTGATGTCAGTAGCTAATCTCCTGCAGTATGTCCAAAATAAATATTAATCCATCAATCAGTAACCTTAATGCTCTTTAATTATGAGCAGATACCATGCTATGTGCACACCAGCAAGGACTGGAAAAAACAACACATTGTTTCATGTTATAATGAAATAAAACAGTAAAATTAACACTTAAAATCTATTATCATAATCATGCTGCACAAGAATGATTTTCAGGATCTACCTTTTCTTAGTTATGAAATAGTAATAACACATTTAGGTAATTTGGAAAAGTAGTTCTAAGATTTGTGTTATTATATTTTTATGTAGTCATCACATTCAGTTAAATTGATATTACTGGTTTTTTTCTTATTACTTGTGTATACTAAACATAACAAAAATGGTAAAATTGTTACATCAGATTCTGTTGAGTGGGTACACCATAGCATATTTAACATTTAGCTTATTTCTAATATTTTACTATTCTAAACTGCTAAACAAAAATTCAGCACAAATAAGAAAACACTGCTGAGCCAGTTTTTCAGAATATTTCATTCCCTCGTTAGTTGTCTAGTTTCTACAATTAGTATAGACAACCAGAGGCTTTCCCGAAGCCACTTAGCCACTTCAACAGCTCAGTTCAACTAGCATTTAGGGACGCCATCATTGGGCTGAGTACTGGTCACCCACAGAGAGGAAGAGAACACAGCCTCTACCTTCAAGAAGCTTGGAGTCTAGAGGCAGGTTCAGATCTGTAAATGGCTGGTTGAAATATGCTCTTAGTACACAAAAAGGGCATTCAATCCAGCCTGGGCATCAAAAAAAAAAAGTCCTAGAAGAAAGCTCCATCGCACACACACACTCGTGTACATGAAAGACAAGTATCTTGGGCTCAGCTTTCCAACAAATGTGCCCATTACGTCTCCACAGTTCCAAATCCAGGCTTCCTTGTGCACCTCCACATCCCAATCCAATTCCCTAATCTTCCACCACCTGGAGTCTTTGACAAAAATAGGGACATGGAATCAGAGAACATCTCTCTGCCCAGCAATGAATACTCCAAGACCACAGAAATTCTGGCCCACAAATCTACATATTGTCAATAAAGAAAAATCGCCTACTTTTCACCATGCCAATGGCACGTAGGAGAGAAATTTACACCTTAAAAATGGGTAACATCAAAGTGCTGGCAAGGCTGTGCTCCTTTCTGGAGGCTCTAGGGGAGAATGTTTCTAGCCTTCTCCTGCTTCTAGAAGCATTGTTTGGCTTGCAACTCCCTCTTTCATCTTCAAAGCCTGCAGTGGCTCATTGTGTCTTTCTCTTCTCACTTCACATTGGGACACAGATCCTTCTGCCTCCTGGTGTTCCCGGTACCTTATAAAAGGACTGTTGTAATCCCACTTGACTCACTCAAATGATCCAGGATAATCTCCCTGCAGCCAGACCTTAACTTAGTAACACCTACAAAAATTTTTTTGCCATGAAAGTACCATCCACAGGTTACAGAGATTAGGATATGTACACCTTTGGGAGACCATTATTCTGTTGCCATAGGCACTCCTCACAACAGACAGGAATGCTTAGGTAGCCAAGTTGTTCTGTCATGTACAAAGAGAAAAATGAAAGTTTTGCTAGTAGCTTGTATTCAGCCAAGAAACTAATTGCCTCAGCAGTGCCCACAGCCTTCATTGTCAACATGGTGCGCAGCCCATTAGTCACTGTGCCTATGCAACAGAGTGAAGTGGGATGGTCTCACTCCATCAATAACTTGCTCCTGCTCTGCTGAGTTGTGGAATATGTCAGCCACCCTGGCCTAAATCAGTCCTTATACGAAGTAGATTAAACTTCAATGAAGCAAACTCCAGGAGGGAAATTATAGTGATAAAAAAAAAGTAAAGTTATGTCTCTGATTTCAGCTTTATTACATTTTCTATTTTTGCCACTGCATTTTGCAAAGAAAACAAGGCGGGGGGGGTGCATTTAATCAACCTGAGTCTACTGACTTCCTCACAAACCAAACAGAACTGTTTTCTCTCATAAAATCAAATCTAGTAAGATTTCCTCATGAATCCCCTCTATGGAGAAAAGTACTCTAGAGTCCTAAGAGAATAAATGAATGTTAACAACCTAAGTAAAAACTTTCAGTAGAAAATTATGGGTCATCTTTTGAGAAAAAAACTTTTAAAATATTTCAATCAGGATGTAGTGTAGTGGCTGACCTAGGGAGACGTCTTGCAATGGGTTGACAAACCAGCAAAAAGCGGGGAAGAGGATGAGTTAGGGATACCCAAGAAAAAATAAGAGATTAGAATTACAAACCTGAAAAGCACCACGTCCCAGCTGAAGACCCACTAGGACAAAAATAGTGCATTAATCAACCAAAACTAAGGAACCTCACAGAGTCCATTTCATGCCCCCTGTCACCTCCACTGGAACAGGTGCTGGTATCCATGGCTGAGAGAACCACAGTTGGTTCATACCACAGGACTCTGTGCAGACAACCCCCAGTACCAGCCCAGAGCCCGGTGGCTAGATCCAGAAGAGAGATAACAATCACTGCAGCTCAGCTCACAGGAAGCAACATCCAGAGGAAAAAGGAGAGAGTACTACAACAAGGGAACACCCTGTGGGATGAAGGAATCTGAACAATAGCCTTAAGCCGTAGACCTACCCTCTGACAGAGCCTACCCAAATGAGAAGGAACCAGAAAACCAACTCTGATAATATGACAAAACAAAATTCTTTAACATCCCCCAAAAAAATCACACTAGCTCAGCAGCAATGGATCCAAACCAAGAAGATATCTGATTTACCTGAAAAAGAATTTAGAAGATTAGTTATTAAGTTAATCAAGGAGACACAAGAGAAAAGCAAAGCCCAATTTAAGGAAATCAAAAGAATGATACAAGAAATGAGGGGAGAAATCTTCAGTGAAACAGATAACAAGTGAAAAAACAATCAAAACTTCAGGAAATCATGGACTCACTTAAAGAAATGCAAAATGCTCTAGAAAGTCTCAGCAACAGACTTGAACAAGCAGAATAAAGAACTTCAGAGCTCGGAGACAGGATTTTCAATCCAACAAAGACAAAGATTTGTTGGATTGTTTTACCCAATCCAACAAAGACAAAGAAAAAAGAATAAGAAAATATAAACAAAGCCGTCAAGTCTGGGGCTATCTTAAACAACAAAATCTAAGAGTAATAAGCATTGCTGAGGAAAAAGAAATCTAAAAATCTGGAAAACATATTTGGGGGAATATTCAAGGAAAACTTCTTCAGCCTTGCCAAAGACCAAGACATGCAAATACAAGAAGCACAAAGAACACCTGGGAAATTCATGACAAAAAGATCACTTAGGCTCAGTCATTAGATTATATAAAATTAAGACAAAGGGAAGACTCTTAAGAACTGTGAAACAAAAGCACCAGATAATGAATAAAGGAAAATGTATCAGATTAACAGGAGATTTCTCAGCAGAAACCTTACAAGCTATAGGTAATTGGGGCCTTATCTTCACCCCCCTCAAACAAAACAATTATCAGCCAAGAATTTTGTACCCAGTGAAACTACACATCATACATGAAGGAAAGATACAATCTTTCTCAGACAAATGCTGAGACAATTTGCCACTGAGACAACAAGCCAGCACTATAAGAACTGCTAAAAGGAGCTCTAAATCTTGAAAGAAATCCTGAAAACACATCAAAACAGAACCTCTTTAAAGCATAAATCTCACAGGACCTAAAAAACAAAACTATAAATTTTAAAAAATGCAAAAACAAGGTATACAGGCAATAAATAGAACGATGAATGGACTACTAACTCACATCTCAATAGTAATGTTAAATATAAACAGCCTAAATGCTCCACTTACAAGATACAGAATCGCAAAATGGATAAGCATTTACCAAGCATCTATCTGCTGCCTTCCAGGGACTCACCTAACACATAAGAACTCACATAAACTGAAGGAAAGAAGTGGCAAAAGACATTTCATGCAAATACAAACTCTTGTATCAGACAAAATAAACCTTAAAGCAACAGCAATTTTAAAAGACAAAGAGGGGCATTATGTATATATGACAAAAGGCCTTGTCCAATAGGAAAATATCACAATCCTAAATATATATGCACATAACACCAGAGCTCCAAAATTTATAGAACAATTACTAGTAGACCTAAGAAATGAGACAGACAACACAATAATAGTGGGGGACTTTAATACTCCACTGACAGCACTAGACAGGTCATCAAGACAGAAAGTCATCAAAGAAAAAATGGATTTAAACTATGCCCTGGAACAAATGGACTTAACAAATATTTACAAAACATTCTACCCAACAATCACGGAATATATATATTCTATTCATCGGTGTATGAAAATTTCTCCAAGATAGACCATGTGATAGGCCACAAAACAAGCCTCAGTAAATTTAAGAAAATTGAAATTATATCAAGCACCTTCCTGAACCACAATGCAATAAAACTGGAAATGAAATTTAGAAGGAATCTTTATTTTAAAGGCAAATACGTGGAAATGAAATAACCTGTTTCTGAATGATCATTGAGTCAACAATAAAATCAAGATGGAAATTAAAAAATTCTTCAAAATGAACAACAACAGTGACACAACCCATCAAAACCTCTAGTACACAGCAAAGGTGGTGCTAAGAGGAAAGCTTATAGCCCTAAATGTCTGCATCAAAAAAGTCTGAAAGAGCACAGACAGACAATCTAAGGTCACACCTCAAGGCACCAAAGAAACAAGAATAAAACAAACCCAAAACCAGCAGAAGACAGGAAATAACCAAGATCAGAACAGAACTAACTGAAATTAAAATTTAAAAAATACAAAAGAGAAGTAAAACAAAAAGCTGGTTCTTTGAAAAGATAAATTTGATAGCCAATTAGCAAGAATAATCAAGAAAAGAGAGAAAATCCAAATGAACTCAATGAGAAATTAAATGGAAGATATTATAACACCCCAGAAATAAAAGATCATTCAAGGCTACTATGAACACCTTTATGTGCACAAGCTAGAACACCTAGAGAAGATGAATAAATTTCTGGAAAGATATAATGCTCTTAGATTAAATCAGAAAAAATTAGATACTCTGGACAGGGCAATAACAAGCAGAAAAATTGAAATGATAATTTAAAAGCTACCAATTAAAAAAAAAAAAAAAGGCCAGGACCAAACGTATTCATGGCTGAATTCTACCAGACATTCACAGAAGAATTGGTACCAATCTAGAGGGAATCTTCCATAAATCATTCTATGAAGCCAGCATCACCCTAATACCAAAACCAGGAAAAGACATAACAAAAAAAGCTATACACCAATATTCTTGATGAACATAGACGTAAAAATGCTTAACAAAATACTAGCTAACCCAATACAACAATATATCAAAAAGATAATCCACCATGATACAGTGGGTTTTACACCAAGGATGCAGGGATGATTTAACATATGTAAATCAATGAATGTGATACACCACAAAAACAAAATTTAAAACAAAAATCACATGATTATCTCAATAGACATAGAAAAGGCATATGACAAAATCCAGCATTGCTTTATGATTAAAACTCTCATCAAAATCAGCATACAAGAGGTATGTCTCAATGTAATAAAAGCCATCTGTGACGAACCCACAGCCAACATAATGATGAATGGGGAAAAGTTGAAAGCTTTTCCCCTGAGAACCAGAATAAAACAAGGATGCCCATTCTCACCACTTCTCTTCAACATAGTACTAGAAGTCCTAGCCAGAGCAATTAGACAAGAGAAAGAAATCAAGGGCATCTGAATCAGTAAAGGGAAAGTAAAACTGTCACTGTTTGCTGATGATAAGATTGTATAACTAGAAAACCCTAAAGACTCCTTCAGAAAGCTTCTAGAACTGATATAGGAATTCAGCAAAGTTATCAGATACAAAATTAATCTACACAAATTAGTAGCTCTCTTACATGCCAACAGCAATCAAGTTGGAATCGAATTGAGAACTTAACCCCTTTTATAGTAGCTGCAACAAAAAATACTTAGGAATGTACCTAATCAAGAAGGTAAAATACCTCTACAAGGAAAATTACAATATACTGCTGCAAGAAATTACAGATAACACAGATAAATGGAAACACAATGCATGCTCGTGGATAGGTAGAAACAATATTATGAAAATGACCATACTACCAAAAGCAATCTATAAATTCAATGGAATTCCCATCAAAATGCCACCATCATTCTTCACAACGTGAGGAAAAACAATTCTAAAATTCATATGAAACCAAAAAAAAAGCCTGCATAGCTAAAGCAAGACTAATCCAGAAGAACAAATATGGAGGCATCATATTACCTGATTTCAAACTATACTGTAATGTGATACTCACCAAAACAGCATGGTACTAGTATCAAAATAGACACATAGGCCAATGGAACAGAATAAAGAACACAGAAATAAACCCAAATGCTTACAGCCAACTGATTTTCAACAAAGCAAATGAAAACAAAGTGGGGAAAGGACACCCTATTCAACAAATGGTTCTGGGATAATTGGCAAGCCACATGTAGGAGAATGAAACTGGATCATGATCTCTCACCTTATACAAAAATCAACTCACAATGGATTGAGGACTTAAATCTAAGACCTGAAACTGTAAAACGTCTAGAAAATAACATCTGAAAAACCCTCCTACACATCAGCTTAGGCAAGAATTTCATGACCAAGACCCAAAAGCAAATGCAATAAAAACAAAGATAAACAGCTGAGACTTGATTAAACTAAAGAGCTTTTGCATGACAAAAGGAACAGTCAGCAGAGTAAACAGACAACCCATGGAGTGAGAGAAAATCTTCAGTCAATACATCTGACAAAGGGCTAATATCCAGAATGGACAATGAAATCAAACATATTATCAAGGAAAAAAAATCCCATTAAAAACTAGGCTAAGGACATGAATAAACAATTGCAAAAAAAAAAAGATACATAAATGGCCAACATTTATAAAATGCTCCACCTCACTAGTAATTAGGGAAATGCAAATATATGATACCACCTTACTCCTACAAAAATGGCCATCAACAAAAAATAAAAAATAGATGTTGGTATGGATGCAAGGAACACTTCTACACTGCTGGTAGGAATGTTAACTAGTACAACCAATATAGAAAATAGGGTGGAGATTCCTTAAAGAAGTAAAAGTAGAACCACCATTTCCCACTTCTGGTTATCTACCCAAATGAAAAGAAGTCATTATACTGGAAAGATACTTGCAAACACATGTTTACAGCAGCACAGTTCACAATTACAAAAATGTGTAACCAACCCAAATGCCCATCAATCAATGAGTGAATAAACTCTTACACACACACACACACACACACACAATCTATACACACATATATATTACATATATATGATGAAATACTACTCAACCATAAAAAGGAATGAATTAATGGCATTTGCAGCAACCTAGATGAAATTAGAGACTATTATTCTAAGTGAAGTAACTCGGGAATGGAAAGCCAAACATCATTTGGTCTCACTCATAAGTGGGAGCTAGGCTATGAGGATACAAAGAGTCATATTTCATTCAATATTAAGTGTCATATTTCATTTATGTTTATTAATACTATGTGTCAGCCTTGGTACTAACCATTGGATATATAACGGCATTAGACACTGGATTTATGGACCTCACAGTCTACTGATGGAGAGAAGCATTCATCAAGTAATGCAGGGAATGTATATTAAAAACAGAGGCAAGATCTATGAAGGAAAGGAAAGGCACAGGCTGCTTTTATAGAATAGGAATGAAGCCTGTTCTGAAGTGAAGTATCTGGGGAAGAGAAATTAGAGCTTAGATCCAAAGGAATAGTTGGTCAGAGCATTAGAGGAGGCTAGAAAAGCATTCTAGCAAGAGAGATCAGGATGTACTAACATTTTGGATCTAAAAGCATGACCTGGCACAGTACTGTTGATGGTAGGATGAGGCCGAATGGAAGTGTCTACAGCCTAGAAATAGATACATCCCCAAGACTGGGACAGGGTCTGGGGAAGTAGGCCCAACTGCAAATGACAGCGGAAGGTCCTCTCTAAGGACCAGTTATCACGATATCAAGGGAGTAAGGGTGACAGTATTGCTCAAATCCAAGAAGCTCCGAACCAGAGTGTGGGAGTGTTCAACACTCAGGCAGGAGCAGGAGGAAAATATCAGATGTTAGTAAAAGCCCCACTCCCAGGCTGCAAGAATCACTTAATGCTAATTCCCCCAAACATTTGTTGAACTATATGCAGCAATCCCACTAGTGGATATATATTCAAAGGAAAGGAAATCAGTATGTCAAAGAAATCCCATGTTTGTTGCAGCACCTTTCACAATACCCAAGATACGGAATAAACCCAGTGTTCATCAATGGATGAATAAAGAAAACTTGGCATATGCAGTGGAATAGTATTTGGCCATAATAAAAGAAAAACATCCCATCATTTGTGACAACATGGTTGAACCTAGAGGCCATTATGTTAGGTGAAATGAATCAGACACAGACAGACACATCTCACTTGATTTCACTCATGTGTGAAATCTTACGAAGTTGGTCTCAGAGCTGTAGAGAACACAATGGTGTCCACCAGAGGCTGGGGTGGTGGTTGCAGAGGAATGGTTGGAGAGATGTTAGTCAAATAATACATATTTACAGTTAGATAGGATAAATTGTTTCAAGAGATCTCCTGCTCAGCATGTTGACTATAGTTAATGATGATATATTCTTTAAAAATGCTGAGACTAGATATTATGTTCTCACCACAAAAATGTTAACTCGATGAGGTAATACATGTATTAATTAGCTATATTCAACAATTCCACAATGTATATATACTTCAAAACATTATGTACACAAGAAATATATATAATGTTGTATGTTAACTTAAAGAAATAAATTTGAAAAAAAATACTGCTTTTCTGTTAGAAAATACTTGTAATAAATTGTAATAATGGTATAGAATTTTTTTAATACTTCAAGTTCTGGGATGCATGTGCAGAATGTGCAGGTTTGTTACATAGGTATACATGTGCCATGGTGGTTTGCTGCACCCATCAATCCATCATCTACATTAGGTATTTCTCCTAATGCTATTCCTTTCCAGCCCCTCACGCCCTGACAGACCCCAGTGTGTGATGTTCCCCTCCCTGTGTCCATGTGTTCTCACTATTCAGCTCCCACTCATGAGTGAGAACATGCAGTGTTTGGTTTTCTGTTCCTGTGTTAGTTTGCTGAGAATTATGGTTTCCAGCTTCATCCATGTCCCTGTGAACGACATGAACTCATCCTTTTATACACTTTTTGGGTTTCAGCCTTGATTTGTTTTGCATAAATTCCAAATTAAATATTTTAAGTATTATTCAGTAATTTGATTGAATACAATCACATGCAAATTGGGTTTAATATATTTAAGAATGTTGGAGAACTGATATGTACATCTGAAAACTCAGTCATTGCAAAGAAGTTTGCTTCACTTTTTGAAGCAACTCATTGGTATTTTTGCGTTAGAAATAGTATCAGTCACAGCATTATAGCTCCCTTATTACTTTCCCAAGTTCAAATACTTATTAATGAGCACATTCATTCTATATCCTTAGGTAATTTTTTTATTTTTAATTCTGTCTCTGCATGATGTGATTATTAACCTTGAGAACTGCAGAAGCATTCTAGATGTTGTGAGAGAAATTGTTTCATAACATTTCTGCAGGTTTTTTTTTTTTTTTTGGCCCAAGAAATTTCACAGATCTCTGAAATCTTTCAGAACTTTCAGGATTTACCCTAATCTCATTATACTGTGGGTCTTTTCATGTTTTCTCGTCCTTATAGTTGAGGTTTGTATTAGTCCATTCTCACACTGCTATAAAGATATTACCTGAGACTGGGTAATTTACAAAAAAAAAAAAAAACAAAAACAAAAACAAAGTGTTTAATTAACTCACAGTTCCACATGGCAGGGGTGGCCTCAGGAAACTTACAATCATGGTGGAAGGCAAAGGGGAAGTAGGCATGTCTTAGGTGGCAGTAGTAGAGAGAAAGAGAAAGAGCAAGGAAGTGCCACACTTAAAACCATCAGCTCTTATGAGAACTCCCTCGCTACCATGAGAACAGCATGGGAGAAACTACCCCCATGATTCAATCACTTCCCATCAAGTCTCTCCCTGGACATGTGGAGATTACAATTTGAGATGAGATTTTGGTGGGGACATGGAGCCAAACCATACCAAGGCTGTATATCTGCTCGTCTTTGATCTGTTTTTGCCATTCTATGACTTTTTGTTTCAGAGAATACCAGTTCAAAAGGTTTCTGCATTTTCTCCTCCCTATCTGAAGATTGACAAGAAGCAATGACTATGCTTTGCCAGAGGGTTCAATATAAAACAAATGAAAGTAGACCACATTACTTTTATAATACGCCAGCAATAGAAGCTTTCCTTACTTTTAACACTCAATAAAAGAAAGAGTGATTTTGACACATCTCTATGTACAAGAAAAAACAAGCTGCCTTCATACACCAAAGCATAATATTTGCCAATGCTCTTATTATCACATTTTATATTTGGTTAAGATATTGATGAGTGTTTGTAGAAGATTGGCCTCTGATTACCTATGTTTCATTTGCTTTTTGACATAGTCGAGAATTTATGAACCCTCTAATAGGAAGAGAGCTTGCAAAAATTCTAGAATAAAGGGAGACCATACTCCAGTTTATCTCATTTCATTCATCTTCTAAATATTGAAGTTTCCTGTGGATCATTCCTCACTGCACTTCATTTTACATTCTGTGATCTCATCCGATTTTATAGACAAAATGAAATTTGTAAACTTCAGGCTGTGGCAGTATGACAACTCTCCCATTTCAAGCCTTTAGAAATGCTAGATAGAATGTGTAAAAATAATTTTAAATATATGAACTGAAGCTTGAAGAGATAAGGAATGCCAGAAATGGAGAGAAAATGGAACATCAGAGGTAAGTGAGTGAGTTCATGATACCACTGCCTTGGAGTAAAATTATCAAACAACTCCAGTCTAAGATCCAAAAAGGGAGCTTCAAATATATGAATGAAAATGTGGCAGAATAACAAGAAATTGACACATCCACAGTCATACAGGGAAATACTGATATACACCTCTCTATGCAGCTGATAGATCAAGAATGCAGAAACTAGTACAGATTAAAAAAATTCATTACATGATTAACAAGCTTTACATGAATATAACCCTATACCACAAAACTGGAGAGTATATATTTTTAAGTGATAAACTGAATATTTATAAAAATTGATCACACACTCCCTTTAAACAGTTTCCAGGAATATCAAAGGGACCATTTGATAAAAACCAAATTATGTCGCCACCACATAATAAAAATGAAACTCATTAAAGAGGGGCATTCCCCACATACTGCAAATGCAGTTGCACCTAGAAATATAATGAAAGAATCATCATGGACAGAAAATGTTTAGAACTAAAAGGCAGTATATGTCAAAAATAATGGGACAGATTAAAGTTTCTGGTAGTACAAAAGATGAGAAGTACTGAAACTTCGTTGCTATGTAACACTTAAGCGCTTGGAAGAAAAAATTGGAAATGAGTAACTTTTTAAATAAAGGGATGAGCTTTGAAGAAAAGATAGGAAAAAAAATTAGTCCTGGTACAAACCAGAACATCATTCCAGAAAAGTAAATAAACACTGACACCATTGGCTGAGTTGGGAGTATATGTGTAAACATATGCCCCCAGTGACCTACAGTTTCAGTGTGTGAGGGAAGTTGCCTATGTCAACCCCAGATTTATTTGTGTGGTTTAACCAGCCCCTTTGGTCCTGAGCAGGCCCAAACCCTGCTTAGAGACCACACCAGAAAAAGCTAGGATTCAAAGAAAAGTTGAGATGTGAAAATAATAAGATGAAATAAAGCCCAGAGAAAAACAGCGAAGAAAATTCTCTACCTAGGTCTAAGTGCCTATGGGGTGTTTAAAAAAGAAACAAAGTTTTAAAAGGTTTTCTCTTAGAATCTATGGCAAACAATAGATCCTTTGTGTGCCTTAGCTCAGAATCTTGATATTTAGCTCCCCTAAAATTTGCAAGCCAATAATTGTAATAAAAATATTTTAAAATGCCATATCACGCAAATGTTGATATGTAGTACAATCATTTCTGTTCTAAGTATTTTCTAATTTTCACTTAAATTGATCGTAAGCACTTCTTAGTTTTCAAATATGAGTGGAACTTTTTATCATTTTGTTATTCATTTCTAATTCAACTGCATTTTCATCATAAAATGAATATCAGATTATGACCAAAAACAAGGCCAATTTTCCTAATTAATTTGTGTGTGTTTACATAAATGTGTATCCTCCAATTATTTGTATAGTACACTATTATGTTTTATGACCAATAGGGCTTATCAAAGAATGCAAACTTTGGTTCAATATTAGAAAGGCATTCAAGATAATATAAAATTTAACAAAATACATTGTTTAAAAAGCTTATAAGGAACATCCAATAAATTTCAGCATCTATTTACAATTTTTAAAATATTACTCAGAAATACAATGAAAGAAAATTCTGTAATTTGATAGAGATTATATTATAAAAACTGACTGAAAACACATGTAATTAGGAAACATTACATGAATTTCTTTCATTTCCAGGCACAGTCCCTCCTATCACCTAAATTATACCTCCTTTCCCATCTTCTCCATCTCAGTTAACGACATATTAACCAACTGAAAACCAAGCGCCAAGTTGAAACTCTAGCAGTAATCATTTGTTTTTGATTTTTAAGAGATGAGATCTTGCTATGTGGCCCAAGCTGATCCTCCCACCTCAGCCTCCCAAGTAGCTGGGACTACAGGTGTGTCACCACACCTGGCTCCATTAGCAGTCATTTTTTATTTTTATTTTTCCCCTCACATCTAATATCTAGCCTGCCAGTGGGTCTCAGCAGCCCTCTCTCCAGAATGCATCCTCAATCTTTTGACTTCCACCCATCTGCACACCTACTGCTGAGTGAAGCCTTCTCCATCTCTCATGTGAACTTCTGAAATAACCTCCATACGATCAGTTTTTCTCCATACAACCTGTTTGCCACATAGACTAACAGAGTAATTTGCTTTAGATGTAAACCAGACCATGATGCACTTTCAGTTAGAATCTTTCCATGACTTCCACTTCATTTTTAATAAAATCAAAGAATCTGACCATGACCCACAAAGTCCTGTATGGTCTGGCCTTGGCGTGACTCTCAGAGTCCACCTCTGCCAGGATAATCCATGATTATTAAACACCTGTCCCACTGGCCTTTCTCCGTTCTTTAATTGCCCCAAGCTTGTTTCTTCTTCAGGACTTCAACATATTCTGCTTTCTTGGCCTCAAATGCTCAGATTTCTGCTGAAATATCCCCTTCTTAGAGAGAGCTTCCCTGACGACTCTATCTCAATAGCTGCTTTTCCCTCCCTGGTAGCACTAATCCTTATTCAAAGTCACATTAGTTATTGATTTGTCTGTCACTTATTATCCACTTGTCCCACTAGTAAGTAGGCCTTTTGAGTGTAGGGAATTTGTCCGCCTTGTTCATAGCTGAATCCCCTGCCCCTCAAACATTCCCTGGCAGACGAGGGAACTCAGTAAATGTCTTTGAATGAATAAGTGGATCCAACATACCACTATCCAAAGCATGGTCTGCTGACCACAGAGTGTTTGTTACTGGTCTGCAATGAGACAAATATAGAAATCAAGAGTAAGCATTTACCAACTTTGATAACAATTTGACATGTGCTTGATCTTTTCCCCAGAACTTAATTTTTATTGTGTTCTACAAAAGTATCAGTTTGCATCAAATTAGAAATTTTACAGATGTGGTCCTGCATCATAGATTTTGAGCAGCACTAGTCTAAACAAGGACGGGGGTATAAAATAGCTTTCTCAATCTGTTTTTGCATTATTGCATTTATTTAATAATAAAATGCTGAGTGCCAAATGCACAGCAGGCTCTGCTCTAGGAGCTAGCATCAAGGGTGAACAAAACATACTTTGTCATCAAAAACGTCATAGTCTTTTAAGGAAAACAGGTAGATACTCTTGAAACCCCGACCTCAGGTGATCGGCCCGCCTTGGCCTCCAAAGTGCTTGGATTACAGGCGTGAGCCACCACACCCGGCCGGAAAACAGGTAGATACTCTATGGTTACAAAACAGCAGGACAGAATCGTGTACCAGGAGCTTTGGTAGAGAGGGGGAAAAGAACCACATACTCCTTGGAAGCATTAGAAGAGAATTCTCTAACCTGGTGCAGTGGCTCAAGCCTGTAATCCCAACACTTTGGGAGGCCAAGGTGAAAGGATCACTTGAGGCCAGGAGCTCAAGACCACCCTGGCCAACATAGTGAGACTCTATCGCTACAAAAAAAATAATAAAAATTAATTAGGTGGGCATGGTTGTACATCCTTTAGTTCCTGCTGCTTGGGAGGCTGAGGAGGGAGGATTGCTTGAGCCCAGGAGTTGGAGGCTGCAATGAGTTAGGACTATGCCACTGCACTTCAGCCTAGGTGACAGAGTGAGATCCTGTCTCTAAAAATAAAATAAAATAAAATAAAAAATGAGAAAACAAAAAAGCAGCAGCAGCCCTAGAGAGGTGGAACATGAAGGAGAATAAGGTCTCCAGGTGAATAAGAGAAGGGGACATTCTGGGCAATGGAAGGCAAATGAAAAGTCATAATGACACCGGGCTCTGGTGAAGCACAAGGGGCACCATGGGCCTAAGGTTCTGGGTACAGGAGAGTGAGGTGGGAGAGAAGGCGGAAGAAAGACTGTGGTCATTCGTTTTACTGTCCAACATTTGTTGTCCTATCAGCCCCTCTGTACAGGAAGATTCGCATTCTTCCCACATTGACCAAGACCATTTGGGCCTGTCAAATGTGAGTGGAGGTGGCACGAGCCCCTTCTAAGCAGATTATTTGAAAGCCCTCATGAGTTATTCCAGCCTTTGTCCCCCTGCCACAGCCCTGGCATGGCTCTGTTAAGGGCTGTCTATCATCCTGTATCCTGGAATGAGGACTTGTGCAGCAAAACCAACCCTCAAGGAACATGAAATGAGAGTAGAAAATAAGGCTTGGATGTTGTAAGCCACTAAAACGTATCACCTTATACAGGGAAACCCAGCCTCTGCTGACCGGTCCCAGAGACCAGCACATAGCCGGTCCAGGCAGACGGCAGAGGAAACCCATCCATCAACCCCTAACACCAGTTCCCAACCACACACTATAGCTGCTAAGCAGTGGCCAGACCCCTCAATAGGTATCCAATGTTTAGTAGAGAATTAGGAGAGCTCTGACTTCTCAGTTTTTATGGAGTGCTCAGCTGTGCTGCACCAAGTCAGACTGGAAGAATGCCATCTGTCAGCAGTAGCATTTTGAATGAATCTTCAGGCGCATCATTTAGAGAGAATGCTATAACAGAAAAATGAAAGGCAGCATGATGTAAAAGGAACAAAGGCCCTGTTCTGCAGTTCTAAAGCTTTTACCTGACAAATTTAAACCAGTATGTTGACAAAAATCAATGAAAGGAAACTATAGTCTGAAAGATTGTTGTGTACCAAGGGGGAAGTCTTGAGATGCTCAAATCTAAGTTTCCAAGTGGCATGCAAAATTTCATGTCATTTCTCCACACCTTTGGGAATATGGTGGGTGTTAGTTTCCTAATCAACAATCAACATAATATCATTCTGTTCTGAATCTAAGGTAGATTCTTCCATTTGAAAATTCATAATTCATAGTTTTGTTTTTTTGTTTTTTTTGTTTTGACACGGAGTTTCGCTGTTGTTACCCAGGCTGGAGTGCAATGGCACGATCTCGGCTCACTGCAACCTCCGCCTCCTGGGTTCAAGCAATTCTCCTGCCTCAGCCTCTCAAGTAGCTGGGACTACAGGCATGCACCACCACGCCCGGCTACATAATTCATAGTTTTATGGCTCATTAAGACCCTTCTCTGGTCCCCAGGAACAGCTACCCCTTACTGCTTCCCTCACTCCACAATACCAGTATTGATGGTCAGATTCACCTCTGCCTAGCATTCCCCTCACGATTGGAGGTGCCATTAAAAGAGCAAGGATGCCCTCCAATTCAGCAGCTGGATGAGAGAATCTTTGAGATTTCAAAACCCAGTGCAATGGACGGAATGTTTGTTAATGTCCAAAATGCTCACGTGAACATTCTTCACATGAGCAAAATTCATGTTGTAATCCAAACCCATAGTGTGACGGTTATTAGGATGTAGAGCTTTGGGAAGGTGATTGGGTCATAAGGGGTCTCATGAGTTAAATTAGTGCCCTTAAAAGAAGAGACGTCAGAGCTTGCTCTGTCTGCTCTCTACCACATAAGAATACAAGAGAAGGTGGCTGTCTGCAACCCAGAAGACAATCCTCACCAGATCCGATTATGTCTATGTTAGCTCACTGATTTCGGACTTCCAGCCTCCAGAATTATGAGAAATGAATGTCTGTTACTTTTAAGACACTCAGTCTGTGTACTTTTCTATATTATAGCAGCCTGAACTAATTAAGACACCTAGACCCACAATGCCACTGGTCATCATATCCTGCAAAACATCCATTCTTTGGATATCTATCAGTGTTCTTGCAGATAGCTCTGAGAGAAACACTAGTTTGGGTGAAAAAGAAAACCATTCCAAGTGAACAGCCAATGCAGATGTTCTACGGCTCTCTAGGCTCCCTGCCTTGGCATATATAGCCCCAGGATTCTCTCCTCACGGTGAGTACATAGTACAGGAAAGTGGTTACTCTACTCATGAGATTCTCTCCAACGCAAAATTTATTCTTATAAATTTGTGTATTAAGTTACATTAATTTTATGTATTACATTATTTTTCTGTGTATGTATTATAGAAACACTTCCATAGATTATTTCAAAGAATAATTATTTTATTTTAATTTTTTTGTTTTTGAGATGGAGTCTTGCTCTGTCGCCCAGCCTGGAGTGCAGCAGCACAATCTCAGCTCACTGCAACCTCTGCCTCCCGGGTTCAAGTGATTTTCCTGTGATTCTCCTACCTCAGCCTCCTGAGTAGCTGGGACTATAGGCACTTGCCAACCACACTCAGCTAATTTTTATGTTTTTAGTAGAGACAGCATTTCATTATGTTAGCGACGCTGGTCTCAAACTCCTGACCTCAGGTAATTTGCCTGCCTTGGCCTCCCAAAGTGCTGGAATTACAGGTGTGAGCCACCATGACTGGCCAAGAATAATAATTTTAAATGGCCCTAAAGCTGCACTGTAAAACTGTGAACTGTGATTTGAAGAACAGTTGACTCCTGAACAACACAGGTTTGAACTGCATGACTCCACTTATACACAGATTTTCTTCTACCTCTTCTACTCAGAAGACAGCAAGACCAACTCATCCTCTTCCTCCTCCTCCTCAGCCTACTCAGCATGATTTATGAGGATAAAGACCTTCATGATGATCCACTTCCACTTAATGCAGAGTGCATCTATTTTCTCTTCCTTATCATTTCCTTTCTTTTTTGAGATGGATTCTTGCTCTTGTTGCCCAGGATGGATTGCAATGGCATGATCTCAGCTCACCACAATCTCTGCCTCCACCTCCTGAGTAGTTGAGGTTACAGGCATGTGCCACCACGCCCAGCTAATTTTGTATTTTTAGTAGAGATGGATTTCTCCCTGTTGGTCAGACTGGTCTCAAACTCTCAATTTCAGGTGATCCACCTGCCTCAGCCTACCAAAGTGCTGGAATTACAGGTGTGAGCCACTATGCCCAGCCTACAGTTTTCATAATAGCATTTTTTTCTTTAATTTACCTCATTTTAATACAGTATATAATACATATAAAATACAAAATAATGTGTTAACTGTGTTATCAGTAAGGCTTTTAGTAGTTAAGTTTCTGGGGAGTCAAAAGTTATGTGCAAATTTTCCACACCCCTAATCCTCACTTTAGTCAAAGGCCAATGAATTGGCAATGTAATAAAATCCATTCAGAGCCCTTCATTCTTCTAAGGCTTTAACTTTCCTGGCAATTCAACTGTTACTCAAAGATGGCAGCATCTTAATGCCAAGACTGTGTTTCTAGGTCCTCCTATTCCTTTTATTTCTTTCATATACTAACTCCTACATTTTTGTTACTGTCAGAAGGTAAACTACCTTTCTCTGAGCCAAGAGATAACAAGGATCTTCTCACAAGTTTAAAATTGAAGACAGAAAGATAGTATTGTAGATACATAAACAGAAAACCAGTTGACTTGGGTAGTTGGGGGACTGGGTGGCATTAATGAAGACATTAAGTGTTCTTCACTGAAGATGTGTTCTGTTAAGTAAATGATTATTTGTATACAGGAAACAAGGCTGTTACAACAGCCATCATAATAACTCCTAGTTGTTACCTCCAACAAGACCAGGAATCCTAATTGTGACCAGAATCTAAACCATATAACTGGAATCAGATAGAATCAGAGCTCAAGCTCTTGCTCTAGTACACAAAGAATTAAATTCTTAATAATTATTTTGTTAGCATTACTGGTATTCAATCCCCAGTGTGGCAGGAATACATACGTGATATTAATTATTATTCCTGTCTAACTGAAGCTGTCATTTACATGAAATACAAGTGTATTTTTTCCATTTTAGGATGTAGGAATATTGGTTTTTCCCATTGTCTTCAAGTCTTTTAAAATAATCTCTAAGTTAGAATTCATAAATCACACACCTAGGGCAATAATATTTTTCTGTCTCTTTAAGAAAAGAGAAGAAATGAGAAGGGATGGGAAGGGAAGAAATACAGGCATTTTCATTTGTAAAGTCTATACTTTTGTCTCTTTGAACATCTAAACAGCTACTCAAGTGACACTACAGTGTCATTCAATATGTATTGAGCTGAGGGCAACTTCCTGGTGGGAATGAGAAATAGGGGACTTGTCTTGAAGCGGTGTTCACATAGTGAGGACACTGTTTATACCTGGATCTTGTGATTATTTGGGATGGTTGGGATCACAGTGGTGTTCTAACCCATCCTTCTCAGAAGCCCTTGAAACTGCTGTGCCTGAATTCAGATACCCTGAATGCCTGCTGTGTGCCATGCACTGTTCTAGATTCTGGGACTGCAACAGTGATCAAAAATGTTATTCTTCCTCCAGGGAGCTAGCAGTGGATGTGATAAAATAAGCAAGTAATTATGGAAGCGTGCCAGGATGGTCTGTGACAAAGTAGACCAATAGAGTTGCTGAGGGACAAAGCCAGAAGGCAGAACAAGAAGGAGGGAGGACAAGTTTGTAGCAATCAAGTCATGGCAATTTGGATCCATTCACGAAGTGCCTGTTCTATTATCAGAGAGATGATATTTGGTATCAATACACTGACAGTCTTCAGTGGAGGACCATTCCCTTGCCTGAGAAGAGATCCGGTTCCTATCTTTAAACCTGACCTTTGTCAATCACAAGGTTAGAGAAGGATTGTTCTTAAATTTCCCTGATGTAATGCCCCAGAAAGATGAAGATTTACAAGTCAGAATCCAGTGCTGCCATTTACTCACTGTGTGACCATGATCAAGTTACTCAAACGCTTTGGGTTTCAGCTCTCTCAGCATCAAAATATCACCTTCTCGGGTACTACTGAGGATTAAATGAAATTGTGCATGTCTCCTTTCAGTGGGTGCTCAAAAACTGTTCCTTGCCCATTTTGTCCTTTCCATTTTCAGTGCAAATAACCTCTGACAGCAAATGTTTAGCTCCCCACCCGCTTCATACACACAAGTAAGTACACACACACTCCTACTCAGCCGCAGCTCAATTTCTATTCATGCAGAACTCCTAAATAATGCCTCTGAGCACTGCTCTTGGTCCTTTCTCCTGTGGTCGGAGGTCCAGGAATGTGAAACCTGTGCTGCTGCCTTTCTCTGCTAAGAGCCCTTAAACAGGCAGGGATAGACATGGGGTTTGGCACCGACTCTGCCAGGAGTTGCAACCAGCCCCATCTACACCGCAGTTGCCTCTCTGATCTCCACTAATAGAGGAAAAGAAGTCAAAGTGACATGCTCCCACTTTCAATTTTATTTTGATGTTTGAAATGAAAGAAAGTTATAAAATGCTCCTATCTAAAAATATCTAAGCAAATTGATCTAGCTTACAAATCTGAAAGAACATTCATGCAATTCCCTACTGAAAATCTGGGCTTTTCAAAAGCATTAAAATCTACTGGTCCCAGAGAATGCCTTGTCAACCCCTCCTCAGCATAAATTATAAATGCCCTGCTGCTTCAAAGTCTCTCTAGCTTTAGCACAATATTTCTTTCCTTTAAAAATGCAGCAGATCAGAAGAGAGGTGGAAATATCATTTGAGGTTATATAAAACAAAAGAGATGCTCCTAAAGAAATAAAAATGCTCTCAACCAAAAGAATGTAAACCATCAGGGAATGAGCAAGAGCAAACCTATGAATCCCACCAGGAAACCAAAGAATAAGCAAGGGAATAATAATGAATGAAAAAATAGATTGGAACTGCATACTCTAAACTCCACAGAAGCAAAAAGTCTCCTCTTGCCTGTTTTATCAGCTCTCCTTCTCATTTATTTAAATCAAGAGCAGGGCAAATCCTAGGTTGACCCTAGCAAATACGTAGTCTTCAGAAATTCCACTCTATGATACATTAAGAGGCAAGACTCAGTACATAGGGGTTTGATTTTTAACACAGTAAAAATTAGGAGTTTATCCAAAATCGCACTTCATTGTAGGACTTGTGGGGTTTCCTGCAGCAGAATAATATCCCGGAGGATAGAGCAGAATGGATTATACTCCCAGCCAAGAAAGAGTTAAGTCCACCATCTGCTCTTTGTACCTAAATATTCAAATATTATTTCTGGTGCTGCTGAAGACCTACACACTTGCCAACTAGTTAATCTATTCTGGCAATTTATCACTCACCTATGTTTGTAGAAATTCACATAGGCATCATTCTGCTGGAGACAGATGAGTAGCACCCATCATCATAACTCCTTGGTATACCCATCCTTGGTAAAGCCCATCAACACATATTTAAAGGATTTATAATTATCCTTATTTGCAGATGAAAAGTTGAATCTCACAGATTAAGAAACTGGTTTAAGACCACACCTCTTAATCTAGTAAGTGAGAGTCAGAATTTGAATCTCAGTCTTTCATTACAAACCTCTGGACATTGATCAAGGTTTCATTACAAACCTCTGGTGGCAGCTTTCCCTCACCGTACATTATTTTCTTCATTTAAACCTGATTAAGTATTGATTACACATAGCTTGAATAAAAACTGATATCAAATATCTTAAGCCTCTGTTCACTAAAATCCAGAGTTCAGGCATTGTAAGCAGCTATTTAGAACATATTAGTATAAAACATTTCAGCCTACACTACCCTGGAAAATACGATGTGTGTATACATTATCCCAATTTTGTAAGCTGGACAACTGAGACTCAATTAATCTCCAAGTCACACAGCTGGTGCATGGCAGTTGCAGGCCTTGGTCCCAGCTTTTCAACTTAAGGACTTACACTATTCCTTTTCAAAATGCCCCTGCTAGGTCATCTGCCACAGCACAGACTTTAAGAGAAGGCTCCCCTGTTTTCAATAACCATCCACAATGTTCAAATTATATCCCGAGAAAAGGTCTACCTGCATTTGAGCTTTCCCTAGGATCAGCAGAAAGTGTGTAGAAGCCTTCAGCTGTATCAGAAACTAGAACTAGAATAAGGACGTCCTGTGACAACTGAACCATTAATTTCTTGTTGCAACTGGCTTGCCTGCCCTGAATTTGTCATCTATTGTGTTGTGATGAACAACAGTTGATAATGTGTAATCTCTTTCATCGCTGCCCTACTATCTGCTGTGACCCTTAAAACATGTCTTCTCCCAAATATGTGCCTTTCTGCTCTGATTCCTAACTTGCCTCTCTGTTCTAAGTTCCCAAATTAACTCTAGTTTTCTGCCTAGCATCCACTGGTTCCCAGCTCCTAGCAACTCTTGCTTTTTCTTTGATATGACAGAAGATTAAAAAGAAAAGAACAGCTCTGCAAACATCTTGGTTTTGGCAGTGAAAACTTTTTTAAGTTTTCAATAACAGAGCTAATCTTCTACTTAATATCAGGAAACCTGAAACATCTCTCCTTTGGAAATCTTTGTTATTTATGCCATAGAAGATAAAATTTATCTAGATTACCTTAATGAATATTTTATAACATAAAACTTTTGCTAACTGTCTCATAAGCTTTTTCCAGATTGATATGTTTCATAAGGTATAGATCAGAGCATTTCAGATAAAATTTACACAAGACTTTGAATAACAATTTGAAACTAACTCATAACACTGCCATTCTATTAATGTAAATCTGTGATATACTATTCATTCTTTATCTTTATCTTGGATGTATTGGACTTCTTTTTGTTCTTATTTGAGTCCATTTCTATGACAATCACCTTATAGACTGCTTTCAACGTCTGAAAACCTTTCAGTGGTAACATGCCATGGTTTGAATGTTTGTGTCCTTCCAAAATTTACGTTGAAATGTAATCCCCAAGGCAACAGCATTAAGACATGGGGCCTTTAGAGGGTGATTAGGTCATGAGATTTTTCACCCTCGTGAATGCAAAAAGGGCCTTAAAAAGAAGTGGAGGGAAGTAGCAAGGCCCTCTTTGCCCTTTTGCCCTTCTGACATTTGAGAACACAGTAAAAAAGATATCATCTTAGAAGCAGAGAACAGGCTCCCACCAGGCAACAAACCTGCTGCTACCTTGATCTTGGACTTCCCAGCCTCTAGAACTGTGAGAAAATAAATTTTGTTCTTTAAAAATTAAACAATGTCAGGTAGTTTGTTAGAGCAACACAAATGAACTAAGACGTAACATCATTTTTCCCTATTTACTGATGACCAGAGGAGCTCTTGTAGCAAAAATTGTCCCACATCTCCTCACCCTTCACTGACGTCTGACCCCACCCATTCTTCCCCTGACTCTGTCTCATGATAGCCCATTAGTCCAGATTATTCTGAAACAGCTATCACATTCCACTACTGAATACTGTGATTCTATTAACTACCCTATAGGATCTTTTATTTTGAATTATCTTGTGAAAAAAAAAAGCTAAATGCACACAAAAAATGACAATACAGTAAAAGTGCAAATCCATGAGAAGAGCAGATATGAAAATCAAAATAAAGCAACATTCCTTTCTTAATTTTCTCACATTGTTTCCAAGATCTCTCTTTGATCTAAAAGACATTGAAGTCTAAGCTACCAACAGTTTCCCTAGACATTACTCCACAAACAGTTGCAAATAGGGTTTTAGAAATTCTGCACTCTCTACTCCCATTGAGAAGCTGATCTTCATACAAGTGGGGTTCAGAAAAACTTCCCGAGGGGAAAAAAATAATTTAGAAAAACATAAATCAAAACAGGCATTATTATTTTTTATTTAAAAAGTTTTCCACGGGGCATGGTGGCTCACACCTGTAATCCCAGGACTTCAGAGGGCCAAGGCAGGTTGATCAAGAGGTCAGGAGTTCGAAACCAGTCTGGCCAACATGGTGAAACCCTGGCTCAACTAAAGATACAAAAATTAGCTGCATGTGGTGGCACGTGCCTGTAATCCCAGCTACTTAGGAGGCTGAGGCAGGAGAATTGCTTGAACCCAGGAGGGAGAGGTTGCAGGGAGCTGAGATTGCACCACTGCACTCCAACGTGGGCAACAGAGCAAAACTCCATCTCAAAAAAAAAAAAAAAGTTGTTTCAAATAAAATTGAATTTAGTACAAATTCAATACAATTCACATTCTTCTACATTGGTAGTGCCATGCTAAGAATTATCCAAGTACTTTTCACATACCAAGACTTTATCCTCCAAAACATTTTTTTTTCCAGTTATCTTGGTCTTCTCATGCTACAGATAAGGAAAGTGAGACAAGGTCAGTACCTTGCCTAGGGCCATATGGGTAAAAAGTTGATAGAGCAGGGTTTAGACCTGTGCTGTCTCATTTCTTGGTCCAGGCTTTTAGCCACATTGATGGTATATCACTTCTTTTAGGAAAGTCATTTGACAAAATAACTCAAGAGGAATGAAAATAGCCATGAATTTTAAACTCTCAATCTCACTTTTAGGAAATCAAGAATATAAATTTGTCAATATCTATATTCATGTAGATGTTTATCTCAGCATCACATATAATAGCAAAAAATCTAAACATTCAGCAACAGTGTAATAAAGTTACATTAAGCAGTCTTTGATGATTATATTATGGAAGCAGAGTAGCAGCATAAAATGTTATAGAAAAAAGCTATTCAATGCTATTTTTACAATGATTATGAAGTACAAATTATATCTGTGAAAAAATAACTTCAAAGATTTTTAACAAACATGATGTGTGTTAAATGAAACTTATGCTTCATTTTGACTTACTATACTGACAAGCCATAGCTTACTTCAGAGAAAAAACTGCCTTTCTAAAAACTTAAATCTTCTCATACACATCAAATGTGGCAAGAAGAAGAGCTTTTAATATAAATCAAGAGACAGATTATCTAGGGAAATCTTGAGCTCAAATGTAAGATTTTAAAAATCCACGTAAGTGTATAGCATTCCAATCTACAATCATCTGATCTTTGGCAAACCTGACAAAAACAAGCGATGAGCAAAGGATTCCTTGTTTAATAAATGGTGTTGGGAAACTGGCTAGCAACGTGCAGAAAGCAGAAACTGGACCCCTTCCTGACACTTTACACTAAAATTAACTCCAGATGGATTAAAGATTTAAACATAAGACCTAACATCATAAAAACCCTAGAGGAAAACCTAAGCAAAACCATTCATGACATAGGCACAGGCAGGTACTTCATAACTAAAACACCAAAAGCATTGGCAACAAAAGCCAAAATAGACAAATGGGATCTAATTAAACTTCAGAGCTTCTGTACAGCAAAAGAAACAATCATTACAGTGAACTGGTAACCAACAAAATAGGAATAGGAATAGGATTTCTGAGCAGGGCATTTCTGAGAATGGAAACAATTTTTGCAATCTACCCATCTGACAAAGGGCTAATATCCAGAATCTACAAAGAACTAAAACAGATTTACCAGAAAGAAAACAAACAAACCCACTGAAAAGTGGGTGAAGGATATGAACAGACACTTTTCAAAAGAAGATATTTATGAAGCCAACAAACATATTTTAAAAATGCTCATCAAAGTCATTAAAGAAATGCAAATCAAAATCACAGTCAGGTATCATCTCACACCACATAGAATGGTGATCATTAAAAAATCAGGAGACAGAGGTGGATCCAAGATGGCCAAATAGGAACAGCTCTGGAGTGCAGTTCCCAGGAAGAACTGCTCAGAGGGTGAGTGATCACCACATTTCCAAATGAGTTATTATTGCCCACTGACCAGGAGATTCCTGGACAGAAAAGCACCATGAGTTTCCAGCACAGCTGTTTCAACCAGCACAGTGGGTCTCCGCACAGAAACTCACACAAATCTGAGTGGCCATTTCAACTGGTGCCCGGAATGCCTGGGAGACAGAGCCACCCATTCAACTAAAAAAAAGACAGTTGAAACAGGGAGCCAGGTGTTCTGGCTCGGCAGGTCCCACCCACATAGAGACCAGCAATCTGAAACACTTTGGATTGAGAGTTTCACAGCAAGTTCAGAGGAACCCTGGACAGTCCAGCTCAGTAGGGGGAAGGGCATCTGCCATTACCGAGGCAGTCCGCCACTATGGAGGCACTCCGCCACTACTGAGGCACTCCGCCACTACTGAGGCACTCTGCCACTACCGAGGCACTCTGCCACTACCAAGGGAGTCTGCCACTACTGAAGGAGTCTGCCACTACTGAGGCAGACTGCCATTACTGAGGCGGAATGCAGTTACCAAGGCAATTCTAACTATAGCTCTATAAACAAAACCACAAGGAAGTTTACACAGCAGCTGGGCAGAGCCCATTGCAGCTGTACAACACCTCTGCTGGCATACTGTGACTAAGTTACCTCCTACCTGGGCAGGGCATCTCTGGAAAAAAAAGGCAGCAGCACATCAGGAACTTATATATAAAGCCACACCTTCCCAGAACAGAGCACCTGGGGGAAAAAAGCAATTATGAGTTCCACTGCAGCAGACTTAAGTGTACCTGCCCAGCAGCTCTGAACGGAACAAAGAAGCTCACAGCTCAGCACTTGAGCTCCTATACTAGACAGACTGTCTCCTCAAGCATCTCTGACTCCCATTTATCCAAAAAGACACCTAATAAAGGAGACCTCAGGCTGACAGCTCAGCACTTGAGCTCCTATACGAGACAGACTGTCTCCTCAAGCATCTCTGACTCCCATTTATCCAAAAAGACACCTAATAAATGAGACCTCAGGCTGGCAGGTATCCTTCTGGAACTAAGATAACAGAAGAAGAAACTGGCAGCAACTCTTACTGTTTGGCAGCTGCTGCAGGTGATTCCCAGCAAGCAGGGTCTGGAGTGGACCTCTGGCAGTCCTACAGCAGAGAGGCCTGACTGGTAGAAGGAAAACTAAAAAACAGAAATAACTTTATAATCAACAAAAAGGATGTCCACTCAGAGACCCCATCTGAAGGTTGCCAACTACAAAGACCACAGGTAGATAAATCCACAAAGATGGAAAGAAAACAGTGCAAAAAGAATAAAAACACCAAAAACTACAATGCCTCTCCTCCTACAATGGATCACAACTACTCATCAGCAAGGGAACAAAGCTGGATGCAGAATGAGTCTGATGAATTGACAGAAACAGGCTTCAGAAGGTAGGTAATAATAAACTTCTCTGAGCTAAACAAACATGTTGTATGCAATGCAAACAAACCAAGAACATTGAATAAAGGTTTCACAAAATGCTAACAAGAATAAACAGCTTAGAGAAGAATATAAATGACCTAATAGAGCTGAAAAACACAACACAAGAACTCACAAAACATACACAAGTTTCAATAGCCAAATTGACCAAGCAGAAGAAAGGCTATCAGAGATTGAAGATCAACTCAATGAAATAAAATGAGAAGATTGGAGAAAAAAGAGTGAAAAGAAATGAACAAAGCCTCCACGAAATATGGGATTATGTGAAAGGACCTAATCTATGTTCAATAGGTGTATCTGAAAGTGATGGTGAGAATGAATCCAAGCTGGAAAATACTCTTCAGGATATTATCCAGTAAAACATCTGCAACCTAGCAAAGCAGGCCAATATTCAAGTCCAGGAAATACAGAAAACACCACAAAGATATTCCTCAAGAAGAGCAACCCCAAGGCACACAATCAACAGATTCACCAGGGTTGAAAGGAAGGAGAGAATGCTAAGGGCAGCCAGAGAGAAAGGTCGGGTTACCCACAAAGGGAAGCCCATAAGACTCACAGCAGATCTCTCAGCAGAAACCCTACAAGCCAGACTAGAGTGGAGGCCAACATTCAACATCCTTAAAGAAAAGAACTTTCAACCCAGAATATCCTATCCAGCCAAACTAAGCTTCATAAGTGAAGGAAAAATAAAATCCTTTGCGAACAAGCAAGCACTCAGACATTTCATCACCACCAAACCTGCTTTACAAGAGCTCCTGAAAGAGGCTCTACACATATAAAGGAACAACAAGTACCAGCCACTCCAAAAACATACCAAATGGTAAAGAGCATCAACACAATCAAGAATCTGCATCACCTAACGGGCAAAACAGCCAGCTAGCATCAAAACTGCATTATCAAATTCAGACAAGACAACATTAACCCTAAATGTAAATGGACTAAGTGCCCCAATCAAAAGACGCAGACTGGCAAATTGGATAAAAAGCCAAACCCCATCAGTGTGCTGTATCCAGGAAACTGATCTCACAAGCAAGGATACACAAAGGCTCAAAATAAAGGGATGGAGGAAGATTTACCAAGCAAATGGAGAGCAAAAAAAAAGCAGGAGTTGCAATTCACATCTCTGATAAAATAGACTTTAAAGCAACAAAGATTAAAAGAGACAAAGAAGTACATTAAATAATGGTAAAAAGATCAATGCAACAAGAAGAGCTAACAATCCTAAATATATACGCACACAATACAGGAGTACCCAGATACATAAGGTAAGTTTTTAATGACTTACAAAGAGACTTAAAGTCTCCCACTATTATTATGTGAGAGTCTAACACCCCATTGTCAATATTAGACAGATCAACAAGACAAAAAATTAACAACGATGTCCAGGACTTGAACTCAGACCTGGAACAAGCAAACCTAATAGATATTTACAGAACTCTCCACCCCAAATCCACAGAATATACATTCTTCTCAGCACCACATCACACCTACTCTAAAATTGACCACATAATTGGAAGCAAATCACTCCTCAGCAAATGCAAAAGAATGGAAATCATAACAAACAGTCTCTCAGACCACAGTGCAATCAAGTTAGAGGTCAGAATGCAGAAACTAACTCAGAACTGCACAGCTTTATGGAAACTGAACAACTGGCTCTTGAATGTTGACTGGATAAACAATGAAATGAAGGCAGAAATAAAGATGTTCTTCAAAACCAACGAGAACAAAGACACAATGTACCAGAATCTCTGGTACACATTTAAAGCAGTCTCTAGAGGGAAATATATAGCAACAAATGCCCACATGAAAAGCAAGGAGAGATCTAAATCAACACCCTACAGTCAAAATTGAAAGAGCGAGAGGAGCAAGATGAAAAAGACTCAAAACCTAGCAGAAGACAAGAAATAACTAAGATCAGAGCAGAACTGAAGGAGATAGACACACAAAAAAACCCTTCAAAAAAATCAATAAATCCAGGAGCTGGTGTTTTTAAAAGACCAACAAAATAGACCACTATCCAGATTAATAAAATAGAAAAGAGAGAATAACCAAATTGATGCAATAAAGAATGATAAAGGGGATATCACCACAGATTCCACAGAAATTCAAACCATCATCTGAGATTATTACCAACAACTCTATGCACATAAACTAGTAAACCTGGAAGAAATGGATAAATTACTGGACACCTGCCTCCTCCCAAGCCTAAACCAGGAAGAAGTGGAAACCCTGAATAGACCAGTAACAAGGTCTGAAGTTGAGGCAGCAATTAAGAGCCTACCACCCAAAAAAAGCCCAGGTCCCGATGGGTTCACAGCCGAATTCTACCAGACATACAAAGAGGAGCTGGTACCATTCCTTCTGAAACTATTCCAAATAATCCAAAACGAGGGAATCCTTCCCAAATCATTTTATGAGACAAACATCATCCTAATACCAAAACCCAGCAGAGACTCAACAAGAAAAGAAAACTTCAGGCCAATATCCATGATGAACATAGATGCAAAAATCTTCAAGAAAATACTGGCAAGCCAATTGCAACAGCACATCAAAAAGCTTATCCACCATGATCAAGTAGGCTTCATCCCAGGAATGCAAGGCTGGTTCAACATATGCAAATCTATAAACATAATTCACCACATAAACAGAACCAAAGACAAAAACCACATGATTATCTCAATAGATGCAGAGAAGGCCTTTGACAAAATTCAACAGACTTTTATGCTAAAAACCCTCAATAAACTAGGTATTGACGGAACGTATCTCAAAATAATAAGTTATTTACACAAACCAACAGCCAATATCATACTGAATGGGCAAAAACTGGAAGCATTCCCTTTGAAATCTGGCACTATACAAGGATGCCCTCTCTCAACACTCCTATTCAATATAGTACTGGGAGTTCTAGCCAGAGCAATCAGGCAAGAAAAATAAAGGATATTCAAATAGGAAAGAAGGAAGTCAAATTGTCTCTATTTGCAGAGGACATGATTGTATATCTAGAAAACTCCATTGTCTCAGCCCAAAATCTCCTGAAACTGATAAGCAACTTCAGCAAAGTCTCAGGATATAAAATCAATGTGCAAAAATCACAAGCATTCCTATACACCAATAACAGACTTAAAGAGAGCCAAATCAAGAATGAAATGCCATTCACAATTGTAACAAAGAGAATAAAATACCTAGGAATACAACTAGCAAGGAACGTAAAAGACCTCTTCAAGGAGAACTACAAGCCACTGCTCAATGAAATAAGAAGGACACATAGATGGAGAAACATTCCATGTTCATGGTTAGGAAGAATCAATATCGTAAAAATGGCCATACTGCCCAAAGTAATTTACAGATTCAATGCTATCCCCATCAAGCTACCAATGACCTTCAAAGAACTGGGAAAATACACCTTAAACTTCATATGGAACCAAAAGAGAGCCCGCATAGCCAAGTCAATTATAAGCAAATGAATAAAGCGGGAGGCATCACACTACCAGACTTCAAACTATACTGCAAGGTTACAGTAATCAAAATATCATGGTACTGGTACCAAAACAGAGATATAGACCAATGGAACAGAACAGAGGCCTTGGAAGCAACACAACGTATCTACAACCATCCGATCTTTGACAAAACTGACAGAAACAAGCAATGGGGAAAGGATTCCCTGTTTAATAAATGATGTTGGGAAAACTGGCTAGCCATGTGCAGAAAGCAGAAACTGGATTCCTTCCTGACACCTTACACTAAAATTAATTCCAGGTGGATTAAAGACTTAAACATAAGACCTAATGCCATAAAAACCCTAGAAGAAAATCTAGGCAAAACCATTTATGACATAGGCGTAGGCAAGGACTTCATGACCAAAACACCAAAAGCATTGGCAACAAAAGCCAAAATAGACAAATGGGACCTAATCAAACTCCACAGCTTCTGCACAGCAAAAGAAACAGTCACTAGAGTGAATCAGTAATCAACAGAATGGAAAAAATGTTTTGCAATCTACCCATCTGACAAAGGGCTGATATCCAGAATCTACAAAGAACTAAAACAGATTTACAAGAAAAAAACAAACAAACCCATTCAAAAGTGGGTGAAGGATATGAACAGACACTTTACAAAAGAAGACATACAGGAGGCCAACAAACATATGAAAAAATGCTCATCATCACTGGTCATTAGAGAAATGCAAATCAAAACTACATTGAGATACCATTTCATGCCAGTTAGAATGGCAATCATTAAAAAATCTAGAGACAACAGATGCTGGAGAGGATGTGGAGAAATAGGAACACTTTTACACTGTCGGTTGTGAGTGTAAATTAGTTCAACCATTGTGGAAGACAGTGTGGCGATTCCTTAAGGACCTAGAAATAGAAATTCCATTTGACCCAGCAATCCCATTACTGAGTATAAATCCAAAGGATTATAAATCATTCTATCCCATTACTGAGTATAAATCCAAAGGATTATAAATCATTCTACTATAAGGACACATGCACATGAATGTTCATTGCAGCACTGTTCACAATAGCAAAGACCTGGAACCAACCCAAATGCCCATTGATGGTAAACTGGACAGGGAAAATGTGGCACATATACACCATGGCATATTATGCAGCCATCAAAAACGATGAGTTCGTGTCCTTTGTAGGGACATGGATGAACCTGGAAACCATCGTTCTCAGCAAACTGACACAAGAATAGAAAATCAAACACCACATGTTTTCACTCATAGGTGGGTGTTGAACAATGAGAACACATGGACACAGGGAGGGGAGCACTATACACTCGGGTCTGTTGGGGGGAAATGGGGGAGACAGTCAGGGATGGGGAGTTGGGGAGAGATAGCATGGGGAGAAATGCCAGATATAGGTGAAGGGGAGGAAGGCAGCAAATCACACTGCCATGTGTGTACCTGTGCAACTATCTTGCATGTTCTTCAAATGTACCCCAAAACCTAAAATGCAATTTTTAAAAAAAAGGATATAGCACTTCTGACAGGATTGTAATTGTTACCTCTTTGGATGGCATTTGACAAGTATTTAAAACCATAAACCAGGCAAATTCCCAATCTATATTCTATAAATATTTTTAGAAAATGATTTTAAGTGTGGAGAGTGCTATGAAACTAAAATTATAAACTTCAATTGGGACACCTAATTAGAAAAGAATGTAACCTTGAATGGAAGAGGTGCCTGAGGAAGTCAAGTTTATGCTTCAATTTGGAAGGACTGGTCTGAGCCAGGTGAAGATGTGGTGGAACGAAGTATAGACCACTAACACCACAGCAGACTGTCCAAAGTTGGGAGAGAGTAGGGCATGTTTAGGAGTTGAAAGTTTATGATAAATTACTTAATAGCTAGTGTACATTATTCGGGTGATGGGATACACTAAAAGCCAAGATTTCACCACTATGTTATACATTCATGTAACAAAACTGCAGTTGTGCCCCTTAAATTCATACAAATTTTTTTAAAAAGAAAGATAACCAGTTTAGAGTGAGACAAGTGTAGAATAGCATTCAGAACTCTGGGTAAGTGGACAGAGGCAGATTCTAGAGCACTCTAAAAGTCATTTCCATAATTTTGGTGGATGTTGACCCTGCATGCTTTGGGAATCCACCAAGAGAGATTCCAGGTAGTTTTGCATGTTTAAATCATTGTTCTTGCAGCAGCAAAGGCAGAAAGGATGAAAAGCAAAAATCTGAAGAGCAGCAAGATTGGAAGCAAGGGTCCACTTAGAAGGCTATTGTTGTGTCCAAGAGAGGATGATGACTTAAAGAGCCCTGGCAACAAGGACAGAGCCAAGAGTGAGAAAGGAGGTAGGTGTAAGCTCCAGAAAATCAAGGCTGTGTGTCTTACCCAAATTCCCCCCTCAAGCCTAGTACAGCATCTGACTCTTCACACTTAATGAGCCTGAATGAGTGAGGGCAAAACAAGAAAAATGAACTCCACTGCTTAAGATATTTATCAGTTCTCACAGTGCTGTAAAGAAATACCTGAGGCTGAGTAATTTATAAGAAAACAGGTTTAATTGTCTCATGTTCTGCAGGCTGGACAGAAAGGATAGTGGTTTCAGCTTCTTAGGAGGCCTCAGGAAACTTACAATCGTGGCAGAAGGCAAATCTTGCATGTCAGAAGCAGGAACAAGAAAGAGAAGGAAGGGGTACCATATACTTTTAAATGACCGGATCTCACTAGAAGTCGTTTACTATCTCAGGGACGGTACCAAGAGACACGGTGTTAAACCATTCATCAGAAATGTTCCTCCATGTTCCAACCACCTTTCACCAGGACCCACCTCCAACACTGGGGATTTAAACTCAACATGAGACTTGAGAGGGGATACAGAGCCAAACGATATCAATCTAGTTGAGCAATGTTTTCAGGCTCTGGAAACAGGGAAGAGAGCCAAGATGTGAATGGGGACTGAAAGAAAAGTCTACTGGTGAAAAATACCCTGTGCCAGGAAGGCCATGTCCCATTAAAACAGAGGTGACTAAATATTTAAAATTGTGTTTTTAAATCTGCTGTACAGAGGAATGCTGGGAAGATGGCCGCCTAAGAACAGCTCAGGACTTCAGCTCCCAGTGAAAGTGCAGAGGGTGAGTGGACGCCGCATTTCCAGACGAACTCTTATTGCCCACAGACCAGGAGATACCCAGGCAGAGGGGTCGCCAGCGTCGCAGTCCCAGCCGGTGTGGCTTTTTTGGCCCCCACGGGGCTGATTCCACCTGCGCGGCTGCTGTGACCACTCCCTGTTGCTGCGGTTCTCCGTACAAAAGCCACTAGTCTGGGAGCCCTCTAAGCTGGCGATCAGAGCCCTGAGACAGCAGAGTCGCCCTTTCATCTGAAATAGCGAGTCAGGCCAGGAGATTCCTAGGCAAAAAATCCGCCAGGAGCCAGCGCCGCAGTTCGAGCCGACTCAGTGAGTCGCAGCATGAGAGATCCCGGCGCCTTTTCAACAAGCGACCTGAAAGCGGGGTCCTTCAACTTAAAAGAAAAGACTCTGAGTCAGGGAGCCAGGTGATCAGGCTCGGTTGGTCCCACCCCTCCACCCCCAACAACAACGAAAACAAAAACAGTAATTGGAAACCCTCTGGGTTGAGTCCTTCAAACCAAGCACAGCTGAACCCGAACGGTCTGGCTCTGTGGGGGAGGGGCTTCCGCCATTACTGAGACTCTCCACCACTACGGAGGCAGGCTGCTGTTGCCGAGGCAACCCGTCGTTGCCGAGGCAACCTGCCACAACAGAGAGAGTCCACCATAACAGAGGCGGGGCCACCGTTGCCAAGACAGTTCTAACTACGCCCTTATAAAAAGGACTACAGGGAAGAGCTCAGGGCAGCTGGGCGGAGCCCACAGCAGCTCAGCAAAGCCCCTGCGGGCAGGCAGTGGCTAGGCATGCTGTTAGCAGGGTGGGTCAGACCTGAAAGAAAAATCAAAAAAGGCAGTAGTGCAATGGAAACTCATAAAGCTCCAACTCCCTGGGACAAAGACAGACAACAGGTGGATAAACCCACAAAAATGGGAAAGAAACCAGCGCAAAAAGGATGAAAACTCCCGAAACCAGAACACCTCTCCTCCTAAAAGGGATCACAACTCCTCACCAGCAAGGGAACCAGACCGGATGGAGAAGGAGGGTGATGAAATGACAGAATCAGACTTCAGAAGATGGGTAGTAAGAAACTACAGTGAGCTAAAAGAACATGTTCTAACCCAACGCAAAGAAACTAGGAACCTTGAAAAAAGATTGGACGAACTGCTAACGAGAATGAACAGCATAGAAAGGAGTATAAGTGAATTGATGGAGCTGAAAAATGCAACACGAGAACTTTGTGAAGCATGCACAAGCTTCAACAGCTGAATTGACCAAGCAGAAGAAAGGATATCAGAGGTCGAAGATCAACTCAATGAAATAAAAAGAGAAGGCAACAACAGAGAAAAAAGCACAAAAAGGAACGAACAAAATCTGCAAGAAATGTGGGACTATGTGAAAAGACCTAATCTACATCTGATAGGTGTACCTGAATGTGATGAAGAGAATGAATCCAAGCTGGAAAATACTCTTCAGGATATTATCCAGGAAAACTTCCCCAACCTAGCAAGGCAGACCAATATTCAAATCCAGGAAATACAGAGAACATCACAAAGATATTCCTCAAGAAGAGCAACCCCAAGGCACATAATCGTCAGATTCACCAGGGTTGAAATGAAAGAGAAAATGCTAAGGGCAACCAGAGAGAAAGGTTGGGTTACCCACAAAGGGAAGCCCATTAGACTCACAGCAGATCTCTCAGCAGAAACCCTACAAGCCAGAAGAGATTGGGGGCCAATATTCAACATCCTCAAAGAAAAGAACTTTCAACCCAGAATCTCCTATCCAGCCAAACTCAGCTTCATAAGTGAAGGAAAAATAAAATCCTTTGTGAACAAGCAAGCACTCAGAGATTTCATCACCACCAAACCTGCTCTACAAGAACTCCTGAAAGAGGCTCTACACCTATAAAGGAACAACCAGTACCAGCCACTCCAAAAACACACCAAATGGTAAAAGAGCATCAACACAATCAAGAATCTGCATCAACTAACCAACAAAACAGCCAGGTAGCATCAAAATGACAGTATCAAATTCACACATAACAATACTATCCCTAAATGTCAATGGACTAAATGCCCCAATCAAAAGACACAGACTGGCAAATTGGATAAAAAGCCAAAACCCATCAGTGTGCTGTATCCAGGAAACCCATCTTACATGCAAGGATACACAAAGGCTCAAAATAAAGGATGGAGGAAGATCTACCAAGCAAATGGAGAGCAAAAAAAGGCAGGAGTTGCAATTCTCATCTCTGATAAAACAGACTTTAAAGCAACAAAGATCAAAAGAGACAAAGAAGGACATTACATAATGGTAAAAGGATCACTGCAACAAGAAGAGTTCACGATCCTAAATATATACGCACCCAATACAGGAGCACCCAGTTACATAAGGCAAGTTCTTAATGACTTACAAAGAGACTTAGACTCCCACACAATAATAGTGGGAGACTTTAACACCCCATTGTCAATATTAGACAGATCAACCAGACAGAAAATCAACAAGGATATCCAGGACCTGAATACAGACCTGGAACAAGCAAATCTAATAGACATTTACAGAACTCTCCACCCCAAATCCACAGAATATACATTCTTCTCAGCACCACATCACACCTACTCTAAAATTGACCACATAATTGGCAATAAATCACTCCTCAGCAAATGCAAAAGAACAGAAATCATAACAAACAGTCTCTCAGACCACAGTGCAATCGAGTTAGAACTCAGAATGCAGAAACTAACTCAGAACCGCACAGCTTCATGGAAACTGAACAACTTGCTCTTGAATGTTGACTGCATAAACAATGAAATGAAGGCAGAAATAAAGATGTTCTTTGAAACCAATGAGAATGAAAACACAACATACCAGAATCTCCGGGACACATTTAAAGCAGTCTCTAGAGGAAAATATATAGCAATGAGTGCCCACATGAGAAGAAAGGAGAGATCTAAAATTGACACCCTATCATCAAAATTGAAAGAGCTAGAGGAGCAAGATCAAAAAAACTCAAAACCTAGCAGAAGACAGGAAATAACTAAGATCAGAGCAGAACTGAAGGAAATAGAGACACAAAAAACTCTTCAAAAAATCAATAAATCCAGGAGCTGGTTTTTTGAAAAGATCAACAAAATAGACCACTAGCCAGATTAATAAAAAAGAAAAGAGAGAATAACCAAATTGATGCAATAAAAAACGATAAAGGGGATATCACCACAGATTCCACAGAAATCCAAACCATCATCAGAGATTATTACAAACAACTCTATGCACATAAACTAGTAAACCTGGAAGAAATGGATAAATTCCTGGACACCTGCATCCTCCCAAGCCTAAACCTGGAAGAAGCCGAAACCCTGAATAGACCCATAACATGGTCTGAAGTCGAGGCAGCAATAAAGTGCCTACCACCCAAAAAAAGCCCAGGTCCAGATGGGTTCACAGCTGAATTCTACCAGACATACAAAGAGGAGCTGATACCATTCCTCCTGAAACTATTCCAGACAATCCAAAAAGAGGGAATCCTTCCCAAATCATTTTACGAGACAAACATCATCCTGATACCAAAACCCGGCAGAGACTCAACAAGAAAAGAAAATTTCAGGCCAATATCCATGATGAACATAGATACAAAAATCTTCAATAAAATACTGGCAAACAGATTGCAACAGCATATCAAAAAGCTCATCCACCATGATCAAGTAGGATTCATCCCGGGGATGCAAGGCTGGTTCAACATACGCAAGTCCGTAAACGTAATTCACCACATAAACAGAACCAAAGACAAAAACCACATGATTATCTCAATTGATGCAGAGAAGGCTTTCTACAAAATTCAACACCCCTTTATGCTAAAAACCCTCAATAAACTAGGTATTGAAGGAACGTATCTCAAAACAATAAAAGCTATTTACAACAAACCAACAGCCAATATCATACTGAATGGGCAAAAACTGGAAGCATTCCCTTTGAAATCTGGCACTAGACAAGGGTGCCCTCTGTCACCACTCCTATTCAATATAGTACTGGAAGTTCTAGCCAGAGCAATCAGGCAAGAAAAAGAGATAAAGGGTATCCAAATTGGAAAGGAGGAAATCAAATTGTCTCTATTTGCAGATGACATGATTGTATATCTGGAAGACCCCATCATCTCAGCCCAAAATCTTCTGAAACTGATAAACAACTTCAGTAAAGTCTCAGGATACAAAATCAACGTGCAAAAATCACAAGCATTCCTATACACCAGTAATAGACTTCAAGAGAGCCAAATCAAGAACGAACTGCCATTCACAATTGCTACAAAGAGAATAAAGTACCTAGGAATACAACTAACAAGGAACGTAAAGGACCTCTTCAAGAACTACAAGCCATTGCTCAATGAAATAAGAGAGGATACAAACAGATGGAGAAACATTCCATATTCATGGTTAGGAAGAATCAACATCGTGAGAATGGCCATACTGCCCAAAGTAATTTACAGATTCAACGCTATTCCCATCAAGCTACCAATGACCTTCTTCACAGAACTGGAAAAAAACACCTTAAACTTCATATGGAAGCAAAAGAGAGCCCGCATAGCCAAGTCAATTCTAAGCAAAAAGAACAAAGCAGGAGGCATCACACTACCGGACTTCAAACTATACTACAAGGCTACAGTAATCAAAACAGCATGGTACTGGTACCAAAACAGAGATATAGACCAATGGAACAGAACAGAGGTCTCAGAGGAAATACAACATACCCACAACCATCTGATCTTCGACAAACCTGACAAAAACAAGCAATGGGGAAAGGACTCCCTGTTTAATAAATGGTGTTGGGAAAACTGGCTAGCCATGTGCAGAAAGCAGAAACAGGACCCCTTCCTGACACCTTACACCAAAATTAACTCCAGATGGATTAAAGACTTAAACATCAGACCTATTACCATAAAAACCTTAGAAGAAAATCTAGGCAAAACCATTCAGGACATAGGTGTAGGCAAAGACTTCATGACCAAAACGCCAAAAGCAATGGCAACAAAAGCCAAAATAGACAAATGGGACCTAATCAAACTCCACAGCTTCTGCACGGCAAAAGAAACAGTTAGTAGAGTGAATCGGCAACCAACAGAATGGGAAAAAAATTTTGCAGCCTACCCATCTGACAAGGGTCTGATATCCAGAATTTACAAAGAACTAAAGCAGATCTACAAGAAAAAAACAAACAAGCCTATTCAAAAATGGGCGAAGGATATGAACAGATACTTTACAAAAGAAGACATACAGGAGGCCAACAAACATATGAAAAAATGCTCATCATCACTGGTCATCAGAGAAATGCAAATCAAAACCACATTGAGATACCATCTCACACCAATTAGAATGGCGATCATTAAAAAATCGGGAAACAATAGATGCTGGAGAGGATGTGGAGAAATAGGAACACTTCTACACTGTTGGTGGGAATGTAAATTAATTCAACCATTGTGGAAGACAGTGTGGTGATTCCTCAAGGACCTAAAAATAGAAATCCCATTTGACCCAGCAATCCCATTACTGGGTATATATCCAAAGGATTATAAATCATTCTACTACAAGGACACGTGCACACGAATGTTCATTGCAGCACTGTTTACAATAGCAAAGACCTGGAACCAACCCAAATGCCCAACGATGATAGACTGGATAGGGAAAATGTGGTACATATACACCATGGAATATTACGCAGCCATCAAAAACGATGAGTTCACGTCCTTTGTAGGGACATGGATGAACCTGGAAACCATCATTCTCAGCAAACTGACACAAGAGCAGAAAATCAAACACCGTATATTCTCACTCATAGGTGGGTGTTGAACAATGAGAACACATGGACACAGGGAGGGGAGCACTACACACTGGGGTCCGTTGGGGGGAAATGGGGGAGGGACGGAGGGTAGGGAGGTGGGAAGAGATAGCATGGGGAGAAATGACAGATACAGGTGAGGGGACGGAAGGCAGCAAACCACACTGCAATGTGTGTACCTATGCAACAATCTTGCATGTTCATCACATGTACCCCAAAACGTAAAATGCAATTTAAAAAAAAAATCTGCTGTACATGGTATTGGCTTCATAGAGTGGCATTGGATGGATGCATGGACTAAGAATATGGAGTAGGAGTGTGGAAAGCAGCCTTTACAGCTGAGAGAAGGAACTGGGAACCACACAGCAGAAATGGCCAGCTTTATAGGTTGATTCAGAAGAAATGCAGACACCATCGCCCCTTACCCTTCCCTGTAAAAAACACCTCAGCACAGAGGTCAGCCTGGGGGTTTGCAGATAATCTGTAAAACTGTATTACACTGAAACAGAAAACATTGGCAAAGGAAGGATTTGAGTAGAAATGATGGTAACTTCAGTTTGGGGCTGTTGAGGTTTCTGTTGTACATCCAGGTGGGCAAAGATTTATGCACATTATGAGATTTAGAAAATCAGGAATGTCTAATAATTGTAGAAAGGAAATATTTCAGTAAATCACAACATAAAAACTTAGAAATTATGGAGCCAGAAAAAATTGTATTTACAAAGGAATGTCAATGTCATTTTATCTAAATTGGTGCTGCAAACAGAATACTGCAGGACCAAACGCAGCCCAGTAGTGTATTTTGTTTGGTCACTGTTCAGTAAGGTTTGAATTTCAGCACCATGATAAAGTATGCATTCACAAGCAAGCCACAGTCCTCACCATGCCCTATCATTGCATAATCTGCTGCACTGAGTTTGAATGCTCTGAAAGGTTTATTCCAAAATCGTTAATAGCAGGCTAGGAATATTAATGTGGTTATCACAGAGAATCCCAGGAAATTTTTACTTTCTGTGCATTACATAATTGATTTTATACCAAATATATATTCTTACTGTTTTTTTTTTTTTTAAGACAGACTCTCACTGTGTCACCCAGGCTGGAGTGCAGTGGCACCATCTCGGCTCACTGCAACTTCTGCCCCCTGGGTTCAAGTGATTCTTCTGCCTCAGTCTCCCAAGTAGCTGGGACTAAAGACACCCACAACCATGCCCAGCTAATTTTTGTATGTTTTAGTAGAGACAGTGTTTACTATGTTGGCCAGGCTGGTCTTGAACTCCTGACTTTATGATCTGCCCACCTTGGCCTCCCAAAGTGCTGGGATTACAGACATGAGCCACCATGCCCAGTCTATTACTTTAATGATCAGAAAAAAAAAAATATTTAGAAGAAAAAGTTCCAAAATGTAAATGGTAGAAGTTAGGTGGTGTTTACATTATTCTTTACAATTATTTTTGTTTAATAGGCACATATCACTTTTGCAGTAAGATTAAAAATATACTAAAAAGTATATGGCAAATATTTTTAAATCATACTTAAGAGAAATTATAATTTGCTAACGGAATAATGCCAAAATTTAGTCAGAAAAATGTGTATAAAAGTTTAAGAATATATTTGAGCTAGGAACAAAGCCTTTGTCTAAGGAAAAAAATAATGTAACAGTATCTCCCTCTCAGTTTATCTGCAACCTAGCCATATTTCAATACTTCAAATTTTTCCTCTTCAAGACACTTCTCACAGTAAAACCTCATTTTGTATCCCTCGTCTGTCAAATAATTGCCAAATTATACGACAATTTATCTCTCATATTTATCCAATTCGTATATGATTTCTTGCACTGAAAAACACCTTGCTTTACATACTGTATGTTTATTTTAGTAAATTTACTTCTTTCTTCATCTAGGTTAAAAGTCGATGAGAAGCCTGGATGCAGTGGCTCAAGTCTGTAATTCCAGCACCTTGGGAAGCGGAGGCAGGCAGATCACCTGAGGTCAGGGGTTGGAGACCAGCACGGCCAACATGGAGAAACACTGTCTCCACTGAAAATACAAAAATTAGCTGCATGTGATAGCACATGCCTGTAATCCCAGCTACTCAGGAGGCTGAGTGATAAGAATCGCTTCAACCCAGGAGGCGGAGGTAGCAGTGAGCCGAGATCGCACCACTGCACTCCGGTCTGGGCAACAGAGTGAGAGAGACTCCATCTCAAAAAAAAAAAAAGTCCATGAGAAAAGAAAACATGTTCATTTCTTACCGTACTCAACACAGTGAGTTACACATAAAAGTCCTCAATTTGCATTTGTAGTCTGATTTTTACCAAAAAAGGTCATGTTTATTTCAAACCGGTAATCTTTTCTATTTTACTTGGTAGGGTTTTCTATCCATTAAGATCATTTTTAAAGTTTAAGGGATAGAAGAGCTAGAGATAATAGTACATTTTAAACTGCAGTATTAATATTACCTGGATATGATCATTTTGTGGAACACAATCAGCAAAAACTTAAATGGATAAATATATTTTCTGAAACAAAGGAATTTACACAGATCGAAATTTGTATAAAATGAGCCTCTGGTTTGCGCAAATAAACCCATTTCCTGATATACAAATTTTATAATTAAAAATTGCCTTGTGTTGATGTTCTCTGTGATGACTGCTTTGGGCAAAAATGCAGTTCTCCGGCAAGCTTTTTGTCTGAACACCAGAATCTTTATTGTTTCATGTAGTTTTAAAGATCTGCCTCACAAGTCACCAAGTAAGATTTTCAGATAGCAAGGATCCAATTTCTGATATTAATCAAATTTGCTGAGAAACAATTCCCTTAGTCGCTGGCAAAACTAGAAAATTTCTTTTAGACCTCAATGAGTACTGGTTTCTATTTATCAAGGCAAAAGTCATTATTCCCTCCCAAATACATATATATGTGTGTATGTACATATGTGTGTGTATATATATACACGTATATATATACACACACATATATATATATACGTGTATATATACCCTCCCAAATATATATATGTATGTGCATGTGTGTGTGTGTATATATGTCTATATATCAGGGAATGGGTTTATTTGTGCAAACCAGAGACTCATTTTACACAAATTTCAATCTTATGTAAATTCCTTTGTTTCAGAAAATATATTTATCCACTTAAGTTTTTGCTGATTGTATTCCACAAAATAAGCATACCCAGGTAATGTGAATATTGCAGTTTAAAATGTGCTATTATCTGTATTATCTTTATCTCTTCTATCCTTTAACCTATCATATATATATATATATAATATATATATAAAATATACATATGCCATTTTTAAAATTACTACACTATCTCAAATTAAGATATTCAGCTGATTTTGCATCTACTTGACCATAGGTTTTCAATGGAAAACCCAAGGAAACACAGAGCTCAAACACAGGACATAGCCAACAGGAAGTTAATTTCCCTAATGCATATGTTAGAAAACAATACATTTTTCTTCTTCTTTTTTAATTGCATTTTAGGTTTGGGGGTACATGTGAAGAACATGCAAGATTGTTGCATAGGTACACACATGGCAGTGTGGTTTGCTGCCTTCCTTCCCCTCACCTGTATCTGTCATTTCTCCCCATGCTCTCTCTTCCCACCTCCCAACCCCCCCATTTCCCCTCAACGGACCCCAGTGTGTAGTGTTCCCCTGCCTGTGTCCATGTGTTCTCATTGTTCAGCAACCGCCTATGAGTGAGAACATGCGGTGTTTGATTTTCTGTTCTTGTATCAGTTTGCTGAGAATGATGGTTTCCAGGTTCATCCATGTCCCTACAAAGGACATGAACTCATAGTTTTTGATGGCTGCGTAATATTCCATGGTGTATATGTACCACATTTTCCCTATCCAGTCTATCATCAATGGGCATTTGGGTTGGTTCCAGGTCTTTGCTATTGTGAACTGCAATGAACATTCGTGTGCATGTGTCCTTATAGTATAATGATTTATAATCCTTTGGATATATACCCAGTAATGGGATTGCTGGGTCAAATGGGATTTCTATTTTTAAGTCATTGAGGAATCGCCACGCTGTCTTCCACAATGGTTGAATTAATTTACACTCCCACCAACAATACATTTTTAAGGTAATTAACCGCCTTGTACAAAAAATACAAGTATTTTAAATAATTTAAAAATATAAACATATCTAAGGCCACCCCCACAACACAAAGAGTTGCTTCTACCTAGAGTATCTTCTAAGATAAACAGCACACGAACACAACTGTCATAATTTCTGCAAAGTATTTTCATCCACCAGAACCCTGTAAAGTACATTTAAATGCTCTGTTAACCAGATTGTGGCATCCCTGAGGTCCATACCCTTCTTTCAGCATTGAAGCCAGGTGAACTTGGTTTGAATGCCAGATATTTTACTTAGTGGTTGAGTGGCCTTAAAAGTCCCAATTATTATCTAGCATCTGCTGGACCTTTGCATTTATGATTCTTAATCCTCACCATCATCCTGCAAAGTGTCTATTAATTTCCCCATTTGACAATTAGGAAAATAGCAATACAGTGGCTCAGTGATTTGCTCAAGGTCACAATCTGGAATAGAGCAGAATTCAGATACTAACAGGGGCCTCCCTGAATTCAAAGCTGTTCTACAACACCTGTTTTAGCGTCTCCAAGCCCTGATGTGTTTCACTATAAAATGTGGATAATGATAAAAGCTTTGAAGTGATGTTGTGAGAATTAAAATAGATACTGTAAAAAATGAAAACTGCCTGGCTGATCTCTAGGACTCATTCATCTTATATAACTATAACTTTATACCCTTGAATGATAATTCCCCACTTCCCCCAACCTCCATTCCCTGGCAACTGCCATTTCATTTTCACCTTCTATAAGTTTGACCACCTTTGATACCTCATCTAAGTGGAATCATGCAGCATTTGCTCTTCTGTGACCGACTTGTTTCACTTAGCATAAAGTCTTACAGATCCATCTGTGTTGTTGCAAATGTCAGAATTTTCTTCTTTTAGGCTGATTAATAGTCCTTTGAAAATATATATTTTATATATGCATAAAGTTAGTTATACAAAATGAGTAAGTGCCTGTAAGTTAACTATACAGTATTGCGCATATAAAAATTTAACAGAGCAGACCTTATGTTAAGCATTCTTATCATAAAAAAAAAAAAGAAAAAAGCTCACAAAAAAATTTTTGAAGTGATGGATACATTTACTATCTTGATTGTGGTGATGGTATCAATGATTATGCTTATGTCCTAACTTATCACATTGTATACATTAAATATATGCTGATATTTGTATATAAATTATATCTCAATAAAGCAATTTTTAAAAGTGCCTGGCATAGAACTGGGTCAATGGTGGGCTTGCTCACTTATTCACCCTCATCACCGAGCACTGGCTCTATGCTATGCACTGTGGAAGACACTGAGAGTCTGTGCACAGATGAAGGATGACAGCAGTCTAATTTCCGATATTAATTTTTCTCTCCACCAACACACACACATGCCATACCCTCTCCCCCTCTATACTTCCAGACTGTTTTTCAGTCTTGAAATCCCTATCAGAATGCATGGGAGACAAGTTAAAATCCAAATAGGTCCTTTGAAATTAGGCTCAGAATAAGTTAAGAAATTATCAAAAGTACATTTGTATGTTAAAAGAATATTCTTTGGTCAATAGTTCTTTTCTTAAATTTTCAAAGAAATTTTATCTGCGATGTGAGTGAAAGTAGCCACAGATGGATTTAATCTCCAATTTGATGAGCAGTGTGGAAACATAACAGGACACCAGCAGACTCTGCAGCTTGGCCAGGTGCTGGGGGAAGACAGTGAGGTGCCTCTCCCACTAGGACAGTGCTGGGCCTACAGCAGAAGCTCCAACAGGCAGCCAGAGTTCCGAGCCCAGCAACTGGGGCCCCTTGGGTCAGTCAACAACAGGGGAAAGACAATGTAAAAGTGAGTATTTTCCGAAGTAACATATTTGTGTCTAAACCAAGACTTTCTAGGAAAAATAAAAAGCCAATTCAAAGGAGCAATGTAAATGACAGTACAGAAAGATAGAGAATGAGGGAAAAAAAGAAATACTTGGTGCCAGGGAAGGAGACTTCCAGTGCCCTCATGACATTTAGCCATCTCCAAGATCATTCCCTAAATATCCCTGGGGCATTGTCTGTGAGCCTAGTGATGTGTTGGGCACCATGGATGTACATATGAAGAGATGACAAGGGCTTGTACTTGGGAGCTGCTGGACAACCACCCAATTCTACCTGTCCTCCAGGGTGGGCCTTGGACCAATCCCTAACTCCAGAGACAGGGGGGCTGTGATTGGTGGTGGCTGGTCATGTATTTTCTCTGTGGCTGGGATGGTGGAGAGGGTCAGAGAGACATGCTGGTTGGTAAGAGAAAAAGGCATAAAGGAATAAAGCTCTCAAAAAAAAAAGTATGGGTAAGCAGTGATCTGTCAAAGGAAATATATCGAGAAGACAAAGCATACACCCACTATATTCCTAGCAATTCTGCTGTATATTTAATCCTGTAAGATACAACCCTTACCCTTACAGAGCTCTCATCTTTAAAAACAGACAATATGCCTTTTAAAACATTAATCAAAACAAAAAACTACTCAACAGCCAAAAGTACCAACTGCACTTTCATTATCAAGTCTACAAGATAATAGTACATTGTGAACCTCTGGCAAATGCCTTCTTCAGTTTTTAATTGTTTTAGAATTGTCAGCCTTATGTCAGGTGGAATAGCCTATAGCAAACACTGACTCTTTTCACCACATGTAGGAATATGAATTTCTGGCATCAACATCTGTTTATAATGCAATTACAGGAGAGAAGAAAAAATGGCTCACAGAAAGAAGGCCTAGGGAGAGTGGAGATAAAAGGAGGGAATGAAAAGGCAAAATACTTTAGGGAAGCTATGGACCCCTTAGAAATGAAGAAGCCCATAGGACAATGCATGAAAGTAGACATTTTAAAGATTTTTTAAATCTGGCCAAGCATGATGGTTCATGCCAGTAATCCCAGCACTTTGGGAGGCTGAGGCAGCTGGATCACCTGAGTTGGGAGTTGAAGATCAGCCTGGCCAACACGGTGAAACCCCATCTATACCAAAAATACAAAAATTAACTGGGTATGGTAGCACATGCTTGTAATTCCAGCTATTAGTGAGGCCGAAGGCATGAGAATCATTTGAACCCAGGAGATGGAGGTTGCAGTGAGCTAAGACCGCACCACTGCACTCCAGCCTGGGTAACACAGAGAGACTCTGTCTCAAAAAAAAAAAAAAAAAAAAAAAATCCCAGAATTTTAACTGGTTAATAATAGAACCAGAGAAGAGACGTTATTAGTTACTTCTACATAGTGAGGAAGATTTTTTTTTTTAGGTAAAGCAAGCAATAAAGTTTGTGTTGTTGGTTTTTTCCAGTTATATAACCCCACATCATTACCATCCTCAAGTAAAGAAGTATTCTTAAGCAAAAGTCAGCAGAGTAGCATTTTGCCAGAGAGCATCTGAGAACAGCATAAGGTTAGACCAAAACACATATGAGATTAAAGAACAAAGAGAATCAAGACAGAACGGGGCAGATGTAACAATTCCACTAATCCCCTAGTGAAAGAGAACTGGAGTTAAAAGCATATACACTTCAAGTTGTCAATTTAGTTAGTTTTGTATACACATGTATGTATTCTTCATCTTATCACCTGGTTTGATTAACGTTTACAGTTCAAATCAAAGTATAAATTTGTGTTTTATCTTTTTTGTTGCCATTATAAAACCTAAGTTTAAAAAATCCCATCAGATATTAATGTAAAATATTCTAATCAGGCAGATTGCAGTGACAATTTCCATTCCTAGGACCACCCATCTGGTCAGTAAATATTCATTTACTAAAAGAGCCTTTGGAAATAAATGAAGGCTGCCCATATGTGAACAAGCAAAGCTGTTTATCCAGAGCTTGCTGTAGCATAGGAGTCAGTCACAATCACTTGCATTTGTCAGAGACTCGAAAACAGAGGAGTTAAAAAGCTTCATCCTGGAAATAAGGAAGGCTTCAGGTACATGCTGAGTGGAGGCCTTTGGCATGGGAAAGCTGAGCACATCCTGTGTGCTTGGTCAGGGGAGCTTATTTGACTTTCTTTGTGGTCTCACGTTGGAAGTGGAAAGAAACATTGGGAAGGCTGTCAGTTATTGATGAAGCCCTTACTGTTTTGAGCCAATTGCTACAGAGGTTCTGGTTTGGCTACCTGGACTAATTGCTGCAGGTTGCGTGGTTTTGGTCTCCCTGGCTGGCTGCTGCAGGTCATGGGTCAGAGTTCTATTTTAATACATGGTTGGCCTTATGTGTTTGTATGTTCCGTCTCTCAGGCCTTCAGGCATGCTACAGATCCCCTGCTCAACTGAACTCAACAGCTGTTCACAATTTTTTTCTTTTTCTTTTGACACAGGGTTTCACTCAGTCACCCATGCTAGAGTGCAGTGGTACAATCTGGGCTCACTGCAACCTCGCTTCCTGGGCTCTAGTGATTATCCCACCTCAGTCCCCCAAGTAGCTGGAACTACAGGCACAAGCCACCACACCTGACAAATTTTTCTGTATTTTTTTGTAAAGACAGGATTTCACCATGTGGGCCAAAGTGACCTTGAACCTCTGAGCTCAAGTGATCTATCCGCCTTAGCCTCCCGAAGGTCTACAGTTACAGATGAAAGCCATCACACCTGGTCTTCTGCTGTTCACATTTATTTCCAGTGGTCAAAACACATATCCACTGAGAAAATGGTTTTTAACCTTTATTTTACGCTAAAGTGTACCATCTTTGCCAGTGTGAATTCAAACAAAATTACTATGACAAAGAAATAAGATGAGAAAAAGAAATAAAGAGTATTCAATTAGGAAAAGAGGAAGTCAAATTGTCTCTATTTGCAGTTGACATGATCGTATATTTAGAAGACCCCGTCGTCTCAGCCCAAAATCTCTGAAAGCTGATAAGCAACGTTAGCAAAGTCTCAGGATACAAAATTAATGGCAAAAATCACAAGAATTCCTATACACTAATAACAGACTTAAAGAGAGCCAAATCATGAGTGAACTCCCATTAACAATTGCTACAAAGAGAATAAAATACCTAGAACTACAACTAACAAGGGATGTGAAAGACCTCTTCAAGGAGAACTGTGAACTACTGCTCAAGGAAATCAGAGAGGACACAAACAGATGGAAAAACATTCCATGCTTTTGGGAAGAATCAATATTGTGAAAATGGTCATACTTCCCAAAGTAATTTATAGATTCAATGCTATGCCTATCAAGATACCATTGACTTTCTTCACAGAATTCAAAAAAACACCTTAAACTTCATAAGAAAACAAAAAAGAGCCCTCATAGCCAAGACAATCCTAACCAAAAAAGACAAAGCTGGAAGCATCATGCTACCTGACTTCAAACTATACTACAAGGCCACAGTAATCAAAACAGCATGGTACTGATATCAAAACAGAGATATGGACAAAAGAAACAGAACAGAAACCTCAGAAATAATGCCACACATCTACAACCATCTGATCTTTGATAAACCTGATAAAAGCAATGGGGAAAGGATTCCCTATTTAATAAATGGTGCTGGGGAAAACTGGCTAGCCAAATGAAGAAAGCTGAAATGGGATCCCTTCATTACACCTCACACAACAATTACCTCCAGATGAATTAAAGATTTAAACATAAGATGTAACACCATAAAAACCCTAGAAGAAAACCTAGGCAATACCATTCAGGACATAGGCATGGGCAAAGACTTCATGACTGAAACACCAAAAGCAATGGCAACAAAAGCCAAAATACACAAATTGAATCTAATTAAACTTAAGAGCTTCTGCACAACAAAAGAAACTATCACTAGCATGAACCAGCAACCAACAGAATGGGAAAAAAAAATTTGCAGTCTACCCATCTGACAAAGTGCTAATATTCAGAATCTACAAAGAACAAATTTACAAGAAAAAACAACCCCATCAAAAAGTGGGCAAAGGATATGAACAGACACTTCTCAAAAAAAGACATTTATGCAGCCAAAAAACATATGGATAAAAAGCTAATCACTGGTCATTAGAGAAATGCAAATCAGACCCACATTGAGATACCATCTCATACCAGTTACAATGGTGATTATTACAAAATCAGGAGACAACAGATGCCGGAGAGATGTGGAGAAATAGGAATGCTTTTAAACTGTAGGTGAGAGCGTAAATTAGTTCAACCATTGTGGAAGACAGTGTGGCAATTCCTCAAGGATCTAGAACCAGAAATACCATTTGGCCCAGCAATCCCATTACTGAGTATACACCCAAAGGATTATATATCATTCTATTATAAAGACACATGCACATGTATGTTTATTGCAGCACTGTTCACAATAGCAAAGACTTGGAACCAACCCAAATGCCCATCAATGATAGACTAGGTAAAGAAAATGTGACACACTACATCATGGAATACTATGCAGCCATTAAAAAGGATGAGTTCATGTCCTTTGCAGGGACACGGATGAAACTGAAAACCATCATTCTCAGCAAACTGACACAAGAACAGAAAATCAAATACCACATGTTTTCACTCATAAGTGTGAGTTGAACAATGAGAACACATGGACACAGGGAGGGTACCATCATACACTGGGGCCTGTGGGGCTTGGGGGCCTAGAAGAGGGATAGCAGCGGGTAGGGGATCAGGGAGGGATAGCATTAGCAGAAATACATAATGTAGATGACAGGGTGATGAATGCAGCAAACCACCATGGCACATGTATACCTATGTAACAAACCTGCAGCTTCTGCACATGTATATCCCAGAACTTAAAGTATAATAAATTTTTTTAAGAATTCTGAAGTAAATAAGAGTTGACTGCAAAAGGGAACTATGGTATCAAAAAGTAAGTTTGACATTTACTCCCAGCAGAAAGCTCAAAGTCAATACTAAGACGGGGAGAGTTCAGCAGAGACTAGACAGTGGGTACTGGGCTGGAATTTTTTTTTTTTTTTTTTTTTTTGAGGCAGAGTTTCACACTTGTTGTCCAGGCTAGAGTGCAAAGGCACAGTCTTGGATCATCACACCCTCAGCCTCCCAGGTTTAAGCAGTTCTTCTGCCTCAGCCTCCCAAGTAGCTGGGATTACAGGCATGTACCACCACTCCTAGCTAATTTTCTATTTTTAGTAGAGATGAGGTTTCACCATGTTGGCCAGGCTGGTCTCAAACTACCAAGCTCAGGGGATCCACCCTCCTCAGCCTCCCAAAATGCTGGGATTACAAGCTGTGAGCCACCGCACCTGGCCTGGGCTGGAAATCTTAAAATTGGGCATAGTACATTCCCATGGAGAGCTTCAGAGGAAATTCCATTTTCTATACTTTTTCTAGGTCAAATATTGCAAGTTTAACACATCCATTTGGTGAGAATTGATAGTAATTAACACCACCCCATAATACCTTTTTAAGGCATGACTGAATAATTTATTCTCCCTAAGAATTGGGGGAATCCATGAGAACTCCCCATCCCCATCAAAATCCATTCCCAAGTCCTTAATGTGGCTCACACGTCCCTTCATGATCTTTCAGCTCCTCCTGCCTCTTGAGCTTCATCTCCTAAAACTCTCTCTTCTACTTCCTGCCCCTTCCTCACACAAAGATAGAACACCAGCACTAGTCAAGTTAAATAGATGGCAGTCCCTTGAGAACAAGCCCCGAGTCTCGGAATTTGCAAATGATTTTCCTTCTCCTTGAACTCTCTTCTCACTTTCTGTCTGCTTGGTAATGTATTCATCCTTTAAGACTCAATCTACTCTGAAAACGGTTTTGTGACCCTGCATATATTGAAAGAAGGGGGAAAAGGAAGAAATATTTCTCTTTAATGTATTCCATGAGAAGGTGATATATAAAAATATAAATTACCAAGTGGTGTTGTGGGAGAACGCAAGCTCCAGCATCAGGCAGACAGATTGGTGAAAACTGTAGTCCTTGGCAGATGCCTCCGTCTCTCAATCTCTTCAATAGTAAAAGAAAACAATCCCAGTCTCTTGGGATTGTTGTGACATAGGCCAAGCACAGGCCAATTGCACAGATGGTGCTTATTATGAGTTTTTTCCTTCTCCCTTCCTGGCCCAAAGCAGCAGCATTATTAAAGATTAACACTTACATACTGTAAGGAAATTTTAGAATTTACAGGTACTTTGTAAACAATTGTCATATTTCATCTTTCAATCGACCCTACAAAATAGGTTGCATTTATCTGCAGAAAGAGAACCTGAGATCAGAGAGAAGCTGAGTGTGAAGTCTGAACCCTGGCTAGGTCCACTGATGTCAAATTCTATAATATCGTTTTCAACTTATTCCCTTGACCTGAAAGACCTTGGTATTTCCACACATACACATTTTTAATGTTGCTTTTATTTAAGTACTTAACTGTTGTCAAAAACTTACTATTCATCAACCTCTGTTTTTGCATTTCAACAGAATAAGCTAACTGGGCTCAAAAGCTCAGAAATGAATTACGTTCTGTATTGCCAATTATTTTAAGCCCGCATATTGTTCTTGTTCATTTTCAATTTTAAGACTTTGGTGAGATATCTGAAATTTGGGACAATGGGCAAAATTTAATGAGACCCTCTTATTTGGTAAGGAAGTATGTGTCATGCTAAGAATAAGCAGTAAGTCATTGAAATGGAGAAAAACTCTGCATATATATTTATCTCGATTTTTAGACGGTTACATGCATTGAATTAAGTGCTCTAAATTTTTAAGCAAATTTAATGCAAGCAACTAAAAACTAGCATAACAACTTTTGCTAAAACAAAGAGCCGTCTTTTGCAAAATGGCCAGGACACACAGAAAAACTCATTTTAAACCTCCTAAAGTGACAAATAGTATTATTCATTGGTTGTAGCACACCTCATTCTAGCCCCTTCTTCTTTCACACTTCCAGTGAAGATATAGTCCTATTGATTGGACCAAGTTTCAAAGCATATTAAAATCTTATTTTACAAAATCTTCTCAGGGAAAAGCTCTATACTAAGGAAGGGCTACCTAATTACTGAACATGACTGATCAGGTTTTGGGCTATAGGTCCCTCTATTCATAGTTATCTCTCATGAATGGCCAGAGAAAAAGACCACCAGAAGCTCCATTCGTCTTCTTCCCTGCAATTCTTTATTGACAGGAAACTCTGGAAAATCACTTGTTATCCTGAGTGGGCCACACCTAATGCTTGTGGAACCCAAGGCAAGGGTACAAATGGAAACTCATTTCCGTATGTCTAAATATCATGAAATCATAATTATAACTAGCAAAACATTTAACAAAATAGCTTCCATCGCCCTACCTTTGCAAATATATTTTTATAACAACATAGCAGGCCTGGTTTGAATTTAGAATTCTCAGGTTCTCATGAAAGGATACAGTGGTATGGGAAGACCAGAACCTTGCCTGCTCCTCTACTGTTCGCATCACAAGGAGAAAAAAAGCTATCCACATATATGTCTATCAATTTTCCTGCCTGAAATGTGCACATTAGAGTGGTGGTTCATCCCTGGGAGGCCAGTGGAGGTAGGAGGACCAAAGGGGCCCTACAAGCAATCACAGGGCCATGTGTGTAAAGGATTCTAGGGTCATGGAGACCTACAATACGGTACATGGGAGGTTGCAGGCTACCTGGCCCCACAGACTCCCTCTTAATGAGAAGTGTGACCATAAAGGTGACAGGGAGTCCCTCAAAAGCACAGAGACCAGATCAGCTTCCATCTTCCTCAGGTTTATATTTCTTTATTACAAAAATAAGTAATGTTTTCCTCTCCCAGAGGCCACAGCACATGTAAAGATGCCCCAATTTTCATTATCAACTCATCATTCTCAACATTTCTCTACTACACTTTTAAAAGTCGATTATGAGAAAAAATAAGAGTCGTTAGTTGTTGTTTTATCTCAAGCATCTTCTTATTGGTATTTTTCTTTAATAATTCTAAAAGGTTATTGGGTAAAATACCTGAGATTCTGTCTTTGATTTTATTACATTTGCTTTGGGGTTCTTGGTCATGAAATCTTTGCCTAAGCCAGTGTCAAGAAGTTTTTTCCAATGATATCTTCTAGAATTTTTATAGTTGCCGGTCTTAGATTTTACTCCTTAATCCATCTTGAGTTGATCTTTGTATAAGAGGAGCCAGTTTCATTCTCCTACACATGGCTAGCCAATTATCCCAGCACCATTTGCTGAAAAGGGTGTCCTTTCCCCACTTTGTTTTCATTTGCTTTGTCAAAGATCAGTTGGCTGTAAGTATTCGGGTTTATTTCTGGGTTCTCTATTCTGTTCCATTGGCCTATGTGCCTTTTTTATACCAGTACCATGCTGTTTTGCTGACTATGGCCTTATAGTATAGTTTCAAGTCAGATAATGTGATATCTCCAGATTTTGTTGTTTTGTTTTGTTTTGCTTTGTTGTTGTTGTTGTTGTTTTATTTAGTCTTGCTTTGGCTATGCAGGCCCTTTTTTGGTTCCATATGAATTTTATAATTGTCTTCTCTAATTCTGTGAAGAATGATGGTGGTAGTTTAATGGGGGTTACATTAAATTTTGTAGATTGTTTTTGGTAGTGTGGTCATTTTCACAATATTGGTTCTGCCCATCCATGAGCATTGGATGTATTTCCATTTGTTTGTTTCATTATCTATGATTTCTTTCCATGATATTTTGTAGTTTTCTTTGTAGAGGTCTTTTGCCTTCTTGGTTAGCTATATTCCTAAGCTGGTTTTTTTTTTTTGTTTTGTTTTGTTTTGTTTTGTTTTTTGGAGCTATTGTAAAAGGGGTTGAGTTCTTGATCTGATTCTCCACTTGATCATTGCTGGTGCATAAAAGAGCTACTGATTTGTGTACATTCATCTTGTATCCAGAAACTTTGCTGAATTCTTTTATCAGTTCTAGGAGCTTTCTGGAGGAGACTTTAGGGTTTTCTAGGTAAACAATCATATTGTCAGCAATATTGACTTCCTACTTACTGATTTGGATGCTCTTGATTTCTTTCTCTTGTCTGATTGCTCTGGCTAGGACTTCATGTCTAGGCTATGTTAAAGAGGAGTGGTGAGTGCAGGCATCCTTGTCTTTGCCATTGTTCCTGCCTCAATCATTCTTGCCCTAACTCATAACCCAACCTTATGACACTGAACCTTGGACCCTGTGACATCTCCCCACCCACCCCCCTGTGACAATCCTCCCTGGCTAACAAAAAGCACCCTCAACTGTAACTTTCCACTGACTACCCCAAACCTATAAAACCAACTCCTATGCCACCATCCTCCATTGACTCTCTTTTCAAACTCAGCCCACCTCACCCAGGTGAATAAACAGCCATGTTGCTCACACAAAGCCTGCTGAGGGGGTCTCTTCATTCAGAGCTGACATAACATTTGGTGCCAAAACCCAAGACAGGGGTACTCCTGTGGAAGACTGACCCCCTGTCCTCACTGTCCCTCTGTGAAGAGACCCACGTGCAATCTCAGCACATCAGATCAGCCCAACACCCCTCTCACCACCTGCAGATCAGGTGAGCAATCTCTCCCTCTTTGTCTCTTTTTTCCTTTAGAGAAAAGGAAAGAAGTCTCTTTCTCACTCTCTTCTTTTAGAGAAAAAGAGACAAGTGTCCCTCTCTTGCTCTCTTTTCCTTTAAATCCCAAAGAGACAAGTCTTAGACACAAGTCTCCCTCTCTTTTCCTTTAGATCCCAAGGAGACAAGTCTAAGTCTCCCTCTCTAAGTAGAGGCAAAAGAGACACTCTTTATCTGTGCATTCAAAAACTCCAACATTGGTCACAGACTTGACTAGGGAAGACAGTCTTCCCTTGGTGTCTGGTCAATCACAGGGTTGCCTGCCTTGATCACTCACCCACGTTACAGCTCAGGACTCAGTCAGGGACACCTACTGAAAACCCTGGTGGCTGCTTGCTCCTTCTCCTTGTCTCTACCCTACTCCTCTCCTTAAAACGTGTCTCCTTTACCAGGGGCAATATTCCACCCTCTATTCCTTTGTCTGCCTCTAGCCTGCATCCTAAAAAACCTAAAACCTCTTCAACTGTCACAAGATCTGAAACCTAAACATTGAATTTTTTCTGTAACATGGCCTGGCCTCAATACAAATAAAACAACGGTTTCAAATGGCCAAAAAATGGCACTTTCAATTTTTCTATTCTGCAAGACCTAGACAATTTTTCTCAATGAATGGGCAAATAGTCTGAGATGTCTGACATCCAAGCATTTTTTTAATACTCCAATCCCTCCCTAATCTCTGCTCTCAATGCAACTTATTACAAATTTTCCTTCTCTCCCTTCCATCCACCCCTCCTGCCTCTGCTGGTAACCCAGAATCCTCCTTGTCCATCAACGCTTCCAACCTCTCTCCTCCCCACCTGTCTGAAACAGACCCTAATTCAGGCCCTAACTGCACCTGCCCCAGCCTTCCTCTTCCTCCTCTGCCCACCACCTACCTCCTTATGCCCCTCCCATCACCTCACCTCATACCCAGTCCAGCTTGCAGTTTAGTGCTGCAGCTAACTCGTCCATACCTGCCCAACAATCGCCACTTTGAGAGGTAGCTGGAGCCAAAGGCATAGTTAGGATGCATGTTCCTTTCTCTTTATCTGACTTTTCCCAAATCAGCCAATGGTTAGGCTCCTTTTCATCAGATCCTACTAAATATATACAAGAGTTCCAATACTTAACCCAGTCGAATAATCTCACCTGGAGTGACTTAAATGTCATCCTTCTACTCTCACCTCTGAAGAACGCTTAATATTTTTTTTATAACCTAATTAGCTCCTGACATTACATGAAGCTAGAGAAATTAAAATCTGGCCCTCAAACTCAACAGGAATTAATCAACCTTGCCTTCAAGGTGTTCAATAATAGGGAAAAAGCTCCCCAGCAACAGCGCATCCCAGAACTACAGATGCTTGCCTCTGCTGTAAGACTAACCCCAGCCACACTACCAGCTCACAAAGACTTCAAAGTGCTCAGACTGCAGCAAACAGCCACCCCTCCTGGACCTTGCTTCAAGTGTCAAAAACCTGGCCACTGAGCCAAGGAATGCCAGCAGCCTGGGATTCCTCCTAAGTCCTGCCCCATTTGTGTGGGCCCCTACTGAAAGCCAAACTGTCTGACTCATGTCGCTGCTGCCAGAGCTCCTGGAGCTCCAATCCAAAGCTCCCAGGCCAAATCCTTCCCAGACCTCCTTGACTTGGCAGCTGAATACTGATACTGCCTGAACATCTCAGAGGCCCCCTGTACATACTATTGTGGACGCCGAGCTCTGGGTAACTCCTATGGTGGAGAGTAAGTTCATCCCCTTCTTAATAAATATGGGGGCCACCCACTGCATGATGCCTTCTTTTCAAGGACCTATCTCCTTGGCCTCTGTAACTATTGTGGAAATTGATGGCAAAGCCTCTCTAAACTCCCCGGGTCTGGTGCCAATTAGGCCAACACTCCTTTCCATATTTTTTCCTAATCATGCCTACTTGTCCAGTTCCCCTGTTAGGCCAAGATATCCTAGCAAAATTGTCTGCCTCCTTAACTATTCCTGGGCTATAGTCACACCTAATTGCCACCCTCCTCCTGAAACCCATACCTCCCTCAACAGCTTCCCTTATGTTCCCCTACCTTAACCCTAGTGTGTGGGACATTACCTCCCCATCCCTTGCTACAAGTCACTCACCCCTCAACATCCCCTTAAAACCTAACCACCATAACCCTACCCTTACCCCATCCCACAACAGGCTTTAAAAGGCCTAAAGCCTGTTATCACCCATTTATTGCAACATGGCCTTTTAATTCTTACACACTGCTTACAATTCCCCTATCCTACTTGTCCAAGAACAAGACAAATCCTACAGACTAGTTTAAGACCTCTGCCTCATTAATCAGATTGTACTTCCCTTCCACCCAGTTGTATCAAACTCCTATACCCTCCTATCTTCCACATCCCCTTCCACAACTCACTATCCTGTTCTTGATCTCAAAAAATGCTTTTTTTCTAAAGCCCAAATTTCTTCCCCATTCGTTTATCTCAGTATAATCTTTCACCAGCATACATGTGCTCTGCCTGCCAACCATATCTAGTTAATTTCTAAACCCCAACCCCATCCATTAACAACAGCTTCTCTCCTTTCTAGGCATTGTAGGATACTTTTGCCTCTGGATACCAGGGTTTTACCCTTCTAACCAAACCACTTCATAAACTTACAAAAGGGAACTTAGCTGACCCCATAGACCCTAAATCCTTCCCTGATTCTACCTTTCATTCACTAAAGAAGGCTTTAGAAACAGCCCCTGCACTAGCACTCCCCAACTCCTCCCAACCCTTCTCTCTTCACATGGCAAAAGTAAGTCTGTTCAGTCCAGGTTCCTACACAAGGACCAGACCCATGACCAGTCGCCTTCCTGTCTAAACAGCTGACCTAGTCGTAGGCTGGCCGTTATGTTTATGCACCATGGCTGCCATGGGTATGATACTCCTAGAGTCCCTTAAAATTACAGGCTACACTCTATTTACTTTCTATAGCTCTCACAACCTCCAAAGTTTAGTTTCCTCTTCACACCTTACACACATACTTTCAGCCCCTTGCCTCCTCCAACTTTATTCACTATTCATTGAAACCCCCACAATAACCATTGCTCTTGGTTCTAACTTCAGCCCAGCCTCTCACTTAATATCCAGCACAAACCCTGAACCCGATGACTGTATCTCCCTAATCCATGTAGCATCTTTCCCATTCCCCATATTTCTCTTTTTCCTGTTCCAGACCCAGACCACGCATTGTTTATAATGGCACCAGCCAAAGCTGACTATGCTGTTACATCCCACTCATCTATTATCAAGGCTTCCACACTTCCCTCTTCTACCACTTCTCAGCAAGCTTAACTGATTTGCCTAAACCCATGCTCTTACTCTTGCCAAAGGACTACATGTTTATATTTACACTGATTCTAAATACACATTCCACATCCTTCACCACCATGCTGTTTTATGGGCAGAAAGAGGTTTCTTACCATACAGGAGTCCTCTATTATCAATGCCCCCTTAATAAAGACCCTCCTTAAGGCCATTCTCCTTCTAGCCAAGGCCAGAATTATCCACTGCAGAGGACTCAGGATTCAAGCCACTCCTCAAGAACCCACAGGGTATAGTCTCTTTGAACTTCTGCTTGGGCCTAACCTATTCCAGACACCAGTCCTCTTGGCAACTATCTTCCAGTCCTCCAGCAGGCCAGACATGAAATCCACCAGGCTGCTAATTTCCTCTCACCCACTCCAGATACCCAGCCATAGGAAAACACCCCAGCCAGAAGGTCAGGCCTAGTTAAAAGCCTAACCCCTCGATCTCCGCAACCTTGATGGACAGCATCCTTCCTGGTCATCTATAGCACCCCAACCATTGCCCATCTACAAGACCCTCCCCAGTGAGTCCGTCATTCCAGGATAAAGCTGTGTCCATCAGACAATCAGCTTCACTTGTCCACCTCCTCCTGGAAGTCACAAGTACTTTCCCAACTTCTCTTAAACTCATCTGTATCCCCGAAGTGGAAGAACCCTATAAAAACCTAGTATACCTTCTACTTTTGTCAGGCATCTTTTTCCTTATTGATGCTCCCTTATATATTTCCTTGAAATCACCTAATGGAATTCCCCTAGGGGACTTCCCATCCTCTGTGTTCCTTTACACTTCACCTCCAAGGCACTGTCCCCCACATTAAACAAGAAATAGGAACATACCAGCCCCTTAATATCTATCCTTTGCCCTCTCTTACTTGGCCTAGGTAGGCATTTACCCTGTCTCTCACTCCATCCTTGGCCATCCTCCCCTTGTTTATCAGACTCACCTCCAGAGCCCTCTTCCTGTGTGCTCATATCCAATCTTGTTAATGAAAGTGAGTGGTTACTTATAGATGTCACACGCTTTCTCATACACCATGAAAACAAAAGCTCTCCCTCCACACAGTTGCCCCACCAAACCCCACTACAACCTTTAAAGCCACAGGCCTTGCTGGTTCCCTTGGCATTTGGGTCCAAAGCCCCAGCACCCTCAGAATACTTTCTCGCCTTTTCGGTTTACCCTTGCAGTTCTGTCTAAGCCAAGAACATTTTTTCGTCTATGGTTCTTCTTCTTACCTCTGCCTTCCTACCAACTGGACAGGCACTTGTACCCCAGTTTTCTTTACTCACAAAATTCAGTTTGCCAACAGAGATGAAAGCCCTTCTATTCCCCTTGTGATCCCAACATGACACAAGTGGGTCATTCCATCGATCCCCTTACTTGTAGGGTTAGGAATTACTACCACACTCAGCACAGGCATGGCAGACCTTACCACTTCAATTGTCACCTTCTATAGCATCTCTAAAGATTCCTCTGCTAGCATTGCAGAATTAACTCCTTTTCTAGCATTGCAGAATTAACTCCTTTTCCAGCATTGCAGAATTAACTCCTTTTAATCACTATTCCTTCTTCAAGCTCAAGTAAATTCCCTAGCTTCAGCTGTTCTAAAACCACAGGTGTCTTGATTTACTGACTGCTGAAAAAGGGGCTGTTTGCCTATTCCTAAATGAAGAATGTTATTTTTATGTAAACCAGTCCAGCCTCTTATATGATGCCATCAATAGATTAAAGGATACAGCCCAAATGCTCACTAACCAGACAAATGGTTATTCTGGACCTGGATAGACTAACTGGACACTCTCTACCTGGGCATCATGGCTTCTTCTAATCCTTAGTCCTCTGATACCTATCTTTATCCTTCTCTTATTTCAACCCTGTGTTTTCTGATTAGTCTCGCAATTCCTACAAAATCATATACAAGCAATAACCAGTGAATATGACAAATGCTCCTTCTAACAACCCCACAATATCACCCCTTGCCTCAAGATCTCCCAGCAGTCTCAATTCTTTAGGTTTCTGCTATGCCCCCAAATCCCGCTCAAAGAAGCCCTGAGAAGTATCACCCCATCTGTGCCAGACTTTTTAATATTCCACTGCCCTCCACTATTCATTCCTTTTTCCTCTGTATGACTAATACAAAGAGACAGGAATGTAAGGTCTTTTAGACTGACTGACACCACCATGGACTATGCCATGATAACCTCTGTGACCTACACAGACACTCCAGATGAGGTCCTGGAACTAAAAAGTCTGAAGTGACCAGAAAACCACAAAAGGAGAAGAAATGATCAACCCGTGCCATGCTTAATTAACTTTGAGACATTCTTCTATTGTTCCTTATTCGTGCTCAACTGATAAGCCAATTGGACCTTTTAAGTAATCTTGTTCAACCTCAGGACTCCAATACTATGACCACCTCCCAGCTTGCAAAAATCACCCTGAACTGTAACTTCTGTATCTTTCCCCTGCTTACCCCAAACCTATAAAAACCAACTCCTATCCCACCACCCTCTGCTGACTCTCTTTTCAGACTCAGCCCACCTGTGCCCAGGTGAATAAACAGCCATGTTGCTCACACAAAGCTTGTTAGTAGGGGTCTCTTCATTCAGAATGTGCATTTAACAATTTGGAAAAATATGTTCCTAAAATTGTGAATTGTTCTTATCTACAAATGCCCATATCTGATAATTCAGGATTTCTTGCTTTTTAGGATTTCATTAAAGTTTTAGGTTACTAAGGATAAAACTTTTAGTTAACACATAATTCTGAATACAAAATATGCCAGAAAAGGTTATGTTATTATTTAAAAAAATAATTTTTTCTAACAGGTTTCAAAAGTTATTCTAAAAGTTAGTTAAAATTACAGATTTGAAAAGGTTATTTATAACATAATGTAGTAAGGAACCATTAAGTAGGAGAGGAAGATGTGGGAAAAGTTTAAATAAAATATTCCTTAAAACCTAATAGAGAATTGAAGACATTTGGCTAATTAATATTTTCACAGTCAAAGCTCTTAATCTTGATTAAAGTAAAATAAGAAATATTGTAAAAAAAAATGCATCAGCAGTTTGGCAATTGTTTTTTAATATAGTTAAGCATAAAGCTAAATTAAATGTAAAGCCAAATTTCACATACATGCTTGCATTGTTTCACACTGTGTTTACTGTTTTGTATGGATAGGGTTAGAGTACTTATTGGCCATGTGCCTAAAATGGATTTCTTGATTGCACAAAATGTATAATGATATTGGTGAACTTAAGGACATTGAATTGTGTATCACGAATAAAATATTCATTATGTGGGGGTTTTGGGGGTCCTAGGTAACACGGCAACCTCCAGGGCAAATTGAGTAGAAAAATGTAGGGTTGGTTTCCTGTTTGTTTATGTTTCTAGTTTTCACCACTTTGTTATTTATTCTCCTCTGGCTTTGCTTGTATATACGTGTGTATATATATATATATATATATATATATATATATATATATATATATATTTTACCATGATTTTTTTGTTTGTTTCTAATAGAAGGCTTTTATTTAGTTCTGATGCATTTCTAGCAAGTCATCATTTATTCCATTTATTTTGAATGCCTAAGCTATTTTGTCAGGCCTGCAAAAATTAATGACACACACCAGGTTTTTATCCTTAAACTAACTTTTTGAAGTTTAGGCTTCCTGATACTTTAAGTGTGTTGATTGTATTCTCAATAATAGATTTTTTATATTTCTCTCTCTCTGCCTAATTTCTCCAAAATTTATAAATTATGTATAAATATTCTTAATTCATGGCAATGTGTCTGTTTACATAAAGTCAAGCAGGGTGGGCAGGGCTGCTCAGAGAGAGAAACCAGAAACCTGGCATGCCAGCAAAAGGACATGAATTTTTTTTACCAGCCTCTGGCCTTTCTCTCTGTGTAAACTGGTTAAATATAAAGTAAAAGTCACTGTAGACTGGGCATGGTGGCTCAAGCCCATAATCCCAGCACTTTGGGAGGCCAAGGCAGGTGGATCATGAGGTCAAGAGATCGAGACCATCCTGGTCAACATGGTGAAACCCCGTCTCTACTAAAAAAATACAAAAAAAAAAAAAATCAGCTGGGCATGGTGGTGCGTGCCTGTAATCCCAGCTACTCAGGAGGCTGAGGCAGGAGAACTGCCTGAACCCAGGAGGCAGAGGCTGCGGTGAGCTGAGATCGCGCCATTGCATTCCAGCTTGGATAACAAGAGCGAAACTCCATCTCAAAAAAAAAAAAAGTCACTGTATATCTACTCTGCAAAGTTTTAATTAATTGGTTTAATAATAATAATAGCTTAAATAAGATTTTGCCAAAAAAAGTAGAAAGTGTAATGCATTTCATGTGACCTTAGCAATCTCTGGGAAATAAAAATGGTTTTCAGGAGTATTGGTAAAATACAAATGTCTTCAAAATGTAAACATGTGGTCTAAATTATGTTCAAATATTAGGTTTTTTAATTGCTTTAAGGTCATAAACTGCTTCTTTGATTTTGAAAATTATTTAACTTGTCTGCTTTCTAGCTAGGAAGGGCCTTGGGACATGTGAAGTTGGCCACACCCTAGCTATGCTACAAATAGTCAAACCTTATCAGAACATAACTTACCCTATTTTACATTAAAGTTAAAATTGCTGAGTCACCATTGGAACATGCAATTAAGACTATTAGAAACAGTTTCACATACAAGATGTTTAAGAATAGTAAAACTTTTTTTTAAGGTTATAAAAGGCTTTTACTTCTTAAAATTTCTAATAATCATTTTGGTATAATAATTTATGGTAATCTGGAATTCCAAAATCAAACTTTGGTTTCAAAATTGTTTTTCCTAGTGCTTTGCTTTCTGGATGAATCAGAGGGCCTCTGAAAACATTCAGAAAAGAGATAAAAAGGATTATTTAACATGGTTAGATATATAGGACTGCCAAAATAATGTTCAATGTTTAGGTTATGTTTTTGTCAATAGTACTAATATATATTTCAAAATTGTATGGGATTTCTAAAATTCTAATGTCTAAGTATATGCAACCATTCTCAATTATAGTTATTAAGTTATTGTAAACCACAGAAATAATCAAATTTCCTAATGCAAAGCTACTAACACAAGTAAAACAAAAAGTTAATTAAATATTGTTAGAAACAAATTTTCAGTACCACAAAAGAAATAGCACTTGAACACAATTTTCTCAGCAAGGCAAATTTACTTCTATAGAAGGGTGTATCTAGCTGATGGAGCAATGGTAAGAGCACCATGAACAAAGGAAAGCAGGGGCTTTTAATTCTTAACACAGTTGGCATTAGCTGCTGTATCATTCCCCTATTAGTTGGGGTCAAACCACACAGTCTAAGCTAAACACTCTAATTTGAAGAGCACAGGGAAGAACAGTTTCAGTGGAGAGAGCTGTTACCACAGGGAGGGGGTGATTTCTTGGCAGGCATGCCTGAGCACAGCAGGGCAGGAGGGGCTGATAGATTCATGGGCAAGATTACTTTAGAAAAAGAACAGGAAAATAAGACTTCAGAACAGACAGTACAAGGAAGTAAAGACCTTTCAGAGAAGAACACCTTGTTTGTAACAAAGTGAAACTCTTTGAAGAGGAACTATCTAAACTACTTGTTTTTAACAAATATCAAGAAAATACTTTTATGTTAAACCAGCTAATACTGAAATTGTTTAAAACAGTTTATAACCAATGCTTGATCCCACATTCCTGGGAAAACAACTAAAGCTTCAGGTATATTTGGCCACCTAGTCGGCCATTTAAACATTTTATGAAAGGATTTCATTCAACTGTTATTTTCAATGCATGTTTTCTGGTTGTATGAAAGTTTTCCCATGCAAGAGGACTGATTTTTACAACAGTAGATCACTTTTTTTTTTTTAACCAGGTATATAAACTTTTTTTGGTTGAAATTTTCTAGAAACATCAGAGAAAGACTGTCCTCACCATCCACACTACAACAAAACTTGGGGACTCTGGACTTTGAGGTTCACGGTCTCGCAACTGAGAAGGGTTTCTCCACACCTTTGGAACTGTGCACTCGCTGAAATCCTTGAGATAAGGTTAACCATGGAAACTTCTCACAAGAAGAAGACGGCATCCTTGATGTGAACTTCTTTCCTAAGTTCACAGATTAAGACTTATACTACCATGAAACTCTTACCTTTCAATATTTTTTCTTGCTTATGCCTCTATGAAGTGGAAAAGAGGACAGTTATATGCACTAATGGGATGTACTTTTATTTGTGAAAGAGTTTGCAGCCAGCTTTATACATGGATTACTTTATACTCTGATAGGTAAAAAATAAAGGTCCAATGTAGGTAATAAACTTTAATTGCCACATAATCAAAAACAAAACATTAGTTCACTCCTCTTAACTGACATCATGGGTTAAAGAAAACATTGCCAGAAGACCTTTACTATTCTAAAAGACCATTATTTTTAGGTCCTTTTTTCATGATTTAAAATAAAAGAAGCAATATTTATCTGGCAAGATGGCCAAATAGGAACAGCTCCAGTCTGCAGCTCCCAGGGAGATCAATATAGAAGGTGGGTGATTTCTGCATTTTGAACTGAGGTACCCAGTTCATCTCATTGGTACTGGTTGGACAGTGGGTGCAGCCCACAGAGGTGAGCTGAAGCGGGGTGGAGTGTTGCCTCACACAGGAAGTACAAGGTGTTGGGGAGCTCCCTCTCCTAGCAAATGGAAGCATGAGGGACTAAGCTGTGAGGGACTGTGCCATGAAGAATGGTGCATTCCGGCCTAGATACTGTGCTTTTCTTATGGTCTTGCAGACCAGGAGATCCCCTCTGGTGCCTGTACCACCATGGTCCTGGGTTTCAAGCACAAAACTGGGTAGACATTTTGGCAGACACTGAGCTAGCTGCAGGAGTTCTTTTCCATATCACAGTAGTGCCTGGAATGCAGGCAAGACAAAACTCTTTACTCCCATGGAAAGGGGGCTAAAGCCAGGGAACCAAGTGGTCTGGTTTATCAGGTTCCATACCCACAGAGCCCAGCAAACTAAGATCCACTGGCTTGAAATTCTCACTGCCAGAACAGCAGTCTGAGGTCAAACTGGGATGCTTGAGATTGGTTGGGGGAGGGTCACCACCATTGCTGAGGCTTAAATAGGCTGTTTTACCCTCACAGTATAAAGAAAGTTGTCCAGAAGACTGAACTGGGTGTAGTCCACCTCAGCTCAGCAAGGCAGCTGTGGCCAGACTGCCTCTCTAGATTCCTCCTCTCTGGGCATGGAATCTCTGGGAGAAAAAAAAAGGCAGCAGCCCTAGTCAGTGGCTTATGGATAAAACCCCCATTTCGCTGGGACAGAGCACCTGGGGAAGGAGGTGGCTGTGGGTGCAGCTTCAGCAGACTTAAATGTCCCTTCCTGATGGCTCTGAAGAGAGCAGCAGATCTCCCAGAAGAGCGTTCAATTGCTGCTAAGGATCAGACTGCCTCCTCAAGCAAGTCCCTAACCCATGTGTCTCCTGATTGGGAGATACCTCCCATAAGGGGCCAACAGAAACATCATACAGGAGAGCTCTGGCCAGCATCTGGTGGGTGCTCCTCTAGGATGAAGCTTCCAGAGGAAGGGACAGGCAGCAATCATTGCTATTCTGCAGCTTCTGCTGGTTATACCCAAGTAAACAGTGTCTGGAGTGGACCTCCAGCAAACTCCAGCAGACCTGGGACCTGACTGTTAGAAGGAAAACTAACAAACAGAAAGGAATAGCATCAACATCACCAAAAAGGACATCCACTCAGACACCATCTGAAGGCCACCAACATGAAAAACCAAAGGTAGATAAATCCATGAAGGTGGGAAGAAACCAGCACAAAAAGACAGAAAATTCCAAAAACCAGAATGGCTCTTTTCCTCTAAAGGATCACAACTCCTTGCCAGCAAGGGAACAACACTGAATGGAGAATGAGTCTGACAAACTGACAGAAGTAGGCTTCAGAAGGTGGGTAATAACAAACTCCTCTGAGGCAAAGAAGCATGTTCTAACCCAATACAAGGAAGCTAAAAACCTTATAAAAAGGTTAGAAGAATTACTAACTAGAATAACCAGTTTAGAGAAGAACATAAATGACCTGATGGAGCTGAAAAACACAGCACAAGAATTTCATGAAGCATACACAAGTTTCAATAGCCAAATAAATCAAATGAAAGAAAGGATATCAGAGATTGAAGATCAACTCAATGAAATAAAGCAAGAAAGCAAGATTAGAGAAAAAAGACTGAAAAGGAACAAACAAAGCCTTCAAGAAATATGGGACTATGTGAAAAGACCAAATCTACATGTACCTGAAAGTGACAAGGAGAATGCAACCAAATTGGAAAACACTCTTCAGGATACTATCAGCCAGGAGAACTTCCTTAATCTAGCAAGACAAGTCAACATCCAAATTCAGGAAATACAGAGACCACCACAAAGATACTCCCTGAGAAGAGCAACCCCATGGCACATAATCGTCAGATTCACCAAGGTTGAAATGAAGGAAAAAATGTTAAGCATGGCCAGAGAGAAAGATCAGGTTATCCACAAAGGGATGCCCATAGGCTTACAGCAGATCTCTCTGCAGAAACCCTACAAGCCCAAAGAGACTAGGGGCCAAAATTCAACATTCTTAATGAAAAGAATTTTCAACTGAGAATTTTATATCCCACTAAACTAAGCATTATAAATGAAGGAGAAATAAAATCCTTTACAGACAAGCAAACGCTGAGAGATTTTTTCACCACCAGGCCTGCCTTACATGAAGAAAGCACTAAGCATGGAAAAAATCTACCAGTACCAGCCACTGAAAACCATACCAAATTGTAAAGATCATCAACACTATGAAGAAATTGAATCAACAAACAGGCAAAATAACCAGCTATCATCATAATGACTGGATCAAATTCACACATAATAATATTAGCCTTAAATGTAAATGGACTAAATGCCCCAGTTAAAAGACACATTGGCAAGTTGGGTAAAGAGTCAAGACCCATCAGTGTGCTGTATTCAGTAGACCCATCTCACATGCAAAGACACACATAGGTTCAAAATAAAGGGATGAAGGAAGAATTAACAGGCAAATGGAAAACAAACAAACAAACAAAAAGCAGAGGTTGCAATTCTAGTCTCTAATAAAACAGACTTTAAACCAACAAAGATCAAAAAAAGACAAATAAGGGAATTACATAATGGTAAAGAGATCAATGCAACGAGAAGAGCTAACTATCCTAAATATATATGTACCCAATACAGGAGCACCCAGATTCATAAAGCAAGTTTTTAGAGACTTACAAAAAGATTTGCACACCCACACAATAATAGTAGGAGACTTTAACACCCCACTGTCAATATTAGACAGATCAATGAGACAGAAAACTAGCAAGGATATCCAGGACTTGAACTCAGCTCTGGACCAAGCAGACATAATAGACATCTACAGAACTCTCCACCCCAAATCAACAGAATATACATTCTTCTCAGCACCACATCTCACTTATTCTAAAATTGACTACATAATTGGAAGTAAGTCTTCAGCAAATGCAAAAGAATTAAAATCATAGCAGTCTCTCAGACCACAGTGCAATCAAATTAGAACTCAAATTAAGAAACTCACTCAAAACCACAAAACTACATGAACACTGAACAACCTGCTCCTAAATGACTACTGGGTAAATTCAAAAAATAAGGCAAACGTTAAAAAGTTATTTGAAACCAATGAGAACAAAGACACAATGTACTGGAATCTCTGTGACACATTTAAAGCAGTGTCTAGAGGGAAATTTATAGCACTAATGCCCACAAGAGAACAGAGGAAAGATCTAAAAGTGACACCCTAATATCACAATTAAAAGAACTAGAGAAGCAAAAGCAAACAAATCCAAAAGCTAGCAGAAGACAAGAAATAACTAAGATCAGAACAAAACTGAAGGAGATAGAGACACAAAAAACCCTTCAAAAAAATCAATAAATCCAGGAGCATGGTTTTTTAAAGGATCAACAGAATAGATAGACCACTAGTCAGACTAAAAAAGAAGAAAAGAGAGAAGAATCAAATAGATGCAGTAAAAAATGATAAAGGGGATATCACCACCAATCCCACAGAAATACAAACTACCATCAGAAAATACTATAAACACCTCTACAAAATAAACTAAAAAATCTGGAAGAAATGGATAAATTCCTGAACACGTACACCTTCTCAAGCCTAAACAAAAAGAAGTCAAATCCCTGAATAACAAGTTCTTAAACTGAGGCAGTAATTAAGAGCCTACCAACCAAGAAAGTTCCTGCAGACAGATTCACAGCTGAATTATACCAGAGGTACAAAGAGAAGCTGGTACCATTCCTTCTGAAACTATTCCAAACAATAAAAAAAGAGGGAATCCTCCCTAACTCATTTTTTGAGGCCAGCATCGATCCTGACACCAAAACCTAGCAGAGACACACACAAAAAAAAGAAAGTATCAGGCCAGTAACCCTAATGAACATTGATCAATAAGACAGAAAATTAGCAAGGATATCCAAGCCTTTAACACTAATGCAAAAATGAACATTGATGCAAAACTTCTCAATAAAATACTGGCAAACTGATTCCAGCAGCATATCAAAAATCTTATCCATCACAACCAAGTTGGCTTCATCCCTGAGATACAGGGCTGGTTCCACACATGCAAATCAATAAACAATCCATCACATGAACAGAACCAATGACAAAAGACACACGCGCACACACACACACACACACACACACACACGCACACACACGATTATCTTAACAGATGCAGAAAAGGCCTTTGACAAAATTCAACACACTTTCATGCTAAAACCTCTCAGTAAACTAGGTACTGATGGAATGTATCTCAAAATAAGAACAGCTATGTATGACAAACCCACAGCCAGTATCACACTGAATGGGCAAAAACTAGAAGCATACCCTTTTAAAACCAGCACAAGACAAGGATGTCCCCTCTCACCACTCCTATTCAGCATAGTATCTAAATTTCTCTCCAGGGCAATCAGGCAAGAGAAAGAAATAAAGGGTATTCAAATAGGAAAAGAGGAATTCAAATTGTCTCTGTTTGCAGATAGCATGGTTGTGTATTTAGAAAACCCCATCGTCTCAGCCCAAAATCTCCGTAAGCTGATAAGCAACTTTAGCAAATTCTCCGGATACAAAATCAATGTACAAAAACCACAAGCATTCCTATATGCCAATAATAGACAAACAGAGAGTCAAATCATGAGTGAACTCCCATTCACAATTGCTACAAAGAGAATAAAATACCTAGGAATACAACTTACAAGAAATGTAAAGGACCTCTTCAAGGAAACTACTGCTCAAGGAAATAAGAGAGGAAACAAACAAAGGGAAAAACATTTCATGCTCATGGAAAAGAAGAATGAATATCATGAAAATGGCTATACCACCCTAAGTAATTTATAGATACAATGCTATCTCCATCAAACTACCATTCACTTTCTTCAAATAACTAGAAAAAACTACTTTAAATTTTATAAGGATCCAATAAAGAGCCCACATAGCCAAGGCAATCCTAAGCAAAAAGAACAAAGCTGGAGGCATTAGGCTACCTGACTTCAAACTATACTACAAGGCCACAGTAACTTAAACAGCATGGTACTGGTACCAAAAAAAGATATGTAGATGAAATTGAACAGAGGTCTCAGAAATAACACTACACATCTACATCCATCTGATCTTTGACAAACCTGACAAAAACAAGCAATGGGGAAAGGATTCCCTACTTAATAAATGGTGTTGGGAAAACCGGCTAGCCATATACAGAAAACTGAAACTGGACCCCTTCCTTACACCTTATACAAAAATTAACTCAAGATGGATTAAAGATTTAAACATAAGACATAAAACCATAAAAACCCAAGAAGAAAACCTAGGTAATACTATTCAAGACATAGGCATGGGCAAAGACTTCATGACTAAAACACCAGAAGCAATGGCAACAAAAGCCAAAATAGACAAATGGGATCTAATTAAAGAGCTTCTACACAGGAAAAGAAACTATCATCAGAGTAAACAGGCAACCTACAGAATGGGAGAAAATTTTTGCAATCTTTCCATCTGACAAAGGGCTAATAATCAGAATCTATAAACAAATTAAATTTACAAGAAGAAAACAACCCCATTGAAAAGTGTGCAAAGGATATGAACAGACACTTCTCAAAAAAGACATTTATGTAGCCAACAAACATATGAAAAAAAAGCTCATCATCACTGGTCATTAGAGAAATGCAAATCAAAACCACATTGAGATATCACCTCACACCAGTTAGAATGGTGATCATTAAAAAGTTGAGGAAACAACAGATGCTGGAGAGGATATGGAGAAATGAGAAAGCTTTTACACTGTTGGTAAGAGTGTAAATTAGTTCAATCATTGTAGAAGACAATGTAGTGACTCCTCAAGGATCAAGAACCAGAAATGTCATTTGACTAAGCAATCCCATTACTTAGTATATACCCAAAGGATTATAAATCATTCTATTATAAAGACACATGCACACATATGTTTACTGTGGCACTATTCACAATAGCAAAGACTTGGAACCAACCCAAATGCCCATCAATGATAAACTGGATAAAGAAAATGTGGCACAGATGTACCATGGAATACTATGCAGCCATAAAAAAAGAATGAGTTCATGTCCTTTGCAGGGGCATGGATGAAGCTGGAAACCATCATTCTCAGCAAACAAATACAGAAACAGAAAACCAAACCCTGCATGTTGTCACTCATAAGTGGGAGTTGAACAATGAGAACACATGGACACAGGGAGGAAACATCATATACTGGGGCCTGTCATGGGGGTGGGTGCCTAGGGGAGTGACAGCATTAAGAGAAATACGTGATAGAGATGAAGGGATGATGGATGCAGCAAACCGCCATGGTACATGTATACCTATGCAACAAACTTGCATATTCTGCACATGTGCCCCAGAACCTAAAGTATAATAATTAAAAAAAAAAAAACAAAAACATACTATAAATATTAAAAAATAAAATAAGCAATGATTAGAAATGTATTCCTCATAATTTGTACAGCAAATTCTACTGTAAGGGCTACAGTTACACAATACACCGAATTCTCTTGTGAAAGTTATGATAGAATTGGCTAAACAGGGAAGTATCTATGCAGCTGCTGGAAATTGTAGCCTACGGAGAAATACATTAAATGAAGATTACAGAAATTCGGTGGTACGGGATGAACAAAGAGACTGCTTAGTTAAGTGGGTAAATTCTTTATCTAGTTCATTCCTTGATCTATTTGACTTTAGAAGGTTTAGTTTATGGGTACCTTGGGTAAGGAGCATACTCTGAACTCCTGGTATTATCATCCCAATAGTCACAATGATAGTCTCTCTAGTGCACTGTATTCTCTTAAAGGCTTTAAATGCTTGCATTCAGCCATCTCTAGAATGTCATATGGTCTCCCTTCAACTGGAACAACAGAATCTGAAAAAAGTATGCAATCATGAGGACACTGTAACCTATAAATGATATGCTAAGACCAGAAACCCAAAATGATGTCAACTGAGAGTGGCGCTAAGGCTCTCACCCAGGTGACAGCATGACCAAAAAGGAGGAATATTTTTAACAACATTCTGGGAAGCCATTGTTTTGGACTAAGTTCATACACTAGACCCCAACAAAGCAAATCAAACCAAAATGGAGTCACTCATGCTAAGACTTTAAGGGAACACATGGATTCTAGAACAGACCAGGTTTTCTTTTTTTGCTTCTGCAAATCTCTAGAACAAACATTTCTGACAGCATAGATATCCACCCCTGAAGTTCCCATTAAATCTTTTAACTAAATTCATTATCTCTCACCTAGAGACCATCAAACTTCAGATGATCATGCAAAAGAGGCTCCAGTTAGTTCCACGTAAAGACATCATGCCTGGCCATCAAGGAGCTATCCTGCCTCCATTAGACACAGCAGCGTGAAGCAGTTACAGAAGAAAAACCATTGTTCCCTCTGCCTCCCTTTAAGATTTACGGGGATCACATCTCTGGGGGTGGGGGTGAGATGGGGCAGGAAAATAAGGTCTGGAGGCAGGGACATGAGGTCAATTCACACTTTAGCTGCAACAGGAGATATGTTCTCCACAGGGCATACACTGAGTAAATGACTTTGTAACTTTACTGCATCCTCTCCATTTACGTAAGGCATATCCCAAGTAGAGGGTATTTAAACTCACAAGAACTCTGTAAGAGGGCATTTGAGCTCCTATTCTCAGGCCCACTCCAACACTGTAGAGTGTACTTTTATTTTCAATAAATCCCTCCATTCCTTCCTTGTGTTGTTTGTACATTTTATCCAATTCTTTCTTCAAGATGCCAAGTACCCAGACACCCTCCACCGTTAACAGTGGTGGCTTGATAGTAGCAGATTCTCTCAGCATTTGTCTGAGAGAGACTGTATCTTTCCTTCATACATGACACTTTGTTTCTCTGATACAAAATTCTTGGCTGATAATGGTTTTGTTCAAGGAGGCCAAAGATAGGGCCCAGGATCCTTCTAGCTTACAGAGTTTCTGCTGAGAAATCTACTGTTAATGTTAGGTTTTCCTTGATAGGTTACCTGGCGCTTTTGTCTCACAGCTCTGAAGATACTTCCCTTCATCTTAACTTTAGATAAGCTGATGACAATGTGCCTAGGTGATGATCTTTTTGTGATGAATTTCCCAGGTGCTCTGTGTGCTTTTTGTATTTGGATGTCTAGGTCTCTAGCAAAGCTGGGGACGTTTTCCTTGATTATTCCCAAATATGTTTTCCAAACTTTTAGATTTTTCTTCCTCAAAAATGCTGAATATTCTTAGGTTTGGTCATTTAATATTATCCCAGATTTCTTGGAGGCTTTGTTCATATTTTCTTATTCTTTTTTCTTTGTCTTGGTTGGATTGGGTTAATTCAAAGACCTTGTCTTTGAGCTCTGAATTTCTTTCTTCTACTTCTTCAACTCTATAGCTAAAATTTTCCGGAGCATTTTGCATTTATATAATGTGTCCAATTAATGTTTCCTGAATTTATTGTTTTTTCTTTATTCTATTTGAGTATTTTTCCCCCTTCTTGTATCTTTTTTTTTTTCTTTTTTTAATTTCCTTGCATTGGGCTTTGCTTTTCTCTAGTGACTTTCTGATTAGCTTCACAACTAATCAGGTAAATTCTTTCTCAGGTAAATCAGGGATTTCTTCTTGGTTTGGATCCATTGCTAGTGAAGTAGTGTGATTTTGTGTGGGGCGGTGGGGTGAGTGATAAAAAGCCTAATTTTGTCATATTACCAGAGTTGGTTTTCTGGTTTCTTCTCATTTGGGTAGGCGCTGCCAGAGGGAGGGTCTAGAGCTGAAGGCTGTCAGATTCTTTTGTCTCATGGGGTTTTCCCTTGATATAGTACTCTCCTCCTTTTCCTATAGATGTGGCTTCCTGAGAGCTGAGCTGCAGGGATTATTGTCTCTTCTGGGTCTAACCACCTAGCAAATTTACCTGGCTCTGGGCTGATACTGGGGGTTGTCTGCACAGAGTCCTATGATGTGAACTGTCTGTGGGGTCTCTCAGCCAGGGATACCAGAACCTGTTCCAGTGGAGGTGGCAGGTGGGTGAAATGGATTTTGTGAGGGTTCTTAGCTTTGGTGGTTTAATGTTCTATTTTTGTGCTGGTGGGCCTCAGCTGTGGTAGTATGGAAAGGAAAAAGTGGTAGGCAGGGTCGAGAACTCCCAATAGTATATCCCTTTTATCTTCGGCTATCAGGGTGGGTAGGGAAGGACCATCAGGTAAGGGCAGGGCTAGGCATGTCTCAGCCCAGATTCTCCTTGGGCAGATCTTGCTGAGGCTGCTATGGGGGGTGGAGATGAGGCTCTCAGGTCAATGTAGTTGTGTACCTAGGAGGATTATGGTTACCTCTGCTGTGTCATGCAGGCTGTCAGGGAAGTGGAGTAAAGCTGGTAGTCACAGGCCTCACCCAGCTCTCATGCAATTCAAAGGGCCAGTCTCACTCCCACCATTTCCCCTCCAACAGCACTGAGTCTGTTTCCAAGCAGTGGGCAAGCAGAGCTGAGAACTTGCCCCAGGCTATCCGTTTCCCAGCTGCAAAAGAAAAATGCTTTAGTTCTTCTCCCATCTGTGGTGTCTGCAAGCCGGATTCATGCCCACCCCTAAGTTCTGGCCAGAAGGTTTCTCACCCAGTTCAAATTGTTACAAAGTTCGGCTGAAGACTTTCTTCTTGTTGTTGCATTTTCCTCATGCCTCTGGACACTCTCCCGAAGGATCCCTGTGGTGCCAGGCAGGAATGGTCTGCTTAGGAACCCAGCGAGCTCCCCAGGTCTTTCCCACTGCTTCCTTTACCCCTGTATTTGGCTGGGCTCTGTAAGTTGACTCAGCTCCAGGTAAGGTCAGAAACTTCTCCTGCATACTAGACCTTTCCATTTCCCCAATGCAGGTGTGCGTTCAGAAGCAGAGCCTCTTCCTTTCCCACTTTCACAGTTTTGGCACTCACAATATTTGGAGTGTCTCCCAGGTCCTGCAGGAGCAGTTTATACTGGTTTATTCCTGCAGTCTTTCTGAAGCTAAAATTCACAATGCAAGCCTCCACACACTTCTCTGAGACAGAGCTGCAATCTAGTTCTGCCTCCCGTCTGCCATGATGATCCTGAATCTGTCTATGTGACAGTTATTGAACCAGTACTGTACTGCTTTGGTTATTGTAGTCTTGAAGTATAGTTTGAGATTTGGTAGCATGATGCCTCCAGCTTTGTTCTTTTTACTTAGGATCGCCTTGGCTATTTGAACTCTTTTTGGTATCATATAAATTTTAAAATAGTTTTTTTCTAATTCCATGAAGAACATTATTGGTAGCTTGATAAGAATAACGTTGAATCTGTAAATTGCTTTGGGCAGTAAGGCTATTTTAATATCGAGTCTTCCTATCCATGAGCATAAAATGTTCTATTTGTGTCCTCTGATTTCTTTTGAACAGTGTTTTGTAACTCTCATTGTAGAGATCTTTCACCTCACTAGTTAACTGCATTCCTAGGTATCTTATTCTTTTTGTGGCAATTGTGAATGGGATTGCCTTCCTGATTTGACTCTCAGCTTGACTGTTTTATAGAAATCTTGTTGATTTTTGTATGTTGATTGTGTATCCAGAAACTTTACTAAAATTGTTTATTGGCTTAAGGGTCCTTGGGGCCAAGACTATGGGGTCTTCTAGATATAGAATCTTGTGATTTGTCAACAGAAATAGTTTGACATCCTCCCTTCCTATTTGCATGCCCTTGATGTCTTTCTCTTTCCTGATTGCTCTTGCCAGAACTTCCAATTCTATGTTGAATAGGATTGGTAAAAGAGGGCACCCTTGTCTTGTGCCAGTTTTCAAGAGGAATGCTTCCAGCTTTTTCCTATTTAGTATGAGGTTAACGGTGGGTTTGTCAAAAATGGCTCTTATTATTTTGATTTATGTTCCTTCAATACCTAGTAGAGAGTTTTTAGCATAAAGGGATGTTAAGTTTTATCAAAATCCTTTTTTGTGTCTGTTGAGATAATCATGTGGTTTTTGTCTTTAGTTCTGTTTATGTTATGTGATGAATTACATTTATTGATTTGCATAGGTTGAACCAACCTTGTATACCAAGGTAAAGCTTAGTTGTTCATGGTGTATTAGCTTTTTAATGTGCCACTGAATGCAGTTTGCCAGTATTTTGTTGAGGAGTTTTGCATTGATGCTCATCAAGGATATTGGCCTGAAGTTTTCTTTTTTGTTGTTGTGTCTCCGCCAGGTTTTGGTATCAGGATGATGCCGGCCTCATAGAATGAATTAAGGAGAAGTCCCTCTCCTCCTCAATTTTTTTTTTTTGGAATAGTTTCGTTAGAAATGGTACCAGCTCTTTGTACATCTGGTAGAATTTGGCTGTGAATCCATCTGGTCCTGTGCTTTATGTGGGTAGTAGGTTGTTTGTTACTGATTCAATTTCAGAGCTTGTTATTGGTCTGGAACTATTTCTTAAAAGAAGACATACAAGTGGCCAAAAAATATGTGAAAAATGTTCAACATGACTAATCATCAGGGAAACACAGACAAGACAATGACATATTATGCCACCATAGTTAGGATGCCAACTGTCAAGACAACAAAAAAAAAATGCTGGTGAGGATGTGAAAAGGGAACTCAGACACTGTTGGTGAAAATGCAAGCTAAGCTAATACAGCCACTATGGAGAACAGTATACAAGTTCCTCAAAAAATACAAAGAGAACCACCATATGATCCAGCAATCCCACTACTGGACATTTACCCAAAGGAAAAAAACAGTGTATCAAAGAGTCATCTGCCCTTCAGTGTTTACTGCAGCAGTATTCACAATAGCCAAGATATGGAATCAAGATGTGTCAAACAATAGATGAATGGAAAAGAAAATGTGGTATATACACAGAATGGAGAACTATTCACCCAGAAAAGGAATGCAATCCTGTCATTTGTGGTAACATGGATGAAACTGGAGGCCATTATGTTAAGTGGCATGAGCCAGGAACATAAACTCTCCATGTTCTCACTCATATATGAGGGCTTAAACTAGATCTCAGAGAAGTAAAAGTAGAACAGAGCATACTAGAGGCTGAGAACAGTAATGGGGAGAGAACGATAGAAAGAGATTGGTTAAAGGATTCAACATTTTGATTAGATAGGAGGAATATATTCTAGTGTTCCAAAGGACCATATGATGACTACAGGTAACAATAATACACAGTTTCAAATAGTTAAAAGGAGGATATTGCATTTTCCGCAGGAAAAAAAATGATAAATGCTTGAGATAATGGATAGGCTAACTACCCTGATCTGATCACTATACAGGGGCCAGTATTTAAACATCACTAGGTACCACATAAATATGTATAATTATGTGTCAGTTATATTAATTTTTAAATAAAAAATTAAAGATATGCTGATAGAGAAGGAAAATAGAAAGCTTTGTTTGCAGATGAAATGATTATCTAGATAGAAAATCCAAAATAATCCATTTATTAAAACCTAGACCAAAGAAGCAATTACAGCATGGTTTCAGGATGCACAGTGTTAAATGAAGTTTAGCCTAAAGCTGCCTTCTTACACATTTTAAGTTCAACCTAAAGGTTTCTCTGTACATGAACTATAAGTGGAGATATAAACAGGCTATAGCCTACTCATGCCAATTGTCAAGTTTTGGCCAATCAAATGTGGCCAGCTGTTCAAAGTGTGTTCAAATAATGCAAACACCAAGCTATAACCATCCAGCTGTTTCTGTACCTCACTTCCATTTTCTGTACATCATTTTCCCTTTTCTCTCCATAAATCCACCATGTGGCTGTGCTGGATTCTTTGAGCCTACTCTGGCTCAGGAGGCTGCCTGATTTACAAATTGTTCTTTGCTCAGAAAACTCTTTTAAACTGATAAGAACAAATGCTACACTTGATCTTAGCCAAAAGGTTGAGAAGCAATTTAACAACTTTTTAAAATTTAATTTGACTGGTTTTTTAATGGTTAATACACAAAAGTCAATCACTTTCCTACATACTTGCAGTGAACAAGTGGAATCTGAAATTAAAAGCTCAATACCATTTACATTAGCATCCCCATATAAATAAAATACTTAAAAATAAATCTTACAAAATATTGGCCAGGTATGGTGCCTCATATTGTAATCCCAGAACTTTGGAAGGCTCAGATGGGCAGATCACTTGAGGTCAGGAATTCAAGACCAGCCTGACTAACATGGTGAAACCCTGTCTCTACTAAAAATACAAAAATTAGCTGGGTGTGGTGGCATATGCCTATAATTCCAGCTATTCAGGGGACCGAGGCAGGAGAATTGGTCGAACCCAGAAGGTAGAGGTTGCAGTGAGCAGAGATTGCACCACTGCCCTCCAGCCAAGGTGACAGAGTGAAACTCCATCTCAAAAAAGAAAAAAAGAAAAAAAGAAAAGAAATCTAACAAAATATGTACAAGATCTATATGAGAAAACCATAAAACTTTGTTTAAAAAAAAAAAAAGAATGAAATAAACAGAAATTCCATGTTCATGGATAGAAAGACAATATTGTCAAGATGTCAGCTCTTCCCAAATTGATACATAGGTTCAATGCATGCCCAGTCAAAATTCAAGCAAGTTATTCTGTAGATATCAATAAACTGATTCTAAAGTTTACATAAAGGGGCAAAAGACTCAGAATATTCAACACAATATTGACTGAGAATAATAAAGTTGGAGGACTGATACTACACTACTATAAAATGATAGGAATCCAAACAGTGATAGTGGCAAAATATAGACAAGTATATGAATGGAACAGAATAGATAACTCAGAATTAGACCCACATAAATGTAGTCTGCCAGTCTTTAACAAAGAACAAAGGTAATACCATAAAGAAAAAATAATCTTTTCTACAAAAGGTGCTGAAACTGGACATTTACATGCAAAAAAATGAATCTAGACACAAACTCTACATTTTTCACAAAAATTAACTCTAAATGGATCACAAACCTAATTTAGAGTCTAAATTCCAGGGAGAATATCTGACTTGTCTAGCCTTGATCACAAGACTATTTATTGGGATGCGAGGGTTGATTATCTTGATTGACAGGGCCACCAAGATAATATACTACAAAATAATTATTCCTCAAAGCAAAACCCAAATCAGAGTATGTTACTAGAAGGGGCAATGGGTGCTATGTAGACAAGAACAACAGATGTTTCTGTAGTGGAGCAAACTTTCATCTTACCCAGAACATTCCCCCACAGGTGACAAAGAGATAACCAAAGTTTCTGCTGACTTGCCCAAGATTTTTCTCCTTAGAAACAACTAAAACTACAGCTATATTTAAAAGATTAAATCTGTAGGATAGTTATTTCTCTAAAGAATAATAAAAACTATAAAAAGATACTTGACATTGTAACATCTTTGCATTAGGAAACTGCAAATCAAAATCGTAACAAAATTGTACTTCATGACCATTAGGATGACTATAACAAAAGAAAAAAGAAAATAACAAGTGTTGGTAGAGATAGAGAGAAACTTGACCGCTCCTGCCTTGCTGGGGGGGGGCATGAAAAATGAGTCTGCAGCTTTGGAAAATAGTTTGGTGGTCCCTCAAAAAGTTAATCATATAATCCAACAATTCCACTTCTAGGTATATACCCTAAAGAATTGAAATCAGGGTCTAGTACACCAACATTCATAGCAGCATTATTCGCATTAAGTGAAAAGGGGAAGGAGCCCAAATGTCTACTGATGGATGCGTTGATAAAATGTGGTATATATACACAATGGAATATTATTCAGCCATAAAAAGAAATGATGCTCTGATACATGCTACAACATGCATGAAAACATTATACTGAGTGAAATTAGCCAGATACAAAAGGACAAATATTGTATGATTCCGGTTGCATTAGGTACCCAGAATAGTCAAATTTATAGAGACAGAATATAGCATAGAGGTTAACAGGGTTTTGGGGATGGGTAAAATGGGCTTTTTGTTATGGGTACAAAGTCTGTTTAGTGATGGAAAAGTTACAGAAATGGATAGTGGTGATGTTTGCACAACATTGTAAATGTACTTAATGCCACTGAATTATACACTTTAAAGTGGTATAAAACAATCAAATCTGCATGGCTTATAAATAATTTCATTCATTTAATTATCAAATGTGTATTGAATACCTCTACTAAATACTGGAGTTAACTAGTGGAGAGCAAGACATGCTTAGTCTGTCCCCTAGAAAAGGCAAGTCAAGTTTCCAGTGTGAAAATCTATGTGTGTCAGTGGGACATGTATGATGGAATAGGATGAATGTGACCACAACACTCAGATATTTAGGCAGAAAACTGCAAGGAATTTAAATGTGTCCTACGGGTCAATGATTAGTAACTGTCCTTTCATTCCTTTAAACAAACACTCCTTCATTTAACTGCATGCTCTTTAAAAAGCAGAGTAGGCTTCACACAGTAATCCCAGCACTTTGGGAGGGTGAGATGGCCAGATCACGAGGTCAGGAGTTCAAGACCAGCCTGACCAACATAGTGAAACCCCGTCTCTACTGAAAATACACACACACACACACACAAAAAAAAAAAAAAAAAAATTAGCTGAGGTGGTGGGTTCCTGTAATCCCAGTTCCTCTGGAGGCTGAGGCAGGATAATTGCTTGAACCTGGAAGGTGGAGGTTGCAGTAAGTCAAGATCGAGACATTGCACTCCAGCCTGGGCAACCAGAGTGAAACTGCATCTCAAAAATATATACATACATACATATATACATATATATATATATATATATATATATATATATATATTACATATATCAGAGTAGGCTTCTGCTACTTTGTATCTACTGTGATGTGCTTTGCACAGTAGGTACTTAGTACATGTTTTAGAATTGGATTTGGAAGGCTGAGGTGGGCAGATGGCTTGAGCTCAAAAGTTGGAGACCAGCCTGGAATACACGAATTAGCCAGGTATGGTGGTGTGCACCTGTAGCCTCAGCTACTCAGGAGACTGAGATGGGAGGTTCCCTTGAGCCTGAGAGGCAGAGGTTGCAGAGAGCCATAGTCAAGCCACCGTACTCTAGTCTGGGCAATGGAGCAAGACCCTGTCTCGAAACAACAAAAGAATTGAATTTAATTTCTAACTAGAATCATCAGCGAGGGAAGGGGAAAAGCTTTTAAATGTGAACAACTTTTTGAAGTACTAGATTCTAACACTTCTGATTCACTGGACTTCCACCCAGTGGATATACCAAGGGTCCTCACGTGTTTTACTCCCTAGGCTGAGACCATTTCAAAAGAACAAAGAGATTTTCATTTCATTTGGCAGCCTACTACCTAACTGTTCCTCAAACGTGGCTCATGAGCAGCAGCACTTTTTGCTCCTGGCAAAATGACCCTCTAGGTAATTCTGCAAACGGATCTCTAATTAGATTCTCTCTTTAGTCCTTGTAAAGTTGTAGAGGGCTCACCAAGCAGTTGGAAAAGTAGTTTAGACCCACAAAGGAAAATAAATGAGACATATTTTTACAGTGTGCCCCTCAAGTCCGCTGACTAATTTGCAGTAATTTTCTATTATTGTTTCAGTCTGGGTTTTCCTATTGGTTAAATTTAACTGAATGGGACAAGCAAAATGAATGACAAAGATGCATCATTTACTCTGGGAACCCTGCCTTGAATATTGTTTAATAATTTAATTTGTAGATGGGTTAATTATGTAAATTCCAAGCGATGGAAAATGCTTCGAAACTTTTGCTTTCACTGGGCTTTTTAACTCAAGGAATCAAAGTAAAGTTTTGTGACACAAATCACAATGACTTTGGGCATTTGTTGTTCCTCAACGAGGTGTTAAGAGGCCAGCCATTTCCACAGTTTGCAGATATCAAACACAAATAATAGCAAGGGGCCCACATTTCTCTGATGTGGAAATAAAGAAAGCGTGTACATCTTTCTACCTCTGCTCCAGGTCTATTTCCTGATGGGCTGACTCGTTGGAGAGCAATCCCTCTGGAGAAACCACACTGACAAACTGAAAAAAATTAGTTGCTTTTATTTGGTTACACATTTTGCCATGGGAGTTTCCAGCAAGCATGTATGATAATAATTTGATAAGCAAATTATGTTCTACAACTTATTTCAATTTCTTCTAAATAAATTCAACAGAGGAGCGTTCCTTGTTATCCTAAAATCATAAAATGGTAAAACATTCATTTCTGGTAGACTCTTTGCTTTCTTTTATTATTTTATGAGACAATGGCACTTTGTTTTGACAGATGTGACTGAAATTTCCTGGCACAATCGCAAATCAGATTCAGACCAACTAGTTGTAAAGCAAATAGCCAGATGATAGAACGTGTTATTAAGTATTTATGAAGTAATCTGGGAGAACATGCAGCTGGTCCCCTACTCCTTAATAGATGGAAGAGTTGCCAGTATATTTCACTGATTGATTACATAAATTTCCTTGTTACAGTGGTATATTAAAAAACAGGATTCTAATCACCCGATGCCTTTTCTCTCAAGAAGTATCTTTCTGGAATAAAAAAGGTGCCCGTTTTCCTACTAACAACAGAAACAGCATTTCTTCCAGAGAAAGTCTAAATAGACATATATTCAAATATAGATTGTATTCTAGAATTACTTAATTAGATCTGCCTCACTAAGATCTTTGTTTGAAATGAATCATGTTGTCAGTAAGTTACTATATGTAAGTCATACATCTAGCTATTCTTTAATATATTGGGAAGATATCTTTAGATTTTTCTCAGAAAAAGTCAGCTTGTTTTCCCTGAAGTACTGCATAAGCTCAAATGAATGGACAGAATTACATAAGCCTTTTCAGATAAATTTACTTTGAAGCTGAGAATATGTCCAAAACACATTAGTCCAAAGCTGAACAGTATTGGAAAGTTCCAGTGACTATAATTAGAACTTCAAAATTGAAAATGTCATTTCAGCCTTCTTCTCCACCTCACTGCTGTGATTCTAATAATTGCTCTTGTTGCCTTAATTTCCTTTAGTACAGCATGACCATTTCCTAGGATTATTGAGAACTGTGTGATCTTTTTAAGTTATATTCAGCAGTGTCATGAAGAATATCTGGTAAGGAAAAACACATATTCATAATATGAATAACTTTGCATAGGTGACCTTTAAAACCACTGATTAGCTTTCTAAGACACCAACATCCATAGTAGCAATGTTATTCTTGAAGCCACTTCAGAGTTCATTCCAGTGGTCATTTTCCCTTACATTCTGGTATAATACTACACAGTAGTCTCAAGGTGGGCAGTCTACAGCAACAATTATTACAGGTATTAATTATTCTGATGTACTGCTATGCAAATTTAAATGTAGAAATAAAATTCAGGACCTCGATTGGGACCATAAAAATAATCAAATCAAACCATTTCTTTTAGCAAAGCCACAAGTGAAAATAAATAACTTTCTCAAAACCCCGGGGCTCAGAATAGACCAGGCATCTCCTACATCCAAGGTCAGTGCTAGATAGGCCACAGCTGATGATTTTGACTGGCACTTACAGAATAAATTATTCTGGTAATATTTTTCTACCATGACTATAATATTAGCCTGAGTATACAGTAAAAACAAACAAAAATATATCTTTAAATCACCAAGAAACAAGAATAGATTCATTGTGTACTTCTTGTCAGCCTGAATTTGTATTACAGAAATACAGAAATGCTCATTAATAATTCCTACATGCCAAGGAAACCCCCAAAACAGACCAAACAGCTGCTATTTAAGTCTGTTGCTATATGTCTCTGGATAAGAAATGAGGACTTTTGAATTGAAAAACATAAAAGAATTTGTCTGAAAAGTCTGAGCCCTTTTACTTCACCTAGAAAGGCGGCCAGTGTTGCACAGCTATGGAAAAACTAAGAGTAAAAAATTACACAGGAATAAAATACATTAATCTCTTCTTCCTCAAAACTACACCAGTCAATAAAGATTTATTCTTTAGGTGTATTTTCAGAGTATTTTAAGAGCCTGCAGCATGAGAACAGGACCAAGCAGATTTGAATAATTCATTTTTAAAAAGTCTGGGTACCCAGTAATTCTCACCAATACTTATGGGATCATTCGTATTTCCAAGTGCTCTAAGTTCATGTGGCAATAATATAATACTCATTTGTTTATGATGGCCTCATCTGTTTTTACTTCTCCAGGTTTATGCTCTCAGGAACAATGCCAATATCCTATTCTTTTCTAAAAAGTAACTCACCTTTTTCCCATTTCTTATGTTTTTACTCATTCATTTATTGCAAATATTAAGACAATCCAGCATTCTCTTCTTCACCAGCCCAATTCTTTAGTTCCAAACATATTTTCCCATCACAAAATACACCTGTTTCCTCTCAAGGCCACCCCTGCTCTCCTGTCACCCACCCCCCAACCTTCTCACCATTTTCACTTTCTGTTCGTTTATTCAACAAATACTTCTCTTCAATTACTCCATAGATTCTTGCCCCTCAACCCAAAAATATGTTCTGGTTATTCCTAAATGGAGCAAAATCTTTACTTGACGCTAGTGCCTTTTCAAGTTCTTCTTCATTTCATAACTTTGCCAGGCAAACTGAATATATCACTGAAAAAGTGTATTAAAATAGAATGCTTTAGGTCGGGGGAGGTGTTTAAAATATATTGTATTTTAAAAGCAAATACAAGACAGTATAGATAGCATGATTCCAGTTTGTGGAAAATGTGTGTTTGCAAAGGAAAGAGCATAAAACAGTGCACACATATATAAGCAAAAGGAGATAGAGAGGTTCTCTGAGTAATAAAATTACATTTGATTTTTATTTCCTTTTTTGTATATTGCCTAAATTCAAAATTTTCTCCTGTGAATACATAATAGTTTTAAATTGAAAAACCTTGAGATGAATGCTATTGATGGATTTGCTGAATGAACCTCTGTGCTCTGATTTGATTCACAAGGCATCAGGAATCTCAAGGCCACTCGACAGCACAGAGCACAGAGGTTCATTCAGCAAATCCATCGACAGCATTCATCTCAAGGTTTTTCTGTTTAAACCACATTCCTGCAGATTCTGCAGGGAATCTGCAATTCCAGGTGATATAGTTTGGATATTTATATCCCCTTCCAAATCTCGTGTTGAATTGCAATCCCCAATGCTGGATGTGGAGCCTAGTGGGAGATGTTTGGATTATGGGGGTGGATCCCTCATGGCCCGCTGCTGTCTTCATGATAGTGAGTTCTCGTGAGTTCTGGTCAGATCTGGTCATTTAAAAGTGTGTGGCACCTTCTCTCCCCTCTTGCTCCTGCTTTAGCCATGTGATGTATCTTCTGCTTCACCTCTGCCATGTGTAAAAGCACCCTGAGGCCTCCCGAGAAGCTGAGCAAATGCTGGTGTTATGCTTCCTGTATAGTCTGCAGAACTACAAGCCAATTAAACCTCTTCTCTTTATAAATTCCCCAGCCTCAGGTATTCCTTTATTGCAGTGATTTTATCTGAGTATTTTCTTTATAAATTCCCCCAAACACAGGTATTCTTTTACAGCAGTGCAAGGATGCGCTAATACACTAGGTCCTTCCTTCTGTGCTCACCTTCCCCCTCCTCTCTCACCAAGTGGGGACTTGTCTCTTTCCTACTCTCTTCTCACAAACGGAGATATCCCCAACTGTACTGTCCTCCATTCTGCTCCTGTCACTCTTCACTGACCTGTAAATGAGGGACTGTGCTGGAGGGACCTCCTGCCTCCGGCCGGTTAGGGGCCTTAGTTTCAGATTTCCAGCCTCTGGCCTCTTAGGACCCTCTGTTTCCACTTTTTTGCCTCTGGCAGGTTAGGTAGAGCCTTTGTTTCTATTTTCCCACCTCTGGCTCTGGAAGGTGGGGGCTCTGTGAATCAGGGTAGTAAAACAGTAGCCAACCCAGTAAAAGATTAAAAGATCAATTAACCCAGATGGAGTTTAAAGAACCCCTCTCAGTGAATGAGAACATAATTGGAGAGGGAATAAATCAGGGACAAAAGCTCTAACCACCCCAGCCTGGGCTGGAATCCTCTCTGGATCACCTTCCATAAAAGCCTGGAAGCTGTCCTTTCACCCTGCCTCAGAAATCGCACCATCGCACACTCTTTGGGTCCACAAGTTCTATTTGAGCTGTAACACTCACCATGCCACCGAGACCCCTTTCCCCACTCTTCAGGGTTAGGAAGACCAACTGGCTGCAGCTACCCTGTTTCTGTGGTGGCCCAGTGGTTAGGACTCCTGGCTTTCACCCAGTGGCCCAGGTTCAACTCCTGGGGTCAGAACCAGGAATTCCAGCTGTAGCTACTCCGGTTACATAAAGAATGCCAGAATTCTTTATTTATAAATTCAGCTATCACTTCTATACAGATCCATTCTAGAGCCGGGCGCGGTGGCTCAAGCCTGTAATCCCAGCACTTTGGGAGGCTGAGGTGGGTGGATCACGAGGTCAAAAGATCGAGACCATCCTGGTCAACATGGTGAAACCCCGTCTCTACTAAAAATACAAAAAAAAATTAGGCCGGGCGCGGTGGCTCAAGCCTGTAATCCCAGCACTTTGGGAGGCCGAGGCGGGTGGATCACGAGGTCGAGAGATCGAGACCATCCTGGTCAACGTGGTGAAACCCCGTCTCTACTATAAATACAAAAAATTAGCTGGGCATGGTGGCGCGTGCCTGTAATCCCAGCTACTCAGGAGGCTGAGGCAGGAGAATTGCCTGAACCCGGGAGGCGGAGGTTGTGGTGAGCCGAGATCGTGCCATTGCACTCCAGCCTGGGTAACAAGAGCGACACTCTGTCTCAAAAAAAAAAAAATTAGCTGGGCATGGTGGCGCGTGCCTGTAATCCCAGCTACTCAGGAGGCTGAGGCAGGAGAATTGCCTGAACCCAGGAGGCGGAGGTTGCAGTGAACCGAGATCGCGCCATTGCACTCTAGCCTGGGTAACAAGAGCGAAATTCCATCTCAAAAAAAAAAAAAAAAAAAAAAAAAAAAAACAGATCCATTCTAAACATTCATCTCCTGCCCTTGGCTGGATATTCTTCTTGAATGCTTCGCTCAGCATTATCTCAAATTCAAAATCCTAAAAATCTACATGATCACTCCCCTCTCCTCCCAATCCAGTTCTCTTAACCTTCCCTCCTTGTGCCAATGGCATCATTCATCTCCCAGTCAAACACTATTGAGGCTGCTTCCTTTTCCCTGTGTGTTTTGCCAAGTCTCAGGCATTTTTTGTTTCTCATCTGAATAGTCTTTTATGCCTTCCTTTCCACTGCCACTGCTATCCATTGCCCAAAACGATCTCAATTTGGGCTCTTTTCACTTTGTGTTTGGACTACTAAAATCAACCTTCTTAACTATTCTCAACAGCACACCCTCAGCTTGCTGTCTCCCAAACACAAGTTGTTTCTCTCCTTCAACTCCACATCACCAGAAATCTTGATACTTCCTACAACATCACATGAAATCTGGTTAAGAATGCAGAATCCACTCCATCCTCTGGTATCAGCCTCTGCATTTTAACAAGCCTGCTAGGTGATTCATGCATCCACTGATGTTTGAAAAGCACCAGTTTGTCTGTGCAGTGATACCCCCATCTAAAGAGTCTTTTCTTATCTAGCCAAATTCTCCCAGCTCAGAGCTGTCCTCCTGAGGCTGTTCCAGTCTGTCTTACCTGCTCTCATTCTTTACAGAATGCCTGTTGTAGGTTTCTTCTCATTTTAGTGCTTAATCATCTATTTCTCTTTTCTCCAATGTGTCAGCCTTCCCCAGCTAGATTGTAATTGCCTGAGCAAAGGCTTGCTATGATTTATCTTATATACCTTGGAAGATGATAAATGTTTATGGATCAAATATATTGGTTCAATACTTTCTGGGCTAAAATTCATTAAAGTGTTTTCATGTTTTAGAAATATTCTATTTTATTTATACCATATTCTACTGCCTTTATAAACCTTATTCTGTGCCTCAGAATTCAATGATAGATTTATCTCCCTAAAGTGATGAAAATACTTTTATTTGTCCATTTCCCAACAATATATAATAGCTAATATTCATTGATTTCTATGTTTCAAACTTTTTTTAGTTTACTGTATGTTTAAACCTTGCTACATCAGTTTTGAAATGCATGCAATTGTTTTCCAGTTCCATTTTGCAAATGGAGAAAATAAAGCCCAGAGAGGTTAATGATCTTGCTAAGGCCGCACAGCAGTAAGTGGTAGAGCTAAGATGGGAACCCATAATGATTATTAACCTTTAGTATACAGTCTATTTAATTTGCACATATAATTAACATGCACTATGATTCCAATTAATCAGAATAACAGGGAAAAGCCAAGAGATGTGAATATTAACTACAGAATGCCTGTAAGACATTTTATTTCTTGCAAAATTAAATAGGTATGAAAAACACTCCAGTTTGGGAGTGTTATGTAATTTTTCTCCATTGCGATTTCCACATGCATGTGAAAATATAACAGCAGATCCTGTTACTTTTATCATAAAGGCAAAGGGTTAAATGGTAATCATTACTTTGCAGCCTTCAGGATCTGCTGCTAAGTTCTTGCTCTTGGGTAACTGATCTTTCATAGAAAATCTTTTTTTGTTTCTGAGAAACCTATACCAGAATAGTAATGTATTGACTGAAGTGAATACCCTATGGCGATTTTATGATTGCTAGGAAATCTAAAGTAACCCAAATCTTCAGCAACAAAATTAAAGTTGGTAAGAAAGGGCAAAGGTAGAGGAATAACCCGAGCTGCATCTTCACACCTGAAGCATTACCAAAGCAGCCACATAAACATTCAGCTACATTCTATGGGATTTCAGAAGGAACATGTAAAACAAGCCCCTTCATAACCACTGTATTTCAACAATGTGTGTTCTAAATAGATCGCTCCACAGCAGGAAATGGTAGATAGGCAAAGTGGAGGTACTAAGGAGGAGGCCAGCCTGAGGCTCAATTCCAACGGAGGGTTAACTTCAGGCAAACTGCTCAGCTTCTAAGAACACCTGGTTTCTACTCTGGAAAGTGAGGATAAAGGATCCCTCTTTCAAGGCTTTCTGAGAATAGAAAAAATACACCATATGTAAATTTCCTGGTTTACAGTAGGGGCCCCAAATATTATAGCTAGCATTACCACTTCGAGCACAGCAGATGCCGGAGTACTGCTGATTACAAATAGGAAAAGCAATGCACTTTTTAAAACTGTACCTGTGGCAAACTTTAACAAAATCTCTAGTCATTTCAAAAACAGGTCATGAGCAGATAAACTAAGAAGTTCCTGAATAAAGAGACCGGCTGCAACCAAGAATTCTCAGTAATTACAGGTCAAAATGGATCGGTGTTAATCGTTTATTACAGCAATTCAGAAAAGGAACTGCCTGCTTGATTTCATGAGCTCTCACTTTCTGTGTCCTTTTCTAGAAAAGCTTGTATCCTGGCACTTAATACAGGAGTTATTAAGAAATAATTTTTAGGCAGCTAGATACGGTAAAGGTGCTCAGTGGAAATTAACAGAAAGGTGGTTTAAAGAGCCAGACAAGTAAGCTGTAATATGCAAATCCAGCAAATAGAAACTGGGTGTACTCAACATAATGATTCCCACCGTCTTCTCCTTGTCATCACGTGTGCCAACTGTCATGGCCACCCCCACATAACACCATATGTTGAAAACATTATGGTGACTCACATTTGCATATTAAAGGACTAAAGTGGGAGGGGCAGGTTTTTCAGGGCTACATGAGTGACACACCTGGTCAAACCAAACCCCTGGGCCCTATGCAAATCAGACACTGCCTCCTCCAGCCTCCCAATGTAATAGACTGCCTTTCTGCTGCACACAGGGTTTCTCTTTGTTCCACGCCCCCCTCCTTTGTCTCTGTATGGGGGAACTGTTCTCTTTCTTCCTTCTTTCTTGCCTATTAAACTTTTCACTCCTCAAATCCACTCCACCTGTGTCTGTGACATAGATCCTACTGGAGCAAGACAAAGGACCCCAGTGTTCCTCCAATCATCAGAGCCATATCAGTACCAATATTAAATTTGTAAAATCTCTCCCAAGTTCCCTGTATCTTCTTTAAGAACTAAACATTGGTCTGGGCACAGTGGCTCACATCTGTAACTCCAGCACTTTGAAAGGCTGAAGTGGGTGGATCACTTGAGCCCAAGAGTTCAAGACCAGCCTAGGCAACATAGTGAAACCCTGTCTCTACAAAAAATTAGCTGGTATTGTGGCACATGCTTGTAGTCCCAGCTACTCAGGAGGCTGAGGTGAGAGAATCACCTGAGCCCAGGAATTTGAGATAGTACCACTGCACTCCAGCCTGGACATCAAAGTGAGACCTTATCTCAAAAAAAAAAAAAAAAAAAAAAAGATATTAAAGTAAAAGGAAACTAAACATCATTTTTATTTACATCCAATGTTTTGTCCCCAGGAAAATAATTGTGAGCTATGAGGACAATTACATTAAGATGTGTTAAGTAATTTAAACAGTGATTTCTCAAACTTCCCTGAAGCATGGATGATTATACATGCTCTGAAGTGTGTGTCTGAATAAAGTAGGATGGGAAACAGAACTTTGGGACAAAAATGGTAAGGATATCAACCTATAATACCAGGGAGGATCATCACTTGAGGCCATGAGTTTGAAACCAGTCTTGGCAAAATAGCAAGACTCCATCTCTAGCCCAAAAAAAAGAAAAAAAAAAAAAAAAAAGAAGAAAAGAAAAAAAAATTAGCTGAGTGTGGTGGTGCATACCTGTAGTCCTAACTACTTAGGAGACTAAGTTGGAAGAGGCACCTGAATGCAGGAGTTCAAGGCTGGAGTGAGCTATCATTGTGACACTGCACTCCAGCCTAGGGGACAGAGTGAGATCCTATCTCTAAAAAAAAAAAAAAAACAGAAAGGAGGAGGAGGTGGAGGAGAAAGTCAAAGAGGAGGAGGAGGAAAAGAAAGAAGAAGAAGAAGAGATGCAGGAAAGCTCTCTGTCCTCTGTCTACGTGGCTTAAAGCAGGACATAAATTTACAAAGGCAAAAGCTATCTCACTTCTCCTTTCTAACAGGGAGAATAGAAGTTAACTACTGAAAATAACTGTACACCCTTGAAGGTTTGAAGATTGCACCAGAGCAATCTACATTAACAAGATTTACTAACCAGCCTTTATCTGCCAATTATTTTCCTTTCCCCATATTATTCCCCCTGGAGATACAAAGTATTTTTTTTTGTCTTGTCTTCTTTAAACATTTACTGTTCTTTACTGAAGATACCATATATACTGAAACTCAAAGCCACCTCTGTGAGAATTATTCATACCCTGGGTGTCTCCCATGTACATTGAAATATACATATTAATAAATTTCTTGTTTTTCTCTTGTGAATCTGTCTTTTGTTACAGGAATCTGTTCAAGCTGAAAATTGAAGGTTGAGAAAAAAAATCTTTTTCCTCTCTTATAATTCCTTTTAAGTATTTAGGTTGTTGGTGTACATAGATGACATATGTGTGTGTTTTAGTTAGACAGGACCTTGGGAAGAGCTAGGAAGATGGGTCATTACTTCTAGTAACATTACAGGAAGTCCCTTCAACTTTCTGCTTGCTTCCATCACTAGTGGGAGGCATGCCCAGAGGTATTTTTTCAGTCATGATATTAATAATATAGTAACAGCAAAATCTAGTAGTTACAATTCAGGTAGGTGGGACTGTTTCCCATCTTGCTAGTCTCATTTCTCAAGCACTGGGACTCATAGTCAGAACCTTAACTTTTATTTATTATAAAGAAGGGTTAAAGCATAGTGTGAAATTAATGGCCAATCTTCTCTGTAAATCTTCATCCAGAGATCTGCCAGTGTCTGTGGTATCAGTCAGAACTAAAGTTATTATTTCCACTTACTCCTTCACCAAGGCAAATGCTACTCAATTGCTAAATTAGCGCTATTTTCACAGTGTCACTGCAGAGCTACCAAAAGAGAATCATTTCATAAATAGTAATTTTGTGTTGGTGTTGATTGTCAAGCCAATTTAAGATAGCTAGGGAGCTCCACAGCAAAGTTTGAAGGATTCACTGAAACTGACACCTTCCCTACAAAATAAACTTGAACATGAATGTTATACCAAAAAATAACTACTAAAAACAAATGATGTGCAATATATAATTGCCAAACAGATTTTACTCATGCATGTGAGAAATATTTCCTGTATTCCCACCATGTGCTGGACACCATAGTGCTGCTAGAACCATGAATGTGAAAGACTCAATCACTAACTTCAGTGGTATACTGACCAAAAGAGGAGATATAAAGGAAATTGTTATTTAAAATAAAAAAGGGGTTGGGTGCACGGTGGTTCATATCTGTAACCCCAACATTTTGGGAGTGAGGACTGCTTGAGCCCAGGAGTTTTAGACCAGCCTGGGAAACGCAGTAAGACCCTACCTCTAAAAAAAAATTTTTTTTAATTAGCTGGACATGGTGATGCATGCCTATAGTCCCAGATACTCAGGAGGCTGAGGCAGGACGATCTCTTGAGTCCAGAAGATGAAAGCTATAGTCAGCTATGTTTATGCAACTGCACTCCAGCCTAGGCAACTGAGTGAGACCCTAATCTTCAAAAATAATTAATAAAATTTTTAAAAATAGGGAAGCACCATGAATAGACTGGTGGAATCAGGGCAGGTCTCTGAGTAGAGAATGTTTTAGTTGAATTTTGAAGACCAATGGTTAAAACAGGCTTTTTCTTTTTTTTCTTTTCCATCCAGTGTAAACGGGAACCAAGAAAGCCACTAGCCACTTGCACAGATCTCATTTAACCCATAAGGTAAGAACTATTACATTCCTCTTCAACAGATTGGAAAACTGAGACTTAGAGTAGTAAAGCAATTTGTCTATAGTCACAAGGCTAGTAACAGCTCAGATGGGAGCCCTGACAAGGCTTTCATCTAGACTTGCTTTCTCACTGTCTGCACATGGCTATTTATTCAAGATGGGAATCCAGGAAAGGGAGGCTGATGAAGCCATTTGTGCAGAGTTCTGACTGCCTGAAACTCAGGGTGCATCTAGCAGAGTGCTAGCATCCCCACTCGGTCAAGGCGTGCGCCCGGCAATGAGGGTGAATCTGTCCTGTAAGGAGCCAGCCTTTACTTTGCTGGTTCTGTGGGAAAGAGGGCACTACTTTTTTCTCACATTTACATGGTGTCTCTTAGCACTGGATCGGCATCTGCAGACCTATACCAACTATCACAGGCAGAAGGACTAGCCTCAATGTTGGGAGAATAAATGGATACAGGCAGGCCTAAAGGCCCTAATTCTGAGGTGTATCCCATTCATGCTGCTGCTCCCTGATCCTAATGTGGGCTCCTGTCCTATTCCCGTAACACAGACCTCACCATATACTCCATTTCTAGAATCAGATCCCCCATGTACTCTCTCTTCTAGTGGCCCAGATTTGGAAAAGTGCCCGTGACTCCACTCCTTTTGGTCACCTGGACTTGAGCTCTGTGTCAGGCCTCCAAGTCCAAACCTGGCCATTTTAGCCTTGGTTACCCACATATACATCTTCCTGGTCCCCAGGAGCCAGGAAGTCTGACGTAACCACAAGTAACCAGGTGATCACAGAATGAAGTGAAACAATTGTTCCTGCCCAACTAATTGCTCTCCCCCTGCAACCTGCAACCATTGTTCCTTCTCAGCCTTGCGAAAAGCTCCCCCTGGACATTGGGTTTCTCAAGACCCCAACCCTTTTAACTATGTGATTTACGGCACCCTCCCCTCTGCAACCAATACCACCCCCCGCCCTTATGATCACATCTGTTTATAATAGATGACCCCTACCCTTGTGACCATGCATCCCATGACGCCCTCTCCCTCCCTAAAATAGGTCACCACCTTTAACTGACCACTTGCCCCAACCTATAAAACCAACTCCTATCCCACTGCCCTCTGCTGATTCTCTCTTTAGACTAAGTCCCCCCACGCCTGGGTGAATAAACAGACATGGTGCTCACATAAAGCCTGCCTGGTGTTCTCTTCACTTGAGCAAAGTGCCTGATGTTTGGTGCTGAAACCTGGAATGGGGAAACTCCTATGGGAGACCAAACACGCTGCCCCTACTCCCTGTGCTCCCTCCATGAAGAGACCTAATTACGACTGAGGCTCATCAGACCAGCCCATGGATACACTCACCATCCTTAGATCAGATAAGTGGTTTGCCTCAACTCTCTTCTTTAATCCTTCTCACGACCTGTCAGCCTCCTTCTTTCAGTTTCATCTTCCTCTACCTTTCAGTGGAGACAAGAAAGACAGGACTTTCCGTGAGGTTCATGACCAGAAAAAATCCTAGGCAGGTCATAGAACCAGGAAGTCTTCCTTCGCTGATTGATCATTGCAGAGACATCTGCTAAACTGCTTGATTGCACATTCACTTTCCTTGTCTCCGCTGCTCTTCTTAAACTATGGGCAACTTCCCACCCTCCTCTTAGCCTGCATTCTAAAAAAAAAAAAAAAAAAAAAAAAAAGTCTCCGGCTATCACCTGACCTAAAAGCTAAGCATCTTAATTTCTTCTGCAATACCACTTGGCCACAACATAAATTGGAAAATGGCTCTAAATGGCCAGAAAAGGGCACCTTTGATTTTTCAATCCTGCAGGATCTAAACAACTTTTGTCATAAGATGGGCAAATGGTCTGAAGTTCCCTATGTGCAGGCATTTTTCACACTTTGCTCCCTTCCCAGCCTCTGTTCCCAATGTGACCCCTCTCAAATTCTCCTCCTTTCTCTCCCACTACACCCCTGCCCCTGCTGCCAATGCAGATTCCTCACTCTCAATAGACCCTTCTTACCCTTCCCTTACCCATCAGGCTGCCCCTCATCAGGCCAAACCAAACCCTAATCTCCCCACCACTCCATCCCCTCCCTCTTATACCTCCTCTGTCACTTTTCCATCCCTCACCTGCTCCAGGACACAATTCAGCCTTAAAACTAGCTATCCCTCCCCTACCCAACAGTTTCCTCTTCGAGAGGTGGCTGGAGCCGGAGGCATAGTCAGGGTGCATGTTCCTTGTTCTTTGCCTGATCTGTCCCAAATTGGTCAGCACTTGGGATCTTTCTCATCAGATTGCACTAAATATATTCAAGAGTTCCAATAACTAACTCAGTCCTACAATTTAACCTGCAATGACTTAAATGTCATTCTAACCTCTACTCTTTCTCCAGATGAACAAAATAGGGTTTATACTCTGGCTCAATCTTACGCTGACAGTTAAGGGATGTAAGCAGGCAGCTTATAAAGCCATTAATTATGACAAGCTTTAAGAAACAACCCAGGGAAAACATGAAAATCCTGCCCAAATCATGGCCCGCCTAGCACAAACTCTCACTCTTCACAGCATTAGACCCAGAGTGGCCAGAGGGATGCCTTATTCTCAGTATGCATTTTATTACCTAATCTGCCCCAGACATTATGAAAAAACTAGACTCAGGTGCTCAAACTCCACCACAGGAATTAATCAACCTTGCCTTCAAGGTGTTTAGCAATAGGGAGGAAGCAGCGACATGGCTACGCATTTCAGAGCTGCAACTGCTTGCCTCCCCAGTAGGACAAACCCAGCCACTGTTTCAATGACAAGGAATTTCCAAGGCACCGAGGGGACCATAATTGGGTGCACCATCAAGCTGTCCTCCTCCAGGACTTTGCTTCAAATGTCAGAAAACTGGCCACTGGGTCAGGGAGTGCCCACAGCCTGGGGCTCCATCCTGCTTCAAATACCAAAAGCTTGTACATTGGGCTAACAAATGCTCACAGCCCAAGGCCCCCTTTAAGCTGTGTCCTGTCTGTGGGGGACCCCACTGGAAACTGGACTGTCTGGCTCATATTACAGCCACTCCCAAGGCTCCTGGAGTTCAAACCCAATATTCTCCAGCTGACTCCTTTCCAGAACTTCTCAGTTTAGCAACTGAAGATTGACGCTGCCCGATTGCTTCAGAAGCCCCCTGGACCATCACAGACACTGAGCTTCAGGTAACTCTTACCATGGAGGGTAAGTTCATGACGTTTTTAATTGGTATGGGGGCTACCCACTCCACATTGCCTTCCTTCCAAGGGCCAGTTTCAATTCCCCCAACTCTGGTGTCAGCTTGGGCAACACTCCTTTACTCACTCCTTCCTAGTCATCCCGCATGTCCTGTTCCCTTATTAGGGCAAAATATTTTAACTAAAGTATCTGCTACCCTGACTATTCCAGGACTGCAGCCACATCTTGTAGCTGCCCTCTTACCTGACCCAAAGCCTACTGCACAGCCTCCCATCACGTCTCCTCACCTTAACCCACAGATGTGGGACACCTCTACTCCATACTTAGCAACTGACTGTGAACCTATCACTATGGCCCTAAAACCCAACCGTCCCTACCCTGCCCAACACCAATACCCCATTCCCAACAAACTCTAAAAGGACTAAAACCTGTTATCACCCACTTATCACAACATGGTCTCCTAAAGCCTACTAACTCTCCTAACAACTCTCCTATCTTGCCTGTCCAGAAACTGGACAAATCTTACCAGCTGGTCCAAGACCTTCACCTTATCAAACTGTCCTTCCTATCCATCCTGTAGCGCCAAACCCATATACTCTCCTGTCCTCAATTCCTTCCTCCACTGCCCGTTATTCTGTACTCGATCTCAAAGATGCCTTTTTAACCATCCCCTTACACCCCTCCTTCCAACTTCTATTTGCCTTCACTTGGACTGACCCTGACACCCACCAGTTACAACAACTCCCCTGGACCGTCCTGCCTCAGGGCTTCGGGGACAGCCCACACTACTTCAGTCAGGCCCTCACTCACGACCTGCTCTCTTTCTGTCCCTCAGCTTCACCTTATTCAATACGTGGACGACCTCCTCCTGTGCAGCCCCTCTTATGAAGCTTCTCAGCAAGATGCTTTCCTGCTTCTTCAGCACATATTTTTTTTTTTTTTTTTTTTTTTTTTTTTTTTGAGACGGAGTTTTGCTCTTGTTACCCAGGCTGGAGTGCAATGGCGCGATCTCAGCTCACCACAACCTCCACCTCCTGGGTTCAGGCAATTCTCCTGCCTCAGCCTCCTGAGTAGCTGGGATTACAGGCACGAGCCACCATGCCCAGCTAATTTTTTGTATTTTTAGTAGAAACGGGGTTTCACCATGTTGACCAGGATGGTCTCAATCTCTCGACCTCGTGATCCACCCGCCTCGGCCTCCCAAAGTGCTGGGATTACAGGCTTGAGCCACCGCGCCCGGCCAGCACATATTCTTAAAGGGTTATGTGTCCCTTCTAAGGCCCAAATTTCTTCTCCATCCATCACCTATCTGGGATCATCCTCCAACAAAACACCCATGCTCCCAGCACCAACTGTATCCTGTTAATCTCCTCAATCCCAACGCCGTCTACCAAACAGCAGCTCCTCTCCTTCCTGGTGTAGTCGGATACCTTTGCCTTTGGATACCAGGTTTTGCCATTCTTACCAAACCGCTATATAAGCTCACCAAGGGAAACTTATCCAACCCCATAGATTCTAAGTCCTTTCTTCACTCCTACTTTCATTCTTCAAAGTCACCTCTAGAAATGCTCCCTCACTAGCTCTCCCCAACTTGTCCCAACCCTTTTCCTTATAACCGCTGAAATTCAGGGTCGTGCAGTTGGAGTTCTTACACAAGAGCCAGGTCTGCGTCCTGTTGGCTTCCTCGCTAAACAACTTGGTCTCACTGTCCTAGGTTGGCCCTCAAGCCTACGTGCAGCAGCTGCCTTGGCTTACTCCTTCTTGAGGCTTTCAAAATCACAGGCTGTGCCTCATTCACCCTATACAGCTCTCACAACGTTCAAGCTTCAGTATCCTCTTCACATCTCCACATCTGCAATCTGCCCCACATCTTATCCAACCCTAGTCACTCTTTAATAAAACTCCCACTGTGTCTATTGCATATGGCCCCAATTTTAATCCAGCCTCTCATCTAATACCAAACATAAACACGAGTCCCGAACCCCATAACTGTATTTCCCTAATCCATATGGCATCCTCCCCCTTTCCACATATTTCTCCCTTTCCTATTCCAGCCCCAGACCACACATGGTTTACTCATGACAGTTCTTCAAAGCCCAGTCAGTTGACACCAGATAAAGCTGGTTATGTGGTTGTATCCCACTCATCTATCATTGAGGCTGCTACACCCCCTCCCTCTACCACTTCTCAGCAAGCTGAACTAATTGCTTTAACCCGTGCTCTTACTCTTGCTAAGGGACTATATGTAAATATCTACATTAACTCCAAATACGCCTTCCATATGCTATACCACCATATTGCCATATGGGCAGAAAGAGGTTTTCTCACCAAACAAGGGTCCTCTATTATCAACTCCCCTTAATACAGGCTCCCCTTAAGGCAGCTCTCCTCCCAGCCAAGGCTGGAGTCATCCACTGGACACCAAAAAAAACTTTAGATCCCATTGCTCAAGGAAATGCTTTGCCGACGAACAGCTAAGAAGGCAGCAGCAAACGCACCAATATCTCCTCCTAGCAGACAATTTTTTTTTTCTCCTCAATTACGCCTACTTCCTCTCCTGAATCCTTAACCTACTGGTCACTTCCCAAGCAAGGCAGTTGGTTTTTGGATCAAGGAAAAGTCCTTCTTCCTGCCTCACAAGCCCATTCTATACTCTCTTTTCATAACCATCTTCACATGGGATATAAACCTTTGGCCCGTCTCTTAGAACCTCTTATCTCCTTTCCTTCATGGAAGTCCATCCTTAGAACATCTCAGTGCTCCATCTGCCACTCTCCCAACCCCCAAGGATCTATAAAACCTCCTCCCTTTCCCACTCACCAAGTGTGGGTATTTACCCACACTGAAGATTGGAAAATTGACTTTACTTATATGCCTAGTGTCAGAAAATTTAGATATCTTCTTGTATGGGGGGATACCTTTACAGGGTGAGTTGAAGCCTTCCCTACTGGAACAGAAAAGGCCACTGCTATTATTTCTTGTTTGTTAAGTGATATCATTCCCCTTTGGCCTGCCTACTTCAATACAATGGGACAATGGTCCTGCTTTCATTAGTCAAATCACCCAGGCAGACTCTCAGGCCCTTAGCATTCAATGCCATCTCCATGTCCCTTACCTACATCAGTCATCAGGAAAAGTAGAGAAAGCTAATGGCCTCCTAAAAACACATCTTACCAAACTCACCCTTCAACTAAAGAAGGACTGGGTATCCCGTCTACCTATTGCTCTTCTCCAAATTTGTGCCACTCCCCAGGAACCCATAGGATACAGCCCCCTTGCGGTCCAGGCACGGTGGCTCATGCTTGTAATCCAAGCACTTTGGAGGCCAAGGCAGGCAGATCACCTGAGGTCGGGAGCTCAAGGATACAGCCCCTTTGTACTCATATGGTAGCACATTTTTGCTTGGGCCTAACCTTCTCCCAGACACTAGCCCTCTTGGAAACTATCTTCCAGTCCAACAGACTAGGCAAGAAGTTTGCCAAGCTGCTAACCTCCTCTTACCCACTCCAGATACCTGGCCTTATAAGAATACCTCAGCCAGATGATCAGTGCTGGTCAAGGATCTAACATCTCCAGCTCTACAGCCTCAGTGGAAGGGTCCCTATCTGGTTGTGTACAGCACCCCAACTGCTGTCCATCTACAAGACCCTCCCCACTGGGTTCGCCGGTCCAGGATTAAACTGTGCCCATTAGATGACCAGCCTAGCCCATCCACCTCCTCTTGGAAGTTTCAAGTCCTCTCTCCTACTTATCTGAAGCTAGCTCGAACGTCTGAAGAGTAGACACAAACCACACGAGTTTATTTTATATTCTAACACTGACAGGAATCCTTAACTCTGCTATTTGCAACAGGACTCTACACAGTCACCCCTAAAACTTGGTCTACACGTCACAAGCTCTCAATTTCTGTTGCTTTCTAAGAAATCGTACTTCTAATCACCCTTCTTGTCAACATTTAAATTCTCTGTGCTTGCTTGCCTTGACGGTTCACTGCTTACCATCAGACAATTTTAGCTGACATCTTGTGGCTCTACCAGTGAACTTCCACCCTTGACTCCTTCCGTTAGTGGATAAATGACCTTATGTGGCAAGGAACACTCAATAAGTCCTCTACTTTACTTTTGTACTCACTCTTATTCTCAGTCCCATTCTGTCACTCCCTATCCCTCCCTAATTACCTTCAACATACCATCAATCGAACCCATTCTCCCCTCACTAATTCCAACCCACTGCTGGCAAAAAATTGCCGGCTCTGCCTGTCGCTTTCTTCCTCCTCTTACACCACTATTCCTGCCCTGCCAGCCAACGGGGCTACCTCTTCCGTCTCCTTACACCTCCGCACCTCTTTTAATAGTCCCCATCTGTACTCTCCCATGGAGCTTCTCTATTTCTTAAACAAGTTTAGCAAAACCTCCTCAGACACTTCATACCAACAAGCTACTATACTTCTCTACAACCATTTACAGCAACTGTCACCTCATATCAACTTCACTCCACCCATATTAGGACCCCTTACTACACAGACAACCATCCCCACTCCTGCTCCTGTCTGCATTTCCCATCAATAAACTACTGGAATTCCCTTGGGTAATCTTCCACCTATGTGGCTTTTCCACTTATATGTGTCTACCCACTAACTGGACGGGAACCTGTGCCTTAGTCTTCCTTATTCCTAGAATCCAATTTGCCACTGGTAATGAACAACTGCCTGTCCCCCTAATGACACTTACTTGACCAAAAAAAGAGTCATCCAGCTAATTCCATTACTCGTGGGTATAGGGCTTCCAGCCTCGGCTGTAGGCCTTGGAGCTGGCATAGCAGGGGTCACCACCTCTGTCACAACATCCCGTAGCCTGTCTCCCGATTTCTCTGCCAGCATTACAGACATATATAATATCTTGTCTGTCCTTCAAGTTCAAATTGACTCTTTAGCTACAGTTGTCCTCCAAAACTGTCATGGCCCTGACTTACAGCAGATAAGGGAGGACTCTCTGTATTTCTAAATGAGGAATGCTGTTTTGACTTAAATCAGTCTAGCCTAGTTTATGATAATATCAAAAGTGTCAAAGACAGGGCCCCGAAGTTTTCTAACCAGGCAAGTAACTATGCTGAATCCACTTGGCCATTTTCTAGCTGGAGGTCATGGCTCTTCCCAATCCCTACTCCCCTAATACCCATCTTCTTTCTTCTCTTATTCAGACCTTGTAATTAGTCTCTCAATTCCTACAAAACATATCCAGGCCATCACTAATCACTCTGTAATGGCAAATGTTACTTTCAACAACCTCACAGTATCACTCCCTGCCCCCAGACCTCTCAGCTGCCTAAGACAAGATGCCTTGCCAACCCTGCCTGTTCATTTGCCTGTCTTATCCCCAGCCTTATTCTACAGTCTTTGTCTTCTAGGATCAACCAGAAACACCAATCCATTACTCATGAGCTCCAGGCAACACCCAGCTAATGTCAAAACGCAGTGTGACACCTCTCCAGAACCTCCACATATCCCTTTCAATCTAAGCCTTCTGGGACCAATCCCCTCCAACCTTGGCCCAAGGCTTCATCATCACCCTCTTTAAAGCTATTATGCTTCTAAGAACTTAACCAAACATTTGCTAAACTACAAGCACAGACTTTTAAGTGTCTGTGCAGCCCCCATCATGCTCAAAGAAGCCATGAGAAACATCGCCCCTACTCCCTTCTCTTACCTTTTTTCTTTATACATATATAAAAAGCTGGGACTGTCAGGCCACCAAGTCCAAACCTGGCCATTTTAGCCTTGGTGACCTATGCATACACCTCAGGATGGTCCCCAGGAGCCAGGAAGTCTGAAGTAACCCCAAGTAACCAGGCGTCCACAGAAAGAAGTGAAACAACTTGTTCCTACCTAATTGCTCTCCCACTGCAACCTGCAACCAGTGTTCCTGATCAGCCTTTCGAAAATCTCCCCCTGGACGTTGGGTTTCTCAAGACAAAGGTTTCCCTGTAATTATGTAATTTACTGCATCCTCCCCTCAGCTTGCAACTGATACCCCCCACCCTTATAATCATGCCTGTGTATAACAGATAACCCCTACCCTTGTGACCATGCATCCTGTGATACCCTCTCCCTACCTAAAATAGATTACTACCTTTAACTGACTACTTGCCCCAACCTACAAAACCAAGTCCTATCCCACCACCTTCCACTGAGTTTTTTTGGACTCAGCCTGCTCGCACCCAGGTGAATTAATAGCCATGTTGCTCACACAAAGCCTGCCTGGTGGTCTCTTCATGCAAGAAATGTGCCTGACATTCCGTACTCCAGCACTGGCCAGGGTGCTCCATTCTACCAGGATTGACTGTTTCACAGTCTTTCCATTTGAGCTCAGAATCATTTACCTGAAGCACAGGTGATCCACTTTTAATTATGATACTGACAGGAAATCCAATATAGGGGAGAGAACATGGTGAGTTTGAAGCATTCTGCCTGGTATACTGTCACACCTAAACACATTTGTATTGATATCAACAGGACTTTAAAAGTAATGATCGGACAACTAAACCAATTTGAACTATGAAGTTCAAAAACAGATTAATTTATCATGATAGAAATAAAAAAAAAAGAATAGTTACCCGTTGAGAGAGAGTCTTATTGATTAGAAAGGAGAAAGAAGAAACTTTTGAGGTAAAGTAAAATGTTTTACTTATATCTCACCTTGATCTGGTTGGTGGTTATATTCAATATTTGAGCATTGTACTGCATGTAAATTACCTCAATTTTCCAAGCACAAAAATAAAAGAGGATTGACAAGATTTTTAAAAACCAATTCATTTTATCTGTTCCTGCTTTTCAAACATGACTATCCTTAACCACTGAAGACAGATGAACATCTATACAGAAATGGCTTTTCCTCTACATAAGCAAATATTCTTACCTCTCACCTTCAAATCCTACTACTAATAGTTTTATTAGGTGAAAAACAGAATTATTTATTTAGGGTCAAAATAGGACAAATTTTTCAAGCATTTTCTTCTGTGATCTAAAAAAGGAAGCATAACTAGTAGGAATTAACAAAGGGCAAGGCCTAAATTTACCTACATTTTTGTAACTGAGAATGATTGTATGAACTTGTCTGCAATGAGGCCATTTAGTGTGGCTTGGCTGTCTGCCGCTAAGCATTGATTAGTAAAAAAAAAAAAAAAAAAAAAAATGGTTTTGGAACAAAGTTACCACATTGTTATAGACTCTTTACGCTCTTTTAATTTTTCTCCTCATAATACTTTTATCCTCTACCTCAGGCTTTAAATGTTGCTCATTTGTTATACTCCAAATTGAATATTACATTTTAACCTCTGAAATATAAATTGTGAAAATTCAGTAATTCAGTAAGAATAATTACCAGCCGTGAAATGTATTAACTGCCACATAACTACTATATAGAACTGAATAAGGTTAACTAATTAAATTTCCTTGTGGGTGTCATTCAGAAATAACTAAGGGGTGAAACCCTGTTAAGCTAAAATAAGTTAAGACATGAATTGCATAATAGAGTAACTGAATTCTGATTGCCAATGTAAACAAATCTTACCATCTTCTAGGGACATAGGAGAGATCATTCTCTATCACCTGACACAAAATAAATATGAAATAGTCCAACTGCAAGTTTCTGGTTTTCAAATACACTAAGCAACCAAAAATTGAAATGAATTTTCACTTATTCTCAAAATTGGATTTTATCATAAGATGACAAGTTATATTTAGAGTATAACAAGCTATTGGCTGGGCTTGGTTAAGATTGTTCCAGCAATTATGAGATTTAATTTTTAAGGGCCTTATTCTCTTTTCCCATCTCTGTCCAAAATATGAAGTTAGATTTGGTCCTAAAGTGAAAATCTGGCATGTCATTAAACTAGTAAATTTAATCATGGAAATATGGTTTCAGCATGTTTTGTAAAGTTGAGGTGTGAATTGTTACAGTAGGTAGCTAGTCATGTATGAGCAGGGCAGGAGAGGGTACGGGTACACACACACACACACACACACACACACACACACACCCCAGGGGTGTCAGGCAACCATCAGGTCATGGTCAGGCAGTTATTAACTGTCTTTCTAAAGTAATAATTGGTCACAGCCAACAACAGGGAAAGGCAGTCTCTTAATAGACAGAAAACACCTGAAGCTGATAATCAGCAGCTTCCTGATAAGATCTCAGGAGCTGGGTGAGCCAGGTAAAGTAACACAAGACCTCAGAAGTATGCCCATGTGTAAAACCCCAAGTCCGAAGGTCAAACCAGACACTTGCCTTTGAGGTCACTCTCTTGGCCCTCTTCCAAGTATATTTTCCTTCCTTTCATTCCTGCTCTAAAGCTTTTTAATAAACTTTTACTCCTGCTCTAAAACAATCTTTCTGTTTTATGCCCCTCAGTTGAATTCATTCTTCTAAGGAGGCAAGAATTGAGGTTGCTACAGTACCGTATGGATACAAATTCATCGCCAACACAAGAAATGAATAAATTTATAGAATGTTGTCTTCAATACTAGCTCCACTACAAATTTGCCACTTTATAAGATCATTTGGACCTAGTGATGATCCAGCATGTGACTTCTCTATTCCAATAAAGCACTTGTTAGACTAAATGGTAATTATATGTTAATATGTATCTGTTAGAATAAATGAATTCATTATTTTTTTAAGACAGTCTTGCTTTATCGCCAGGAGCCAGTCTGGAGTGCAGTGGCGCAATCTTGGCTCACTGCTATCTCTGCCTCCTGGGTTCAAGCAGTTCTCCTGCCTCAACCTCCCGAGTAGCTGGGACTACAGGCACGTGCCACCACGTCCAGCTAATTTTTGTATTTTTTTAGTAGAGACGGGGTTTCACCATGTTGACCAGATGATCTCCATCTCTTGACCTCGTGATCTGCCAGCCTAAGCCTCCTAAAGTACTGGGATTACAGGTGTGAGCCACCAAACCCAGCTGAATTCATTATTCTTACCTCCTCTGTTCTTCTATTGCAAAACCTGATTCGTTCCAAATAAATTATCACTTCAGTTCTCATTTTTCCCACAGTGCCTCTGACTCTGGCTTCCTCTTACAAGCATATCCCAAAACATTATTATATTATTGGGTGCAGAATCTACTTTTAATTGGTTCAGCTTTTAAATCCATAGTAATTTCATTTAATTTTGTCTCTCATCTTGCTTTTTTGTTTTGTTTTGTTTTAAGGAGACAGGATCTCAGTCTGTTGTCCAGGCTAGAGTGCAGTTCCAGGCTAGAGTGCAGTTCCAGGCTAGAGGGCAGTGGTATGATCATAGCTCACTGCAGCCTCCATCTCCTGGGTTCAAGCAATCCTCCCACCTCAGCCTCTTAACTATAGAGGCACACCACCATATCCAGCTAATTTTTTTGTTTTTTATTTTTGTAGAAAAGGGGTCTATGTTGACCAAGCTGGTTTTGAACTCCTGGCCTCATAAAATACTAGAATGTGGGCACCATCATCTAGTTGCACCCCTTCATTTACCAGGAGAGGAAACAAACCCACGGATACGTGACTTGCCTCAAGTCATACATTATTTTATCTCAGTTCTGCTTTCTTTATAATTAAATACTTCTGCCAAAAAATTTGTCCCACTGGAGAGAGATGCAAATAAGGGCTAGACAGAGTAAAAGAGACTATGGAAATAGGGCTGCCCTCACAAATTAGAAAAATGGGCAGCAGCTGCTCTTACGTCAAGCTTAAGACAAGCCTAGTGTGTAAGGTATTGATGCCAACTGCATGCCTATGAGCCTGAAATACTCCAACAGGAAATGAATTCATTACTGATCCAAAATGTTGACTACAACAAAATTTGTAATATTTTCTCTTCTCGCCTTTCCAAGTTTTTGATAATCACTGTGCATCATCTTTATGGCTGGATGAAATAAAATTAGCTGTATTTTTTATAGACCAGCCTTTTTATTTTAACTTCAGATTAAGCCTGATACAGTGGCTCATGCTTATAATCCCAAAGCTTTGGGAAACCAAGGCAAGGAAATTGCTTGATACCAGGAGTTTGAGACCAGCCTGGGCAACATACTTAGATAGCATCTCTACAAAAAAAAAAAATTTTAATTGGCCAGGTGTGGTGACACACAGCTGCAGTCCCAGCTACTTGAGAAGCAGAGCTGGAAGGATTACTTGAGACCAGGAGTTGGAGACTGCAGTGAGCTATGATCATGCCACTGCACTCCAGCCTGGTTAATACAGCAAGACCCCATTTCTAAAAAAGTAAAATTAAAATTAAAAAAGCTAAATGCAAACATGTCCTTAGAGGGTAAATCTCTTGAGATTCACAGACCACCATGTCAGTGACTTGCCAACCAACTCAGTTACCCTGGGAGCATCATTGGTGTTGGGGAGTGAGATGCCAGCACAGGCCACGAGGCCAACTAAGAGGAGGAAGAGAGAAGACACCAGAGACAAGCTTTGTCCAATTGTGAGTTTGGCCTAAAGTAGGGAATGGCAAACAATGGCCAAGGGACAAATCCAGCCATCAATGCTCTTTTAAGTAACTGTATTACATGATCACATTCAGTGTTTATCTATTGCCTGTGGCTAATTTCTTGCTAAAATGGCAGAGTTAAGCAATTAAGATGGAGACAGTATGGCCCGCCCTTTCCAGAAGGGCCTCTTAAATCACAACCAATATGACCTGGCTGGCACTTCCTCCAAAACCATCCCATCCAACAGGCATCAAAGAGAATGGTCTGCCTCCCCACCATATGCATTAAACATGCTAACTTAAGACCTTCCTCTACACATGTGTAGCCTACATGTTCAATAGCTTACTTTCTTTGTAATGATAGCCCAATTGATATACTAATACGAAGGCTTATGAAGCCAATGAAAATTCATGACCTATTTGTATGAAGACGATGCTTGAAAAGACAAAAGAGGCAAAGTGTCTTATTTTAAAAGCATAACTATGTATCTATAACCCACATCAACTTATTTGATAAGGTTTGTATTTGTCACACCCACATTTTACGTTGAAATTTAGTCCCCAGTGTTGGAGAGGGGTCCTGGTGGGAGGTGACTGGATCATGGGGGCGGAGCTCTCGTGGATGACACAGCGCAATGTCTATGGCAATGAATGTGTTCTCACTATGAGTTCACACAGATCCTGTTGTTTAACAGAGTGTGGAACTTCCTCCTCTCTATTGCTCCTGCTCTTGTCATGTGATGCGCCTGCTTTCACTTTGCCTTCCACCGTAAGTAACAACTCCCTGAGGCCTCCCCAGAAGCCGAGCAATGCTGGCACCATGCTTATGCAGCCTGCAGAACTATAAGCCAATTAAACTTCTTTCTTTATAAACTACCCAGCCTTAGGTATTTATTTATAGCAATGAAAGAATGGCCTAACACGTCATTCTATAACATTCCAAATAAACCAAGAAATAAAATAAGCTATTCTTCTGGGTTTTGTAAATATGGCTTTTACCCTTTATCTGATTCTATGCTGGTATCTACAACAATGTCCACATGCCTGCGTGCCTTTGTCTTTGTTTCAACACTTCAAATGTCCTCTCTTTCTCTTCCATGTATCCAAATGTAGTTCATTGTTCAAGCCCTGTCTTCTTCAGAAGGCTTGTCTTAATGATTCAATCCCACATGAATTTTCCCCTGACTCCTATGGGACATACAGTTGGCATCACATACTTTAATTTTTATCTTTACATTAAACCATGATTTATATGTATAAATTAAATAAAAATTAAATCAACATAAAGGATTCAATTCAAAAGATAAAATTCAATTCAAAGATAAAAATTCAATTCAATTCCAAGATAAAAATCAAATGAACATAAAGCCTTCAATATGTTATATTCATTCAGTAAAATTCATTCAAGTAATTATGGAGCTCCTGCCACTTTTCTATGTGCTAGAGATACAGCTGTCGAAAGGAAGACAAAGGCCTGATGCCCAGAGGATTTACATTCTGCCTAAGAGAGAGTGACAAGTCAAACCATTAAATTTTTGTAAAAGTATTTTGTGACAAAAACAAAATCATAAGCAAAGTAAAAACACCAGATGACAAATTGAATTTTAAATTGCAACATATATGACAGAGATTAAAAACATTACTATAGAAATAACCTTTAAAAATAGGCAAGATAGGCTGGGGGCCGTGGCTCATGCCTGTAATCCCAGCATTTTGGGAGGTCAAGGTGGGTGGATCACCTGAGGTCAGGGAGGTCAAGGTGGGTGGATCACCTGAGGTCAGAAGTTTGAGACCAGCCTGGCCAACATGGTGAAACCCTGTCTTTACTAAAACTACAAAAATTAGCTGGGCGTGCTGGCAGGTGCCTATAATCCCAGCTACTTGGGTGGCTGAGACAAGAGAATTGCTTGAACCCAGGAGGCGGAGGTTGTAATGAAGCGAGACCATGCACTGCACTCCAGCCTGGGCAACAAAAGCGAAACTATCTCAGTAAAAAATGATGAAAGATACAAAGTTCACAGACAAAAAGGCTAACAACACTTAATCATATAAAAAGATGCCAATCTTAACATAAAATAAATGATAAAATTTCACTGAGATACTATTCTTCAAATATCAGATTGGCAAAAAAATCTAAATTAACAACACTCCTTAATAAGATTGTACAGAAACAGGCTTTCCTATGCACTTCTGGGGGAATATTACAAAGTACAACACATTTGGAGAAGAATCTAACAATATCTAGAATAATTACATATGCAATTTCCCTTTAATCCAAAAATCCCACTTCCAGGTATTTAACCCAAACATATGCTAAAAAAAAAAAATGCAAAATGACATATGCATAAGGTTTCTTCCTGTAGGATCACTGGCAAAAACCAAAGACTGGACTGAGCTATCCATCAAAAGGGGATCGGTTGTGTAAATTATTGTACAGTCACACAATGGAGTATCATAGCTGTAAAAAAGAATGTGAATATCTGAATATATCTAATATAGCTGTGGAGGGTTCACCAAAAAATAGCATTAAGTAAGAAAGCATGGTGAAGTATACTGTGTATAGTATGCTACTATTTGTATAAGAAAGAAGCATTCATGTATATATTTGCTTCTATTAAAAATACAAAAAGATATATCAAAAATACACATTGTTAGCATAAGGCAGGTAGGAAGGGGAAGAGAAAAAAGTATAGAGGGGACAAACATGGAAGCTAGCCTTCTCGGAAAGTAACTCATGGAGCTTTGACTTCAGAACTATGCAAATGTTTTACATAATTATAAAACAAAATCAAATCAAAAGGCAAACATTAATACCTAAAATCAAAAGCAAAACAGACAAAGAAACCTGTGGGTCACATCTGTAGCTTCTCAATATAGAGAATAATTATTTCAAGTAGTTTAAAACATGGTAACTTAGTAATATATTCCTACTGGAAAATACCTTAAGAACAATTAGAACTGCAAATAAATTCTAATCCATGTTCAGTAATTATAGTTTTGTTTTGTTTGTTTGCTTTGAGACAGAGTTTGGCTCTGTCATCCAGGCTGGAGTGCAGTGGTACAATCTCAGCTCACTATAGCCTTTGCCTCCCAGGCTCCCAGGTTCAACTGATTCTCCTGCCTCAGCCTCTGGAGTAGCTGGAAATACAGGCGTATACCACCACACCTGGCTAATTTTTGTATTTTTAGTAGAGACAGGGTTTCACCATGTTGGCCAGGCCGATCTAGAACTCCTGATCTCAGGTGATCCACCCACCTCAGCCTCCCAAAGTGCTAGGATTACAGGCATGAGCCACCGCACCTGGCCAGTAATTGTATTTTTGTAATACTGGTGTTGCTATTTTAAGATTATAGGTTAAAACATGTAAGTACTTTTTAGCATAATTAAGCAACAAGATTTTTAATGTCAGGATACAAACCTATAAATAAAAAAATAAAATTTCTGTAACAAAGTATTTTTGAGTTTAGAATATAAGTATTACTTCATGATGTATTTTCTCTTTTTAAAAGAGAAACATGCATATTTGCTTGCTTTGCTTTTTCACTGAAGAAGTCTAGAAACAGTAACAAACCCATTAGCAATGAACACTCTCACAGGGCTAAGACTGTTTTACCAAAATATCATTTGCTCCTTAAAACAATTCTTTTTAAAATAGTTTTTAAAAATGAGCCTAGAATATAAGATGGTATACCAGAAAACGAGAAAACTAGAAAGTATTACCAGCACCATGTCAACAGGATGATGGATTCAACTTGAAGTGGCTGTCATTGGTCAAAGGTGAGTTACATAAAACATCAAGATACTAATAACTAGTATACTGTAATAGATTGGAAAACCTAAAATATGCAAAAAATCATGAGTTTAGGTTTTCATTGATTATTTTTCTGTACTAGCCAGGGTTCTTCAAAAAAAAAATAAATAAAACCTATAGGAGGTGTAGAGAAAAATATTTATTATAGGCTCATGCAATTTATAAAGGCTGACAAGTCCCAAGAATCTGTAGGACGAGTCATCAAACATGAGACCCAGGAGAGCCAATAGTTTAGTTCCAGTCCAAGTCCAAAAGCCTGAGAAACAGTTTTAGTTCAAGCTCAAAGAGAGGGAAAAGCTATTATCTCAGCTCAAATGCAGCCAGGGAGGAGAAATTCCCTCTCACTTGAGGGAGGGTCAACCTTTTTGTTTCATCCATACCTTCATGGGTTGGATAAGGCCCACACACATTTTTAAGGGCAATCTGAGCCAACTGACTCAAATGTTAATCTCATCCAAAAACCCCTTCACAGACACACCCAGAAAAATGTTTGACCAAATATCTGGGCACCCTGTAGTTCAATCAAGTTGACACATAAAATTAACCATCACATTTAGGAACAAACTCATTATTCTAAAAATTAGTAAATAAGGGGAAATCAGGCATTTATCATGTCTTTCTTGTACAAAATGTACCTATGAATATCCATAGCTGATAAGACAAACATCTATATAAAATAATTTCAGTATTAAATGCAGAATACATTATAGAATTATAGTATCTCATTTTTACAACTTCTCGTAAAATAATGGATCTAGACCAGGGGTAAGCAAATAATGTTTGGCCAAATTTAGTTTGCCCCCTGTTTTTGTATGGTTCAAGAACTAGAAATGATTTTCATATTTTAAAATGGTTGGGGAAAAAAAAACTCAAAAAACATTATGTGATACATGAAAAATACATAAAATTTAAATTTTACCATCTCTAAAGCTTATTGGGACATAGCCAGGCTTATTAGTTTGAATGTTGTCTATGGTTGCCTTTCCAGTACAACAGAAAAGTTGTATCCATATGGCTTTCAGAGTTTAAAATATTTCCTGTCTGGTCCTTTGAGGAAAGTGTTTGCTGAACCTCAATCTAAAAAATAATCATCGGTGGCTGAAAAAACAAAAAACAAAAACAAAAACCAGTTAGGTTAAATACTGATGGGGAACTTTATAGGGGAGGAATGAGACAGAACCCAGTGAGCAATCACTGGAGAACCATGACTATCCCAGGTGTACTAGGATGACTATTTCAGACAAGGGTAGAAAACAACGAAATGAAACTGGGCCCCAAAGAGTTACGTGCTAATGACTAACAGATTCTTGAGTTTGCAAAATGGCAGATAAGAAATGAAACAACTTGTATAAGGCTGAAACTCCCTCTGCTTGTAAGATAACAAAACTGGCTGAAATCAGTTGAAACCAACACGGCCAACTAGGGTTTGCACAGAATGAGCTTGCTGATGTGACAGCCTAAATTTCCACTGTATGTTTTATGCTGACTCCCCCGACTTTGCACAAGGGATCCATGAAGAAGCATGAAGCATGAAGCGGTAACTGCACAGGCCTGAGGACTTTCCAAACCTTTCCTTTCCTTCCATCAATCACTTACTAATCTCAGAATCTACTCTTTAAACCTTTTCTAATAAAATTACTGTCTTAAAGTCAGCATAGGGAGATAGATTTGAGCTGGACTCCTCTCTGTCAACTTGATATAAAAAGCTTTTTTCTTTTCTTAAAAAACTAGTGTCATAATATTGGCTTCTAGTACATTGAGCAGTGAGCCTCTTTTGCTTGGTAACTAACAGAAATAGCAGTTGATGAGTGTGAAGAGGAAATTAACTGTCTAGAGCCCACAGAGTTTGCAATTACAGTGAAATATCCACATGAATTTGGTGGGAGATAATTGAAGCACTGGTCTAGAGATAATGGGTCAGCTTTAAAGAGAGTCTTCTATGAACAATGGAGTATAAGTCAAGGGAATTATGATATAACTCAAGAAGAACAAACAGATGGAGAGTAGAATCCTGGATGACATCTCATTCAAAGCTGGATGGAAGAAGGAGAGCAGAGTTAAGAAACTGACCACAGGGTCCATGCTGAACTTGAAATGAAGGGAAGCCCACATGACCTAAAAATTAGAACAAGAAAAAAAAAAAGAATGATTTGGAAATCTAGATACATTTATATGTTTTGAATATCACACTGGTTATAGAAAGAGTGAGAAAAATGAAAGGATTGGGAATTATGATTGTAAAATGAGTTCTTGAAGTCTAAGATTTGGGAGGTAAAGCATTTCTAATTGATCATGAAGTTCAGAGCATGGGTTTTTAGGTAAGTTGTTAAAATGGATTTGAGGTGTAAGTCATTAGGGTAGACGAGGTCAAAGATTTGAGGTTAGGGTTTGGAAAGCTTATCCACATGAAGATTGAAATCACCCAAGGCAGACGTAAACATAGACTAGAATACTGTGAGCAGGTCATCAGATTAACTTAGTTAAGACAGGAAAAACATGAGCTGCTTTCTCCAGCTCCTCATTCAGGGGATTACTAAACCCCCTTCCCTTTCTGATGGTCTGGTCTTACTGCCCAGTGCTGACCAATAGCCTCTGAAGGCTTCTGCATCTCAGACTCACAGGCATGTTCTCATCTGCTACATCAGAGCAGAAACCCCACTTCTTCCCCCAAGTCAGAACTTTTTTAGTTGCATTTCAGTATTTCAAGACGAAAGGGGATATATTTGGCCGCATAAACCACATGGCTGACTTTCTCAGTGGCTTGTGTGGCAGACAGTGATGTCCCTCTCAGGTCACCCCTTGAGAAAGAACTAGCATGATTAGTTAACTTCCAGCTGGTAGCTCCTGAATGATCAACATCAACTTCTGAGCCACGATCATATTTCTCTTCATGCAACCCCAAGCCAAAGACTGAGCAAGGCATTTGGAGTAGAGGCTATCTTTCTGGGTCAGGCTACAATCAGTGATTGACCAAGTCTTTAGTACAAGGACCTAATTGTTTCCATGCAACAGGAAACTCCTCTGGTGAGACTTTTCTCTATCTAGAGCTCCTGTGGCTGGCAGAGACTTTGTCAGGTCTGCCTTGTGGTCCAAAAACTCTCCCAGCCCAACCTGGCTTCCCCCCCGCCCTTTTTTTTTTTTTTTTTTTTTTTTTTTTTTTTTGAGATACAGTGTATGTTGCCCAGTCTGGAGTGCAGTGGTGCTATCTTGGCTCACTGCAACCTCCATCTCTCAGGTCCTCCATCTCCCAGGTTAAAGTTTTTCTCCAGCTAAGCAAACTTAGCTTCTGAGTAGTTGGGATTACAGGTGCACCACCCAGTCCAGCAATTTTTGTACTTTTAGTAGAGACAGGGTTTCCACTGTGTTGGCCAGAATGTTCTCAAACTCTGGATCTCACGTGATCTACCCGCCTTGTCCTCCCAAAGTACTGGAATTACAGGCGTGAGCCACCATGCCTGGCCACCCTTTTCTTTCACTAGTATTACTCCTAAGCAAACCTTCTGTCCTCCTAACTCTATCTTGGCATCTGCATCCGAGGAAACCCATCTAGAGAGCTTGATGCTGGAGCTCAACTACATGACCAGAATCTGATTCCTGTCTTTCCACTTCCTACTTCCAAAGTCCTCAATACTGATGCCGTGCTTAGACTCTATGTGACACTGGACATGGGTAGGTCACGCCTGTAATCCCAGCAGTTTAGGAGGCCGAGGCAGTGGATCACCTGAGGTCAGGAGTTCGAGACCAGCCTGGCCAACATGGTGAAACCTCATCTCTACTAAAATACAAAAATTAACCAGGTGTGGTGGTACACACCTATAATCCCAGCTACTCAGGAGGCTGAGGCATGAGAATCACGTGAACCCAGGAGGCAGAGGTTGCAGTGAGCAGAGATCATGCCACTGCACTCCATCCTGGGTGACAGAGTGAGACTCTGTCTCCAAAAAAAAAAAAAAAAAAAAAAAGATAAAGAAAAAAATCTACGTGGTAGCAAGATAACTATAGCTCTTCACATAGTCTCTGGTTTGAGCCTAGTAGAATAGAAAAACTCTCTTCTTGAAACCTAAAAATGCCTCATTGTTTGTGCCCTATTTTCATTCATAAACTAAACGTCATGACCAGGGGAATAACAATGCTAACTGATTTAGGCCAGCAGGGCCCATCCCTGGAACTAACTGTGCGATCTAACCACATGGGCTGAGAATGGGACTTCTCCAAACAACAACAGAAAAATGGGGCTCTTTAGAGTGGCTTTCTTCTCCATCTGTTAGCCCTCTGGCTCCTATCTCTATGATTGAGATCCTGAAAAATCACTAGTATTCCTCCTAGATGATACAATTCTACACCCCCAGAACCTCAGCAAAAAGGCCAAGGACTGTGCTTCTGCAAGTAAAGATCTCTTTTGCAAATTGCCTGCCTCACCAGGGACCCGTTCCACACCCCTTCCACTGAGTTCTGCCACACCGTCAAGAGCACTTGTCTTCGGCAAGGTCAGTGTCATCTCCCTCAGCATTTGCCTCAAGCTCTTCGAAGTATTAATAGAACAAATCCACATACAATCTGGGGTCTCATTTGGTCTGCTCTGCGACAGACCCTTGTGAGCCTCAGACACATTGATATGAGTCTCCACCAGTGTCTTTTTCAGTTTCCACAGTGTGTATCAAATTAGACCTCAACCCAGAACCTGTCCTCTGGCTTTCAGTAATGCTGAAGTAAATTACATGATTTATCATTTCCCTGATAGTAAGAGTAACCAATAAGAATATATTAATTAGTTAATTTCAGTTAATTCAAATTAAGCTTCAGGACTTTTATCCTTTAAAAGAAACTGACTCTTGGCCAAAAACGCAGAAGGCTTTCTCTTTTTGTGTGGCTTTAAGGTCATTTCCCCCAACATTGGATATGTGAATCTTACTGTTGCAGTAATAACCAAAGTTCTATGAGCAAACTTAGCTTCAAGAGAAAAATACAGACCATAGGCTGGGTGGGGTGGTTCAAGCCTATAATTCCAGCACTCTGGGAGGCCATGGCACATGGGTGGCTTTAGTCCAGAAGTTTGAGACCAGCCATGGAGAAACTCTGTCTCTACAAAAAATAGAAATATTAGCTGGGCATGGTGGTGCGTGCCTGTGGTTCTAGCTACTCAGGAGGCTGAGGTGGGAGGATTGCCTCAGGAGGTCAAGGTTGCAGTGAGCCCTGATGGTGCCACTCAGCCTGGGCAACAGCGTGAGACTCTGTCTCAAAAACAGAGAGCGCGAGAGAGCAACCGAGACCATACACCCTTAGAAACTAATCACATTATAAAACTTAGTTGTACTGCTTAATATAACATTATCACTTCCACTTAACAAAGTAGTCAGAATATACTGATAGTGAATTAGTTATTTATGCCAATTTTTTACTTAACAAATGGTTTTATGAAAAACAAAAAAGAAACAAAAGTTCAACTCTTAATATACACCATAGTCCTCAGGCCTGTGCAGAAAGAGACAGATAATGAAAAGCAGAATAATGACTAGAACTGTAGTGGTTTTTCCTTACCACCTCATTTGGTGAGAGAGAATGTACTTGCTTCTGGCAATTTGCTGGAAGACAGAAGATACAATTTACTTCCTCAGAATGCTCTTGCCTTCCCTCTTTCTGCCTTTCTACCTTTTGTTTGCTTGCTTACCAGCTCCTGTGGCTGCTAACCAATCAAATGAGAGCATTAGGCAGGGAATGACTGTATTTGCATCAAATCATCTGAAAAAAATGTCGTACATGATGCACTTTGAAATATATATATCGATTGAGCTTGGAAAAATATTATTTTTACTCTGATTTTGTTTTCTGAAATCTGATTTTGAAATCAATTTCTGGGCCGTTACTTTAAAACCAATTTTCCAAATACAAAAGGCAGATCGTTTCATTCAAAACTAGGCAATGCTCTATGAGCATGGCTGAATGGAGTTTTCAACAGTGAAACTCACACAATTCTTAAACTTCAGCCAGCTCCCCTAGGTGTTATTCTTGTTTCATCTTGCTCCCTTATGCATCTCTCTCAATAGGGTTTGTTTATAGCTAAGTAGCTGTTCCACAGTCTCAAACTCCTTAGACATTTCTACTATTGCTTTGTAAAATCACCCTTTGCTCCAAAGGAACCATGCATTTGTTATGGGGACCCAAAACAGTCTGCAATTGGCAAGTGGCAGCAGATCCCATCTGCTGTTGACATTTCCAAACTATAATTGTCATCATAGCATTACTTCAGCTTCTCACATCTAAATGCATTTCTAATTCCCTCTCTTTTGTCTTTCTTCCCACCTCCCTTCCTCCCAAAGGATTGCCTTCCTCTATAACAGACTTGGAATTATCATCTGCTGTTCTCTCGTGACATGCACAACATATACAACGTTTATAATTTATGAACTGAAACATCTCCAAATACTTAATGGAACACCAAGGGTAATCTAGGTTTCACATCTGCACAGCGGGTTAGAAAATCTTAGCCCCTTCTGTTCCTCCGATTGGTGTGGGCACAGCAGCCAGCCCTGCCACTCTACTGAGTGACACACTGACTTTGCTGATCATTTGACAGTTTATTGCCAAGGCAGGAAAATCCAGTCAAAGCTTTCGGAAGGTCTGAGCAACCAAAAAGGACTTTTGGAGGAGTGAGGGTATTTATTGTATGATCTCACCTGTCTATAAAGTGATTGACAGTCCATAAAATTGAGTTGTCTCCACAAGCTGATTTGTAATCCATGACACATCTTTTGGTACAGACAGATAAAGTTGTCAGCACATAGTAATTCACAAGTGGCTGTCTCAAATTTCTTGTTGGAGGATATATAAAGCACCTTCCTCCCAAAGACCTCAAGGAACTGCTTAGGGGATCTGAAATATATCCTACCATTAGTATTCAAGTCAAATGTCACCTCTTCACTTGCAAGAGGACATAATATACACTGGTGGAAATTTTAAGCTCATTTCACAGCCATGATTCACATTATTAATGATGCAAATTGATCCTACTACAAACCATAAATACAAAATTCTCTTCCATGCTATGCTTAGAAAATCACTAAGTGCAGATTTTTTTTAAAAGTAAACTGAGACAACAAGCAAGTTTTTTTTTTAACCAGTCCCAGTTCATAAAAATTAGTAATGAAATTAGATAAATATAAGATTAGGATTCAGCTGTTAGGAATTCTTAAGGATTGAGTGATTCTTCAAAAGTTAAATTGTTTAATAGTCACCCAATAGTCCAAGTATTGTCCATCAACATTTTATTTATTGTCAATGGTAAAAAAAAAAAATACAATAATTAGAAGCATTCCCAAGAACTTAAAAGTGATGGAAATTTGGTTGCACTAAAGCTGGTAAACACACACAATTAGAAGAAAGTAGTTCAACAACCCCTCTGAGAGTAATCCAGATGTCGGATATTTGGATAACCGTAGGATTTGCAAGTACCTAACATGCAATCTGAACAGACTCGATAAAGTAGCATAGCGAATGGATCAGAAGATGTTTATAAGTAAATAAACAGAAACAAACTATAATGTCATAATTTATGTGAAGGACCCAGATATATAAAGCAAGTTCTTAATAACCTACAAAGAGACTTAGACACCCACACAATAATAGTGGGGGATTTTAAAACCCCAGTGTCAATATTAGACAGATCAATGAGACAGAAAATTAACAAAGATATCCAGGACTTGAACTCAGATCTGGACCAGACTGACCTAATAGACATTGACAGAACTCTCCACCCCAAATCCACAGAATATACATTCTTCCAAACACAACATCACACCTATTCTAAAATTGACCACATAATTGGAAGTAAAACACTCCTCAAAATGCAAAGGAATGGAAATCTTAACAAATACTCAGACCACAGTGCTATCAAATTGGAACTCAGAATTAAGACATTCACTCAAAACCACAAAACTACATGGAAACTGAACAAACTGCTCCTGAATGACTAATGGATAAATAATGAAATGAAGGCAGAAATAAAGATGTTCTTCAAACCAGTGAGAACAAAGGCAACATACCAGAATTTCTGGGACACCTTAAAAGCAGTGTCTAGACGGAAATTTATAGTACTAAATGCCCACCAGAGAAGCGAGGAAAGATCTAATATCAACACCCTAACACCATGATTTAAAAAACTAGAGGAGCAAGATCAGAAAAATTCAAAAGCTAGAAGAAGATAAGAAAGAACGAAGATCAGAGCAGAACTCAAAGAGATAGAGACACAAAATACTCTTCCAAAAAAATCAAATCCAGGAGCTGGTTTTTTGATAAGATCAGCAAAATAGATAGACTGCTGGCCAGACTAATAAAAAAGAAGAGCGAAAAGAATCAAATAGATGCAATAAAAAATGATAAAGGGGGTATCACCACCAATCCCACAGAAATACAAACTACCTTCAGAGATTACTACAAACATCACTATGCAAATAAACCAGTAAATCTAGAAGAAATGGATAAATTCCTAGACACTTACACTCTCTCAAGACTAAACCAAGAAGTTGAATTTCTGAATAGACCAATAACAAGGTCTGAAATTGAAGAAGCAATTAATAGCCTACCAACCAAAAAAAGTCCAGCACCAGACAGGTTCACAGCCAAATTCTACCAGAGGTACAAAGAGGAGCTGGTACCATTCCTTCTGAAACTAGTCCAAACAACAGAAAAAGAGGTAATACTCCCTAACTCATTTTATGAGACCAACATCATCCCAATACCAAAACCTGGGGACACAACTAAAAAAGAACATTTCAGGCCAATATCCATGATGAACATTGATGCGAAAATCCTCAATAAAATACTGGCAAACTGAATCCAACAGCACATCAAAAAGCTTATCCATCACAGACAAGTCAGCTTCATCCCTCAGATGCAAGGCTGGTTCAACACATGCAAATCTATAAATGTAATCCATCACATACACAGAACCAAAGACAAAAACCAAATGATATCTCAACAGATGCAGAGGACTTTTACAAAATTCAACAGCCCTTTTTGCTAAAAACTTTCAATAAACTAGGTGTCATTGGAACATATCTCAAAATAATAAAAGCTATTTATGACAAACCCAGAGCAAGTATCATACTGAATGGTCAAAAGCTGGAAGCATTCCCTTTGAAAACTGGCACAAGACAAGGATGCCCTCTCTCACCACTCCTATTGAACATATTATTAGAAGTTCTGGTCAGGGCAATCAGGCAAGAGATAGAAATAAAGCGTATTCAATTAGGAAAAAAGAAAGTCAAATTGTCTCTATTTGCAGACAACATGATTGTATCTTTAGAAGACCCCATTGTCTCAGCCCCAAATCTTCTTAAGCTGATAAGCAACTTCAGCAAAGTCTCAGGACACAAAATCAATGTGCAAAAATCACAAGCATTCCTATATACCAATAACAGAGCCAAATCATGGGGAAACTCCCATTCACAATTGCTACAAAGATAATAAAATACCTAGGAATACAACTAACAAGTAATGTGAAGGACCTCTTTAAAGAGAACTACAAACCACTGCTCAAGAAAATAAGAGAAGACACAGAAGAAAACATTCTACGCTAACAGTTAGGAAGAATCAATATCATGAAAATGGCCATACTGCCCAAAGTAATTTATAGATTCAATGCTATCCCCATCAAGCTTCCATTGACTTTCTTCACAGAATTGGAAAAAAACAGTTTAAGCTTCAAATTGAACCAAAAAACAGCCCACATAGCCAAGACAATCTTAAGCAAAAAAAAAAAATAAATAAAAGTTGGAGGCATCACACTACCTGACTTCAAACTATACTACCAGGCTACAGTCATCAAAACAGCATGGTACTGGTACCACAACAGAAATATAGACCAATGAAACAGAACAGAGGCCTCAGAAACAATGCCACATATCTACAGCAATCTGATATTTGACAAACCTGACAAAAACAAGCAATGAAGAAAGGATTCCCTATTTAATAAATGGTGTTGGGAAAACTGGTTAGACTAATATGCAGAAAGCTGAAACTGGATTCCTTCCTTACACCTTACACAAAAATTAACTCCATATTGATTAAAGATTTAAACATAAGACCTAACACCATAAAAACCCTAGAAGAAAACCTAGGTAATATCATTCAGGACATAGGCATGGGCAAGGACTTCATGACTAAAACACTAAAAGCAATGGCAACAAAAGCCAAAATAGACAAATGGGACCTAACTAAAAAGCTTCAGTATAGCAAAAGAAACTACCATTAGAGTGAACTGGTAACCAACAGAAAGGGAAAAAATTTTTGCAATCTACCCATCTGACAAAGGGCTAATATCCAGAATCTACAAAGAAACAAATTTACAAAAAAAAAAAAAGAAAAATCCAAAAATGGGTGAAGGAGATGAACACTTTTCAAAAGACATTTATGCAGCCAACAAACACATGAAAAAAAAGCTCATCATCATTGGTCATTAGAGAAATGCAAATCAAAACCACACTAAGATACCACCTCACGCCAGTTAGAATGGTGATCTTAAAAAAATCTGGAGGTAACAGATGCTGGAGAGGATGTGGAGAAATAGGAATGCTTTTACACTGTTGGTGGGAGTGTAAATTATTTCAACCATTGTGGAAGACAGAGTGGAGATTCCTCAATAATCTAGAAATAGAAGTATCATTTGACCCAGCAATCCTATTACTGGGTATATATCTATCCAAAGGATTATAAATCATTTTATTATAAAGACACATGGACATGTATTTTTTTTTTGTAGCACTGTTCACAATAGCAAAGACTTGGAAGCAACCCAAATGCCTATCAATGATAGACTGGATAAAGAAATGTGGCACATATACACCATGGAATACTATGCAGCCATAAAAAAGGATGAGTTCATGTTCTTTGCAGGGACACAGATGAAGCTGGAAACCGTCATTCTCAGCAAACTGACACAAGAACAGAAAATCAAACCACATGAACCACATTTTCTCATTCATAAATGGGAGTTGAACAATGAGAACACATAGACACAGGGGGGACCATCACACACCAGGGCCTGTCAGGAAGTTGGGAGCTAGGGGAGAGATAGCAGGGGGTGGGGGAATTGGGGAGGGATGGCATTAGGATAAATACCTAAGGTAGATGACGGCATGATAGATACAGCAAACCACCATAGCGTATGTATACCTATGTAACAAACCTGCACATTCTGCACATGTACCCCAGAACTTAAAATATATTAAATTTAAAAAAATAATAATGAGACTACATTCTATTTGCCAGTGATTTACTGGTTACTTCAATTGTCTTAGCTTTGCCTCTTCTTGGCTGTGTTCACCATGGCCTACACTCAGACTTTTCAGCCTTATGTTATTTGGAAGCTATTCAAGAGGTTGTTACTGAGAAGCTGATAGCAATATTCCTCAGACATTTCTTTTTACATAATGGTAAACATTAATTAACTGCCTGATTTTACAAGGATTAAAAAAGATCCTTACTTTTCTAGGAGCTTACAACCTAATTTACAAAAAACTATCATAGTTGTTTGAACCCCGAAGTATTTGTGGTGAGCAGTGCAGTTAAGAGAGTTAAAGTAAATGAACAAATGCCACCATAGAAATTGGCTGTCACTCATCTAGTATGAAATATAGTGAGAAAAGAGTCTAAGTCCAATATTATAGATCAAAGAGTATTAGAGAATACCAAGTCAGGAAAAGCTAACAAAAGTCAGTGAAAAATTGTTACAGGGTAAAAATGAATAAAGGAACAATTCCAATGTTTCAAAATGACTGAGTCTTTAAAAATCAAGTGGATCATTAGAGCCAGAATATGGTAACCTAAGGAAAATTCATAGAGCCTAGGAACTGGACAACAGTACCCCAGAAAGAAGCCAGCATGATCCAGGTGACCAGGTCAAGTTCCCCATTCTGGGGACTACGATACAGAGCCAGGTACAGGTGAGATTTAGTAACAAGGTCACTTGAACATACCAGGTATGCCAATTCCACAGTGACCCCAAGAACCACCAGCCACATGATGGGTTGTTAGCTATTACCCAGGAAATTTTGAGTCTGGAAATAAATGCTATGTATATACCCACAAGTCATTAAATGCATGCATTCAGTCATTCATTGACACCAAACTCTAATGAGCACCCGCCAATAGAGAAGAATATGTTCTCCCTCACTCCTGGTTCTCATGAGGTGGGATTTTCCCAAAGCATTTTCCTAAATTCCCTCTAATTCCTTTTGCTCTCTCCATCCCTCAGACATGGAGTGACTTATCTAATTAATTAATTAGGGGAGAATAAACAGCCATGCTTGGCTCCACTCTGCCTATTTTTCTTTCAGGAGTGAGATTAGCAGAACTATCTGCTTCTCACCCTTCACTACAACCTACAATTTAGCCTCTAGTAATACTAAAGTTTTCTTCTTTTATTTACTCTTCACTTTATGTCTCAATTTGTTTAGAATTCTTGAAGGGAAGAGATGTACTTAATATGTACAAAATGTTTCAGACAATGCACTAAGCACTGAATACGTTTTTATCCACTTCACCGTTCTGGTTGGAGTTGAGAGTGCAATGAGTTTGAGCTGCATTCTGAAAGGCCTGAAATTAGAACAAGTAGAGAGAGAAACATTCCATGAAAAAGAAGGCTGTGAGCAAAAGTCTCAAAGTTCGCAAACTGATCAATAAGGTTCATTGCAGAAGCAAGAGAATCCTTCTCCCTACCTTCAGCTCTCCTTTTCTGAAATGGATTAGGAGATTAAAGAACCTCTGATGGGCACAGTGGCTCAAGTCTGTAATCCCAGCAATTTGAGAAGTTGAGGCAGGAGAGTCCCTTGAGCCCAGGAGTTTGTGATTAGCCTGGGAAACATAGTGAGACTCCACCTCTACAAAAAAAATTAAAATATTAGCCAGGAAATACACATACATACACACACACACACACACACACACACACACACACACACACACCTGTAATCCCAGCTATTCAGGAGGCTGAGGTAGGAGGATCACTTGAGCCCAGGAGGTCAAGGCTGCAGTAAGCCATGAATTTACCACTGCACTCCAGCCTGGATGAAAGAGCAAGACCCTGTCTCAAAATAAATATAAATAAAAGAATCTCTGTCTTCATCCATGTAAATATGTACCCATTCTTTTTATTTTGATACTCTCAATAATGGCCACAACACCAAATTTGAACCTCAAGGGTAAATAAAGTATCGTAGTTCTCTAGAATCCCAACCTGTTTCTGTTCTTCATGTACCAAAAAAAGGCACCCAATCTCTTGAAGTTCTTTTCTATAAATAGAATTCTCTTTTTCTATAGAGGATGTTAGTAAATCGTTTGCCCATGGCATTAGCTATTTTTAAATTCTCTATGCTCAAAACATATTTGTCCTTGAGGTAAAGAAGATATTACCCCATAACAATCCAGCTAACTTTATCACACTGTCTTATATAAGGCATTATCTAAAAGTTTTAAAATCCCTACTTCTCCTCACCTTACGAAAGAAAAACATATAGAGAATACTTCTGGGAAGAAAACTTGTTACTTCTAATGTATAAGTATGCCTGAGGGGAATGCTGGGAAGATGGCCGCCTAAGAACAGCTCAGCACTTCAGCTCCCAGTGAAAGTGCAGAGGGTGAGTGGACGCCGCATTTCCAGACGAACTCTTATTGCCCATAGACCAGGAGATACCCAGGCAGAGGGGTCGCCAGCGTCGCAGTCCCAGCCGGTGCAGCTGTTTTGGCCCCCGCGGGGCTGATTCCGCCCGCGCGGCTGCTGTGACCACTCCCTGTTGCTGCGGTTCTCCATATAAAAGCCACTGGTCTGGGAGCCCTCTTAGCTGGCGAGCAGAGCCCTGAGACGGCAGAGTTGCCCATTCATCTGAAATAGCGAGCCAGGCCAGGAGATTCCTAGGCAAAAAATCCGCCAGGAGCCGGGCCGCAGTTCGAGCCGACTCCGTGAGTCGCAGCAGGGAAGATCCCAGCGCCTTTTCAACAAGCGACTGGAACGCGGTGTCTTTCAACTTAAAAGAAAAGACTCTGAGTCAGGGAGCCAGGTGATCAGGCTCGGTAGGTCCCACCCCTCCACCCCAACAACAATGAAAACAAAAACAGTAATTGGAAACCCTCTGGGTTGAGCCCTTCAAACCAAGCACAGCTGAACCGGGAAGGTCCAGCTCGGTAGGGGAGGGGCTTCTGCCATTACTGAGATTCTCCATCACTACGGAGGAAGGCTGCCATTGCTAAGGCAACCAGCCACAACAGAGAGAGTCCGCCATAACAGAGGCGGGGCCACCATTGCCAAGACAGTTCTAACTACGTCCATGTAGAAAGGACTACAGGAAGAGCTCAGGGCAGCTGGGCGGAGCCCACAGCAGCTCAGCAAAGCCCCTGCGGGCAGGCAGTGGCTAGGCATGCTGCTAGCTGGGCGGGTCAGACCTGAAAGAAAAATCAAAAAAGGCAGTAGTGCAACAGAAACTCATAAAGCTCCAACTCCCTGGGACAGAGACAGACAACAGGTGGATAAACCCACAAAAATGGGAAGAAACCAGCGCAAAAAGGATGAAAACTCCCGAAACCAGAACACCTCTCCTCCTAAAAAGGGATCAAAACTCCTCACCAGCAAGGGAACCAGACTGGATGGAGAAGGAGGGTGATGAAATGACAGAATCAGACTTCAGAAGGTGGGTAGTAAGAAACTAGAGTGAGCTAAAAGAACATGTTCTAACTGAAGGCAAAGAAAATAGGAACCTTGAAAAAAGATTGGACGAAATGCTGACGAGAATGGACAGCATAGAGAGGAGTATAAGTGAATTGATGGAGCTGAAAAATGCAACACGAGAACTTCGTGAAGCATGCACAAGCTTCAACAGCCGAATTGACCAAGCAGAAGAAAGGATATCAGAGGTCGAAGATCAACTCAATGAAATAAAAAGAGAGGCAAGAACAGAGAAAAAAGCGCAAAAAGGAATGAACAAAATCTTCAAGAAATGTGGGACTATGTGAAAAGACCTAATCTACGTCTGATAGGTGTACCTGAATGTGATGAAGAGAATGAATCCAAGCTGGAAAAATACTCTTCAGGATATTATCCAGGAAAACTTCCCCAACCTAGCAAGGCAGACCAATATTAAAATCCAGGAAATACAGAGAACACCACAAAGATACTCTTCAAGAAGAGCAACCCCAAGGCACATAATCGTCAGATTCACCAGGGTTGAAATGAAAGAGAAAATGCTAAGGGCAGCCAGAGAGAAAGGTCGGGTTACCCACAAAGGGAAGCCCATTAGACTCACAGCAGATCTCTCAGCAGAAACCCTACAAGCCAGAAGAGATTGGGGGCCAATATTCAACATCCTTAAAGAAAAGAACTTTCAACCCAAAATCTCCTATCCAGCCAAACTAAGCTTCATAAGCGAAGGAAAAATAAAATCCTTTGTGAACAAGCAAGCACTCAGAGATTTCATCACCACCAAACCTGCTCTACCAGAACTCCTGAAAGAGGCTCTACACATATAAAGGAACAACCAGTACCAGCCACTCCAAAAACACACCAAATGGTAAAAGAGCATCAACACAATCAAGAATCTGCATCAACCAACAAAACAGCCAGGTAGCATCAAAATGACAGTATCAAATTCACACATAACAATACTATCCCTAAATGTCAATGGACTAAATGCCCCAATCAAAACACACAGACTGGCAAATTGGATAAAAAGCCAAAACCCATCAGTGTGCTGTATCCAGGAAACCCATCTTACATGCAAGGATACACAAGGCTCAAAATAAAGGGATGGAGGAAGATCTACCAAGCAAATGGAGAGCAAAAAAACGCAGGAGTTGCAATTCTCATCTCTGATAAAATAGACTTTAAAGCAACAAAGATCAAAAGAGACAAAGAAGGACATTACATAATGGTAAAAGGATCCCTGCAACAAGAAGAGCTAACGATCCTAAATATATACGCACCCAATACAGGAGCACCCAGATACATAAGGCAAGTTTTTAATGACTTACAAAGAGACTTAGACTCCCACACAATAATAGTGGGAGACTTTAACACCCCATTGTCAATATTAGACAGGTCAACCAGACAGAAAATCAACAAGGATATCCAGGACCTGAATACAGACCTGGAACAAGCAAACCTAATAGACATTTACAGAACTCTCCACCCCAAATCCACTGAATATACATTCTTCTCAGCACCACATCACACCTACTCTAAAATTGACCACATAATTGGCAAAAAATCACTCCTCAGCAAATGCAAAAGAACAGAAATCATAACAAACAGTCTCTCAGACCACAGTGCAATCGAGTTAGAACTCAGAATGCAGAAACTCAGAACCGCATAGCTTCATGGAAACTGAACAACTTGCTCTTGAATGTTGACTGGATAAACAATGAAATGAAGGCAGAAATAAAGATGTTCTTCGAAACCAATGAGAACGAAGACACAACATACCAGAATCTCTGGGACACATTTAAAGCAGTCTCTAGAGGAAAATATATAGCAATGAGTGCCTACATGAGAAGAAAGGAGAGATCTAAAATTGACATCCTACCATCAAAATTGAAAGAGCTAGAGGAGCAAGATCAAAAAAACTCAAAACCTAGCAGAAGACAGGAAATAACTAAGATCAGAGCAGAACTGAAGGAAATAGAGACAAAAATCTCTTCAAAAAATCAACAAATCCAGGAGCTGGTTTTTTGAAAAGGTCAACAAAATAGACAGACCACTAGCCAGATTAATAAAAAAGAAAAGAGAGAAAATAACCAAATTGATGCAATAAAAAACAATAAAGGGGATATCACCACAGATTCCACAGAAATCCAAACCATAATCAGAGATTATTACAAACAACTCTATGCACATAAACTAGTAAACCTGGAAGAAATGGATAAATTCCTGGACACCTGCATCCTCCCAAGCCTAAACCTGGAAGAAGCCGAAACCCTGAATAGACCAATAACATGGTCTGAAGTCGAGGCAGCAATAAAGAGCCTACCACCCATAAAAAGCCCAGGTCCAGATGGGTTCACAGCTGAATTCTACCAGACATACAAAGAGGAGCTGATACCATTCCTTCTGAAACTATTCCAGACAATCCAAAAAGAGGGAATCCTTCCCAAATCATTTTACGAGACAAACATCATCCTGATACCAAAACCCGGCAGAGACTCAACAAGAAAAGAAAATTTCAGGCCAATATCCATGATGAACATAGATGCAAAAATCTTCAATAAAATACTGGCAAACCGATTGCAACAGCATATCAAAAAGCTCATCCACCATGATCAAGTAGGATTCATCCCGGGGATGCAAGGCTGGTTCAACATACGCAAGTCCATAAACGTAATTCACCACATAAACAGAACCAAAGACAAAAACCACATGATTATCTCAATTGATGCAGAGAAGGCTTTTGACAAAATTCAACAACCCTTTATGCTAAAAACCCTCAATAAACTAGGTATTGACGGAAAGTATCTCAAAACAATAAAAGCTATTTACGACAAACCAACAGCCAATATCATACTGAATGGGCAAAAACTGGAAGCATTCCCTTTGAAATCTGGCACTAGACAAGGATGCCCTCTCTCACCACTCCTATTCAATATAGTACTGGAAGTTCTAGCCAGAGCAATCAGGCAAGAAAAAGAAATAAAGGGTATCCAAATTGGAAAGGAGGAAATCAAATTGTCTCTATTTGCAGATGACATGATTGTATATCTGGAAGACTCCATCATCTCAGCCCAAAATCTCCTGAAACTGATAAACAACTTCAGCAAAGTCTCAGGATACAAAATCAACGTGCAAAAATCACAAGCATTCCTATACACCAGTAATAGACTTCAAGAGAGCCAAATCAAGAACGAACTGCCATTCACAATTGCTACAAAGAGAATAAAGTACCTAGGAATACAACTAACAAGGAACGTAAAGGACCTCTTCAAGGAGAACTACAAGCCATTGCTCAACGAAATAAGAGAGGATACAAATGGATGGAGAAACATTCCATGTTCATGGTTAGGAAGAATCAACATCGTGAAAATGCCATACTGCCCAAAGTAATTTACAGATTCAACGCTATTCCCATCAAGCTACCAATGACCTTCTTCACAGAACTGGAAAAAAACACCTTAAACTTCATATGGAACCAAAAGAGAGCCCGCATAGCCAAGTCAATTCTAACCAAAAAGAACAAAGCAGGAGGCATCACACTACCGGACTTCAAACTATACTACAAGGCTACAGTAATCAAAACAGCATGGTACTGGTACCAAAACAGAGATAGACCAATGGAACAGAACAGAGGCCTCAGAGGAAATACAACATACCCACAACCATCTGATCTTCGACAAACCTGACAAAAACAAGCAATGGGGAAAGGACTCCCTGTTTAATAAATGGTGTTGGGAAAACTGGCTAGCCATGTGCAGAAAGCAGAAACAGGACCCCTTCCTGACACCTTACACCAAAATTAACTCCAGATGGATTAAAGACTTAAACATCAGACCTAACACCATAAAAACCTTAGAAGAAAATCTAGGCAAAACCATTCAGGACATAGGCGTAGGCAAGGACTTCATGACCAAAACGCCAAAAGCAATGGCAACAAAAGCCAAAATAGACAAATGGGACCTAATCAAACTCCACAGCTTCTGCACGGCAAAGGAAACAGTCAGTAGAGTGAATCGGCAACCAACAGAATGGGAAAAAATTTTTGCAGCCTACCCATCTGACAAGGGGCTGATATCCAGAATTTACAAAGAACAAAAGCAGATCTACAAGAAAAAAAACAAACAAGCCCATTCAAAAATGGGCGAAGGATATGAACAGATACTTTACAAAAGAAGACATACAGGAGGCCAACAAACATATGAAAAAATGCTCATCATCACTGGTCATCAGAGAAATGCAAATCAAAACCACACTGAGATACCATCTCACACCAGTTAGAACGGCGATCATTAAAAAATCGGGAAACAACAGATGCTGGAGAGGATGTGGAGAAATAGGAACACTTTTACACTGTTGGTGGGAATGTAAATTAATTCAACCATTGTGGAAGACAGTGTGGTGATTCCTCAAGGACCTAAAAATAGAAATCCCATTTGACCCAGCAATCCCATTACTGGGTATATATCCAAAGGATTATAAATCATTCTACTACAAGGACACGTGCACACGAATGTTCATTGCAACACTGTTTACAATAGCAAAGACCTGGAACCAACCCAAATGCCCAACGATGATAGACTGGATAGGGAAAATGTGGTACATATACACCATGGAATATTACGCAGCCATCAAAAACGATGAGTTCACGTCCTTTGTAGGGACATGGATGAACCTGGAAACCATCATTCTCAGCAAACTGACACAAGAGCAGAAAATCAAACACCGTATATTCTCACTCATAGGTGGGTGTTGAACAATGAGAACACATGGACACAGGGAGGGGAGCACTACATACTGGGGTCCGTTGGGGGGAAATGGGGTAGGGACGGGGGGTAGGGAGGTGGGAAGAGATAGCATGGGGAGAAATGACAGATAGAGGTGAGGGGATGGAAGGCAGCAAACCACACTGCCATGTGTGTAACTATGCAACAATCTTGCATGTTCATCACATGTACCCAAAAACCTAAAATGCAATAAAAATTAAAAAAAATAAAAAATAAGTATGCCTGAGAACCAGTGCTGTAGGTTTAAAAATCACAAGTTCCTGCAAAAATCCAAATCACTATCAACAAAAATTTATCTCATAGTACTGTTACATCCAAATTATCATTGTAAAATCTCTTATATGCCTGACATAATGCAAGGTGGGAGCTTTATAGGAATTAAACAATTTAAGATATTTTACAAATCAAGTTTTTACATATGGTATTTGGTTCAAATGATCCTAAAACTATTTTAATATATGATTGAGAGCATATGTTGTATTTAATTATATAAAATATAGTTAGGGTATTGTACAAGACTGATTATAAAACAGTAAGATTTCATTTTTCTTTATACATATTGTTTAAATATATTTTTCAAAAAAAAACAGTCTGGGGGTCCTACACACTAAACTGGTAATAGTTATTATCTCTGAGTAACGGGATTGCAGGATTTTTTTTTTTTCCTTTTTTTCTTTGTGCTCTTGGTATTTTCTAACTGTTCTAAAATGAGCATGTATAAGAACAGACCATTATTTTAAGAGATATATAGATACATGTGAAAAGTGAGCTTAGCCCTTTTTTTTTCTGCTTCTGTCTGGTCTCCCTGAGCACTCACCTGCTAATTGCCACATTGCCAGTTCCCACTCAAACCACTGCCACTGCAAACACTCCTTAGAGATAATGAACTCCAATGCTAATTTCCTGTGGGTAAATTTTGTAAATTCAGGTTATCCTGAAGACATATCCACATACAACATAAGCAGATTTTTTGCATTTTTCTGAGCTTATAGAAACCTTTCTGGATCCCATAAACAAAGACATTCTCAAGCATTTCACTTAAAAGTTGCAACTATGAAAAGTAAATATATTTAAACTTCTCAATGATTTGGGCTGAAAGCTGAAAATATATAGCTAGATACTGCCATTAAAAATGAAAGAAACCAGCCTGGTGCAGGGGCTCACACCTACAATCCCAGCACTTTGGGAGGCCAACACCAGCGGATCACCTGAAGTCAAGAGTTTGAGACCAACCTGGCCAACATGATGAAACTCGTCTCTATGAAAAATACAAAAATTAGCCGGGCATGTTGGTGGATGCCTGTAATCTCAACTACTCAGGAGGCTGAGGCAGAAAAGTTGCATGAACCCGGGAGGTGGAGGCTGCAGTGAGCCAATATCATGCCACTACACTCCAGCTTGGGTGACAAGAGTGAGAATCCGCCTCAAAAAAAAAAAAAGAAAGAAAGAAAGAAAGAAACCAAGGAGGACCTGGTTCATTACTACAAAATGAAGACCTAGTTTATTACTACTGAATTGTGCTCTGTATATATGCAAACTAACTCAATGAGGGCAAATAAATGCAATTTCTGTACAAAGCCTCCCACAGTAAAGCAAGAGTAGCCATCTAAAAGATGTATAGAACTATTCCCATATTTAAACTTGTATTTCCACTGTTTTACAGTAAAAAAAAAAAAAAAAAAAAAAAAAAGCCTGACTTACAATATAGCTTTCTTTTATAAAATGACTATTACTTCTTAGTTGAAATCTTCAAGTCCAAATATCACAATGGTCTTGGGTGTGATATCAAAAACAGAAGGTTCATCAATTCAGAACTATAACCTTCTGTTTTCTGTCATCTGTCTGCCACCAGCTACCTTACTGGCTAGTCACTTTACCTCTAGAACTGCTCCTTCCATTGTAAGTGAGTAGGCTGCACTAGATTATCCTTATATTTTCTTCCAGCTCTAGATTTCTCAAAATCAAAGAAACATCCTCACCCTATCTTTAGTTTCTTCATTTCATAACTCTAAAGGGGGGGGGGAACCTTTCCACTTTCTAAGCACTTCTAAATGCATTATTACCTTACCTGCCCCCTCACCACACTCCTGTGAGGTAAAATATCTCTTCTAAAGTATCTCTCTGCAGGTGTAATAGAGCACAGAAGACTGGCCAGGTACTGCACTATGCACTATGCGTTCAAGAACTAGTCAGCTAAAGTTCCTGGACTCATCTTGCTAGGCATCACAGATGTCTGGTAACAACCTTATGATTTCTACCTAAGGGGCACAAACTGTAGCTTAGCACAGCAGAGGTCCCCTTGTTTGACCTAGAAGGCTCTTTTAAAATAACCTGGTCTAAATGCCTCCCTTTATGGACGAGAATCTAGAGGTCTTGCCCAAAAACATAGTTCAAAGCATTGTCTCTTTCAATCCAAATGTCTTTCTTCCTCAATCAGCTGTGCCTTTCCAGAATGAATAATTTCCTCCAGGGACCAGGGAAATAGAGGAAGTAAATTCCACTGAATCCCTCTGTAAATGGTGTGTAGTTTTTCTGGTTATCAGGTCTTTCCTTTTAAAGGTCATTCTTCCTTGGTAAGAAATTTTCTGATGCAATTGTTGGAAATAAACTGAGTTGTTTAGAGAATGCAGAAGATATGTGACTACGCCTGGATGCTTTTCTCTGTGGTCTTTTTCATTTTTTGGTATCTTAAATAAATTGACTGTAAAACTTAGAAATATGAAAAGTATGACAAAATACAACTTATGATAAATTATAAATAATACTTATCAACATTGTATTATATGATATGCTTGTCCTATGGATAACTCTGCAGTTTCTTATCTAACAAAGGTCATTCCCAATGTTGTTTTTAATCTAAATGCCAACACTCTTATCCTTGTCCTTATCTTTCTTGTATTCCTCACAGACAGTAAGGAAACTTCTTGCCCAGAAAGAACCTGAATAGAAGATGACCAACCCAGTAGAATAAACCACAGCTCAGGGGAAATGGGCAGATAACAATAACTATAACTATGGAGTGTTTATTTAATGCCAGGAAACTGCTCTAAGTGTTTGACTGTATTAATTCATTTACCCTCCGAAAAACCTCAGAGGATGGAGAATGAGCCCTAAAAAGGAGGAAGCACAGGATGCTGGACACAGTCAATGGAGACAGAGTCAAGGGACAAGTTCTGGGTGAGCTGGAACGTGACAGAAAAAAGGCAGAGAAGAGGTGAATGCATTCCTTTCCCCCACATGCTCATGTCCCCCATATATACCCAGCAAGGACACAGCTGAGTAACTGATACACAGTAAATGCCCAATAGTATGTGAGTTGAATAAAAAACAGTGCAAAGAACCCTTTATAGCCCATTTGTCAAGGAAGCTAAGGTTGGATATGACTTTCAAGGTTACCTGGAATGGTCTTCCATCCACCACATGGCTGCACTACCAAGCATCAACACTAGTCTAGGGGCATTCAAAGTCCATCTCCAATATTACCTGGTGATGAAACTATTATTGTTTCCATTTTACAGACGAGATACCTGTGACCTGACAGGATTAAATAACTCAACCCTCGTAAGTTTACACACTTAATAGGTAGAGCCATCTGGATTCAAACCCAGGTATTATGACTGCAAGACAGAATATGCTTTCCACGAAATCAAACTTTGATCTTACCATAGAAAGAGCAGTATGTAATCAAAGTACATGAAAATTTATAGGGTTCATTGAAAATGGTCAGAATTTCATTATGTTTAACTTAAATTTAAAGGATTTCACATTGTAAAATATGAATTTATTAATACTGATTTGAGATATAAAAGTGTAAACTCTACATCACATCACCCAACAGTAATTATCACATCACCCAACACTAATTATTTTAAATATCTGGAACTAATTTACTTAACAATGAGAAATATGTTGCTGCAGGCCAAGACGGCCGAATGGGAACAGCTCTGGTCTATAGTTCCCAGAGAAAGCAATCCAGAAGGTCAGTGATCTCCGCATTTCCAACCAAAGTACCAGGTTCAACTCATTGGGACTGGTTAGACAGTGGGTGCAGCCCAAGAAGGGCAAGCCAAAGCAGGGTGGGGCATCTCCTCACCCAGGAAGTGCAAGGGGCTGAAGAACTCCCTCTCCTAGCCAAGGAAAGCCATCAGGGATGTTTCCCAACACTCTGGCACTTTGTCTTCACAACCTGCAGACCGGTAGGATTCCCTCTGGTGCCTATAACACCAGTGCCCTGGGTTTCCAGAAGAAAACTGGGCAGCTGTTTGAGCCGAAGCAGTTTCTTTTTTCCTGATACTCCAGTGGCACCTGAAATGCCAGCAAAACAAAACTGCTCATTCCCCTGAAAAAGGGGCCTGAAGGCAGGGAGCCATGTGATCTGGCTCAGCGAGTCCCACCCCAGTGAATACCAGCAACCTAAGATCCACTGGCTTGAAATTCTTGCAGCCAGCAAAGCAGCCTGAGTTCTACCTGGGACGGTTCAGCTCGTTGGGGGGAAGGGCATCTGCCATTGTTGAGGCTACAGTACGCAGTTTTAATCTCCCCTATGTAAACAAAGTTGCTGAGAAGTTTACACAGCAACTGGGTGGAGCCCACAGTAGCTCAGCAAGGTCTCTGTAGGCAGACTGTCAACTAGACTCCCTGCTTGCTGGGCAGGGCATCTCTGATAAAAGGCAGCAGCCCATCTGGGACTTATAAATAAAGCCCCCACCTTCCTGTGACAGAGCACCTGGAAAAAGGGGTGGTCGTGGGTTACCCTTCAGCAGACTTCAACATCCCTGTCCAATAGTTCTGAAGGGAGCAACAGATCTCCCAGCACAGTGCCTGAGCTCAGATAAGAGACAGACTGCCTCCTCAAGTGGCTCTCTGACCCCAGTGTTTCCTCACTAGAAGATACCTCAGGCAGGAAAGCTCTGGCTGACATCTAGCAGTTACCTTCTGGAACCAAGCAACCAGAAGAAGGAACAAGCAGCACTCTTTGCTATTCTGCAGCCCCTGCTGGTCATTCCCAGGCAAACAGGTTCTGCAATGGACCACAGGCAAATTCCATCAGACCTGCAGCAGAGGGGCCCTGACTGTTAGAAAGAAAACTAACAAACAGAAAGAAATACCTTCAACATCAACAGAAAATACATCCACTCAGAGACCTCATCCAAAAGTCACCAACTTTCAAGACCAAAGGTAGATAAATCCATGAAGATGGGAAGAATATGACAGGGAGAATGAAACCAAGTTAGAAAACACTCTTCAGGATATTATCCAAGAGTATTTCCCAACATAGAAAGAGAGGCCAACGTTCAAATTCAAAAAATACAGGAGAACACTACAAAAATATTCCACAAGAAGAGCAACCCCATGGCACATAATGGTCAGATTCACCAGGGTTGAAATGGAGAAAAAAATGCTAGGGGCAGCCAGAGAGAAAGGTTAAGTTACCCACCAAAAAAAAGCCTGTAAGACTCATAGTGGATCTCTCGGCAGAAACCCTACAAACCAGAAGACAGTGAGGGCCAATATTCAACATCCATAAAGAAAAGAATTTTCAACCTAGAATTTTATGTTCAGCCAAACTAAGCTTCAAAAGCGAAGGAGAAATAAAATCCTTTGTGGACAAGCAACTGCAAAGAGATTTTGTCACCACCAGGCCCACCTTTTAAGAGCTCCTGGAGGAAGCACTAAACATGGAAAGGAACAACTAATACCAACCATTGCAAAAACATATCGAACCGTAAAGACCACTGACACTATGAAGAAATTCCATCAACTAATGGGCAAAACAACTAGCTACCATCAAAATGGCAGGATCAAATTCACACATAACAAAATTTAACCTTATATGTAAATAGGTTAAATTCCCAATCAAAAGACACAGACTGGCAAAACGGATAAAAAGTCAAGATCCATTTGTGTGCTATATTCAGGAGACCCATCTCATGTGGAAAAACACACATAGGCTCAAAATAAAGGGATGGAGGAAGATTTACAAATGGAGAGTGAAAAAGCAGGGGTTGCAATCCTAGTCTCTGATAAAACAGACTTTAAACCAAAAAAGATCAAAAGAGACAAAGAAGGGCATTACATAATAGTCAAGGGATCAATGCAACAAGAAGAGCTAACTGTGCTAAATATATATGCACCCAATACATATGCACCCAGATACCTAAAGCAAGTTCTTAATGACCTACAAAGAGACTTAGACTCCCACACAGTAACAGTGGGAGACTTTAACACCCCACTGTCAATACTAGACAGAACAATGAGACAAATCTCACAAGGATATCAAGGACTTGCACTCAGATCTAGACCAAGTGGACCTAGCAGACATCTACAGAACTCTCCACCCCAAATCCACAGAATATACTTTTTTCTCAGCACCACATCACACTTATTCTAAAATTGACCACATAATTGGAAGTAAAACACTCCTCAAAATGCAAAAGAATGGAAATCATAACAAACAGTCTCTCAGGCCATAGTGCTATCAAATTAGAACTCAGGATTAAGAAACTCACTCAAAACTGCACAACTACATGGAAACTGAACAACCTGCTCCTTAATGACTAATGGTTAAATAATGAAATGAATGCAGAAATAAAGGTATTCTTTGAAACCAGTGAGAATGAAGACACAATGTACCAGAATCTCTGGGACACCTTTAAAGCAGTGTCTAGAGGCAAATTTATAGTACAAATGCCCACCAGAAAAGCAAGGTAAGATCTAAAATTTATACCCTAATGCCATGATTACAAGAACTAGAGGAGCAAGATCAAATTCAAAAGCTAGCAGAAGATAAGAAATAACTAAGATCAGAGCAGAACTGAAAGAGACAGAGACACAAAAAACCCTTGAAAAAAAAAAATCAATAAATCCAGGAGCTGGTTTTTTGAAAAAAAATCAACAAAATAGACTGCTACCCAGAATAATAAAGAAGAAAAAAGAAGAATCAAATAGATGCAATAAAAAAATGAAGAGGATTTATCACCAGCATTCCCACAGAAATACAAACTATACAAACTACCATAAGAGATTATTACAAACACCTCTATGCAATAACACCAGTAAATCTAGAAAAAATGGATAAATTCCTAGACACGTACACTCTCCCAAGTTAAACCAGGAATAAGTCAATTCCTGAATAGACCAATAACAAGGTCTGAAATTGAGGCAGCAATTAAAAGCCTACCAACAACAACAACAAAAAAAAAAAAGTCCAGCACCAGACAGGTTCACAGCCAAATTCTACCAGAGGTACAAAGAGGAGCTGGTACCATTCCTTCTGAAACTAGTCCAAACAATAGAAAAAGAGGAAATCCTCCCTAACTCATTTTATGAGACCAACATCATCCCAATACCAAAACCTGGCAGGGACACAACTAAAAAAGAATATTTCAGGCCAACATCCATGATGAACTTTGATGCGAAAATCCTCAATAAAATACTGGCAAACTGAATCCAACAGCACATCAAAAAGTTTATACATCATGATCAAGTCAGCTTCATCCCTGGGATGCAAGGCTGGTTCAACATACACAAATCTATAAACATAATCCATCACATACACAGAACCAAAAATAAAAAACACATGCTATCTCAATAGATGCAAAGAAGGCCTTTGACAAAATTCAACAGCCCTTTATGCTAAAAGCTCTCATAAACTAGGTATCGATGGAATGTATCTCAAAATAATAAGAGCTATTTATGAAAAACCCAGAGTCAATATCATACTGAATGGGCAAAAACTGGAAGCATTCCCTTTGAAAACTAGCACAAGACAAGGATGCCCTTTCTCACCACTCATATTCAATATAATATTGGAAGTTCTGACCAGGGAAATTAGGCAAGAAAAAGAAATAAAGCGTATTCAATTAGGAAAAGAGGAAGTGAAATTGTCTCTATTTGCAGATGACATGATTGTACATTCAGAAGACCCTATCATCTCAGCCCAAAATCTCTTTAAGCTGATAAGCAACTTCAGCAAGCATTCCTATATATCAATAACAGACAGCTAAATCATGAGCAAACTCCCAATTCACAATTGCTATAAAGAAAATAAAATACCTAGCAACACAATCAACAAGGGATGTGAAGAACCTCTTCAAGGAGACTTTGCTCAAGGAAATGAGAGGACACAAACAGATGGAAAAACATTCCATGCTCATAGTTAAGAAGAATATATATCATGAAAATGGCCATACTGTCCAAAGTAATTTACAGATTCAATGCTATCCCCATCAAGCTATCATTGACTTTCTTCACAGAATTGGAAAAAAAAACACTTTAAACTTCATATGGGAGCAAAAAAACAGCCCATATAGCCAAGACAATACTAAGCAAAAAGAAAATAAAGCTGGGGACATCACACTACCTGACTTCAAACTATACTACAAGGCTACATTAACAAAAGCAGCACGGTACTGGTACCAAAACAGAGATATAAGCCAATAGAAGAGAGACCTCAAAAATAACACTACACATCTACAACCATCTGATCTTTAACAAACCTGACAAAAACAAGCAATGGGGAAAAGATTCTTTCTTTAATAAATGGTGTTGGGAAAACTGGCTAACCACATGCAGAAAGTTGAAACCAGACCCCTTCCTACACCTTATACAAAGATTAACTCCAGATGGGTTAAAGATTAAAACATATGACCTAACACCATAAAAACCTTAGAAGAAAACCTAGGTAATACCATTCAGGACATAGGCATGGGCAAGTACTTCATGACTAAAACACCAAAAGCAATGGCAATAAAAGCTGAAATAGACAAATGGGATCTAATTAAACTAAAGAGCTTCTTCACAGCAAAAGAAACTATCATTAGAGTGAACTGGCAGCCAACAGATTGGGGGGAAAAAAATTGTGATCTACCTATCTGACAAAGGACTAATATCCAGAATCTACAAAGAACTTAAATTTACAAGAAAAAAAAAAAACTCCATCAAAATGTGGGCAAAGGATATGAACAGACACTTCTCAAAAGACACATTTATGCAGCCAATGTACATATGAATAAAAGCTTGTCATCACTGGTCATTAGAGAAATGCAAATCTAACTAGCATTGAGATACCATCTCATGCCAGTTAGAATGGCAATCATTAAAAAATCTGGAGACAACAGTTGCTGGAGAGGATGTGAAGAAATAGGAACGCTTTTACACTGTTGGTGAGAGTGTAAATTAGTTCAACCATTGTGGAAGACAGTGTGGTGATTCCTCAAGGATCTAGAAATAGAAATACCATTTGACCCAGCAATCCTATTACTAGGTATATACCCAAAGTATTATAAATCATTCTATTATGAAGACACATGCACATGTATGTTTATTGCAACACTGTTCACAATAGCAAAGATTTGGAACCAACCCAAATGCCCATTACTTATAGACTGGATAAAGAAAATGTGGCACATATACACCATGGAATACTATGTGGTCATAAAAAAGGATGAGTTCATGTCCTTTGCAGGGACACAGATTAATCTGGAACCATCATTCTCAGCAAACTGACACAAGAAACAGAAAACCAAACACCACATTCTCATTCATAAGTGGGTGAACAGTGAGAACACATGGACACAGGGAGGGGAACAGGGAATGGGGAACATCACACACTGGGGCCTGTGGACGGTTGGAGGCTAGGGGGATGGATGGCAGGGAGTGGGTCAATTGGGGAGGGATAGCATTAGGAGAAATACCTAATGTAGATGATGAGGTGATGGATGCAGCAAACCACCATGGCACGTGTATGCCTATGTAATAAACCTGCATGTTCTGCACGTGTACCCCAGAACGTAAAGTATAAAAAAAAAATTTTTAAAGAAATATGCTGTTAAAAAAAACTATATTCATAATCTCTTTCTTCCTTCTGCCCCTTATCATAAAGATCTCACCACTAAAATAGAATATAATAGCAAAACTATGTGTAAGTAGAAATCCAACAATCTTGGCCAAAATTATAATCCTTAGAGTTCAGATACCCACAATGGGTAGTGTATTTCCCTTTAATGTGCTATCATCATTTTAATTTTGGGAAAAAATACAATTTTTTTATATCTCTCCCAGTGAGACAATTGTAACTGTTCAAATTTTCTGCATGTTTGGCAAACCTGGGAAAAGATTATACATCTTAACTCACTTATTAAATATCAGCAAACAAAATTAAACATAGTTCACACTTTTTTCATTGTTACACCTTTAGAGAATATTAAGAGAGAACATGATTTTCCTGGTGATTAACAAACTAGGTGTAGCTTTCACGATGGACTGGAGGACTAAAGAGAATGTGGTCTAGAAAGTTTCCTAGAAATCATGAGGCAACCTTTTGCTGTCAGGGGCTCCATGTTACCACAGTATAATAATTCTGACTCACAGAAGCAACAAGAAGAGGCAGGTTTTTTTAGTGACCATCCCTGTAACATTATTCATTTAGAACAAAGATTTTAAGAAGCAAATAATTTAGACCTTGACCACACAGTACAACAGAATTGACCTTTTTCAGAACCGTTCTTTATTTTTAGAGGAAGGTTATTTTAGGATTGGTTTAGACATAATATATCCATTTGATTATAGTTGATTCAATTCTGCTATGAAAATGTCTGAAGTTTTGGATTGACTGTTCTTTGGGCATATTTTTCTGTCTAGACATAACCTAATGGCAGACAACAAAAAGCTCTGTAAATATCAGTTGTATCTGCAAGCCAAAAGGCAGCCTTGGGCCACATATCTGTCTGTCATTTCTACCACACTTACAAAAAGAGTATGTCAGTCTCAGCCTTGCTCAGCCCTGCTCAGTAACAAGCCCTAAAGAGCTTCAGCTGGAAAAAAGTAGCTACATTTAATCTTTGTGTCAATTCTAACTAAATCTGTTGGATATTTAGCACCTTGCCTTCTCCAGGAGGTGAGGAGAGAAATTACTCAAGTATCTGGAACTGGAGCTCCCAAAACAGCTACAGCCAGCACTCCAATATCCTCAACACACCTGGATATGCCCACACTAAAAAGTGGACTGGAACTAGAATTCTGTTTGACTTGGGCCCCAGCAATCTGCCCTTAATAGATCTTCTCTCTGTTCTGGAGCTTTCAACTGCTGACTGGTGTCTTACTTCATCCTGGACACATTATCTTTTACGCAGAACTTTACTGCAACCAGCCGCTAAGTATTGTATGGTCTCCTCCTGCTCTGATCCCCAGCCACCATGGCAAGTAATGTGATCATTATATAATCAGAGTTATTATACAACTTACTAGACAAGATGACTTAATTGTTGTGTCAGTCCAAATGACCAGGCTAATCTGCATATTCTTCATTCATCATTAAAATGAACAGGAATTTCTCAACTCTAAAAGTATTTTATTGGGTTGACTCATAAAATCTGCTCCAGCAAACCCACCCTCTGATGCAATAGTCAGAAACAACATTTATTACATTTCTCATAGCAAAATGCTTACCAAAAATGTTTTCTTTTTCATTTGTCTTCTATGACTTTTTCACTGTTCAATGGCAGGCAGGGAAATTTAAAATTTTATCTATCCAGCAAGGATTGCTAAAATGAGAGCTAACTCAAGCATCTGACGCTTACTGCCATGTTATCTCTAGACCTCCTAACACCAAAGAAACTCACTCTACAAATTCAGCAGTCCTGACAAAAAGATGGAGTTCTACATAACATGTTCATTAAACTAAGTATTTATATGTCCACTATGTAAACATGATATATCATTCCCCAGCTCTAAGGCAGCTACATAATATATATCTACATTCACCTAAAGCCTCAGCTTTATGAGCTGTATTCCTTGGAGATACCAGCAGCTCCAACAACTAGGTACACAGTCAATAATTACTTTCATCTTTCTCCTTTTATTTACTCTTTAAGAGATTCATTAAGATGAAGAATGGCTGCATTGCTTTGCTAAGTCTTTTTGATTACTTTCCTAATTCATTTATCATGAACTTTGGAACTATTAGTTTAGCTTTCGCCTTCTAGTCCTCTAGAATCTTGTTTTATTCAAACAAAGTTCTGCATCCTTACTGGTTTTCTTCAAATAGACCCTTTGGTTTACACACTATTTATTAGAAGTGACACATGGTAGAATTTTTCTTTTATAAAGATACACAAGAGTGTAATGTGCATGGTTATAGAGAGTTGCTATATGTGCTTAAAGTTGGTACTGGATCTCTCACAAAACTTCTTAAATGTCTATTCAATGCTATAGTCTCAAATCCCTCCACAAAGGAGAACACTAAAAAAAGAATGGCGGAGAGTATGTACCACAAGCCAGGCCAAGTTCCAAGTGCCATTGCACACACCAGGACACTTAATTTTCACAGCAACCCTGTAAAGTAGGTAATACATCTACTTTGGTGATAAAGAAGTTCTGGCTTAAAAAGAACAGTGACTTACTCAAGTTCATGCAGTAAGTACTGGGCTTAGAATAACTTCACTAGGTGGCTGGTGCCTTGCTCTGTTGACCTCTTTTCTCCCCTTTCCTAATCCTAAGTACTCGAGAGTTCACCATATGCTAGATATATATTTAAGTCACTTGGATGAGATAAAGGCAAAGGTCCACATCACTTACACTTCTCTCTTCCTTTAGCTTTTCCTCAAAGGATACCTAACGGGTACCTCTTACTCATCACAGACATTAATACAACTATGTCAATTAATACAACTATGTCAATTAATACAACTATGTCAATTAATACAACTATGTCAACAATATTAAATGTGAATGGATTACAGAATCCAATCAAAAGGCAAAGATTGTTAGCCTGCATAATAACATAATTCAACTACATGCTATCTACTGCAGACATACTTTAGACTTAAAGGTGCTAATAAACTGAAAGTAAAAGGATAGAAATGGTTATATAGTGCAAACTACAATCCTAAGAACACTGGAGTGCTATACCACTATCATATAAAATATACCTTAAAACCAAAAAAAAAAAAGCTAGAAATAAAAGGAAGAGTTTAAAAATATAAAAGGGACAATCAGGTAGATAAAATTATAGCAATATGCACATAATAGCAGAATACCAAAATACACGAAACAGACTAATAGAAACAGAGAGAGATATGAACAACAATAATAGTTGCAGACTTTAATATCCCACTTTGAATAATGGATAAAACTAAACAGAAGAATAACATTTGAATAGAAGACTTTTATAATACTATAAAACAACTAGACCCACAGGATATTTATAGAACATTCCATCCAACCACAACAGAATATCTGTTATTCCCAAGTACACATAAAACATTCTGCAGGATACAGCATATGTTCAGCCATAAAACCAACAGCAGTAAATTTAAAACAAAAATAATACAAAGTGTATTATTTGACCACCATGGAATAAACTTAGAAATTAATAACAGAAAAAATTTTGAGAAACTCACAAATATGTGAAAATTAAACAACACATGCCTAAATAATCAATAGGTTGAAAAAGGAATAAAATGCAAAGTCAAAAATATTTTGAGATTAATCAAAATGAAGATACAACATATTAAAATGTGTAAGATGCAGCTAAAGCAATGCTTAGAGGAAAATATGTAGCTGTAAATGCCTATATTAAGAAAGAGGATATCAAATCACATAATCTTTCACCTTAAGTTCATGGAAAAAGAGCAAACTAAATCCAAAGCAAGCAAAATAAACTAAATAATAATTATTATAGTTAAAGAGAATAGAAAAATAAAAGAAAAATTAATAAAACCAGAAACTGGCTCTTTGACGAAATCAAAAGTGGGACAAAGCATTAGCTATTAATACATTGACCACAATACAAAAAAGCAGCAGCCAATTACTAGAGTCATAGATGAAAGAGGGGACATTACTAATTACCCTATAGAAATAAAAGATTATAAAAGAATACTATTAAAAATTGTATACCAATAAATTAGTTAAATTAGATGAAATGAAGAAAGACACAAACTAGTGAAAAAGACTCAAGAAACAGACAATCTGAATGGATTGTGTAGCGCAAAAGAGAACAGACTGAATAGGACAAAAAACTACCCACAAAAGAAAGACCTACATGGCTTCACTTCTGTATTCTTTCAAACACTTAAAGAACAATTAAGTTCTTATCAAACATTTCAAAAAAAATGGAAGAGGAGAAAACACTTCTCAGTTCATTTAATGAGGCCAGCATTGCCCTCATACCAAAACCAGACTAAAACATTACACAAAAAGAAAACTATAAATATGGATGCAAAAACCAACCAAATATTAGCAAACAAAATCTAGCAACATGTCAAAAGAATTATACATCATAACCAAATGCTGCAAAGCTGGTTTAATGTCTGAAAAAATACTTCATATCTATAGAATAAAAAACAAATTAGATGATCATGTTAATAGATTAAGAAAAAGCATTTGGAAAAATCCAACATCATTTCATGATAAGAGCATTCAACAAACTAGTAATAGATAAGAACTTCCTCAACCATCAGGTTGAGGTTTATCAAAATGGCATCTACAAAAACCTATAGCTAACTTATAACACTCAATGGTGGAAGAGTTGATGCTTTTCCTCCAGTATCAGAAACAAGACAAGGATGTTCAAGCTTACCAACTCTATTCAACATTGTACTGAGGGTTCTAGCCACGGCAACAAGGTAAGCGAACAACTGGCTTAACAGACATTAAAATGCATCAGTCTGAGCTGCAATGAACATTTAATGTAAGTTGCTGGCTCTTTGAGAAGACAATCATTTTAGTGCCAAAATTCTACTCCAAAACACAAATTTCCCAAACTAATCCCAACCCAGCTTTAATTTTAACCAATTTTGCATGCCCTCATCAATACTTTATCCATTCAGCAAATACAGATCTACACTATAACTTAACACCTTTTACCCAATCTGTTCTCTTCCTTCTATTGTATTTCTATTCAACAGAAGCCACTTTTTTTCATAACCCCACAGTTGAATAAATGAATTAAAATGTTATGATCTTGGCTTACCATTTTTCATATTCTTGAACTCACAGAAAACCTCTCTAAATTTATACAGCTTCACTTTCTCTAAAAGTAAAAGGTAAGCACTCTTTTCATCACTCAAGTGCTCCTTTTTTCCTTAAGCACCAGTGTCTCAGAATCTGCACGCAGCCGAAAGTGCAAAAGCGAAATACCATCTACTGAGTTCCGTAATAGTTAATGTGCTTCATTTACTTTATAATGAAATGAGAAACTTGTGCTTAGTATTGAGCCTGTCATTTAAAAATATTTGTTGAATGCATGCTATATGTAGAATCTATACTAAAACCCCTAAAGAATCAAATACTATGAAAATGGTAATAATAAAAATAAACTGGAGAATATAAAGAACTCAATAGACTGACAGATACCAATCTGGGATGTATCACAGAGCTGTCATGTGATTTGAGCCAAGTCACATAATCCTCCTTTCAATTCCCTTTTCTGAGAAAAGGGATTGTCTGTCTCAGGGATGGTAAAGAAATTTCATCTCAAGTGTCAAATCCAGTTGATTGGTAATGATGCCTTGAGTTGTGGAAAGAAATATGAGGCTCAGTTCAGGTCCCATGAAAGGAATGCTATGATCAATTTGTGATATCTGGGAACAGTCATAAGTGAGAGTTTTGAAAAGAGCAGATTGGCTATGTGCCATTTCTAAACTATTCACAGTCTTTATTCATTTTTAATAAAATGTTATCTGACTCATGTATAACATAATATCATCTTATATTAATGTTAAAATTATTAGTAGCTGCTTTCCTTGATTTTAACTTGTCATTAATTATTGGTTTTACAGGGTACAACATTTTCTGTAAATGACTCAGAACATCTTGAATATTATTTTACAATATATTCAGTATTTAACTAAAGTTATCAATTGCATTTAATTATCAAGTGAACCAAAAAATAACAATGTTTATAAAAAGTGACAAAATAATCCTCTTTGATGAGAATGCTCATTGTCTGAATTCAAAATATCATTTATGTCTCATCTTAAAACATCAAATTTCTCCATTTTTTTTCCTGTGGTTTAATTACAAACCAAATTTGCTATCATTTTTGATGTCTTGTTTAATGTGAGATATATACATATATACACAGAGAGATATCCCACAAATATGTATATTTAAAAGCTTTAATTTGAATGTCATGCAAATGATTTTTCATTGATCAACATGCAAAACTATGAACAAAATAGATGAAATTCCGTAGTTTCAACCCGGATACAAGATGGCCGAATAGGAACAGCTCTGCTGTGCAGTTCCCAGTGAGAATGCCTAGGGTGAGTGAATGCCACATTTCCAAAGGAATTTTTACTGCCTACAGACCAGGAGATTCCCGGGTGGAAAAGCACCACCAGTCTCCAGCACAGCTGTTTCAGCTGGCGCAGCAAGTCTCTGCACTAAAACACAAAAATCTGGATGCCGTTTCAACTGGTTCCTGGAACGCCTGAGAGACAGAGTCACCCACTCAACTGAAAAAAGGGGGGCTGAAACAGGGAGCCAGGTGATCTGGCGCAGTGGGTCCCACCCAAAGACCAGCTTCTGAAACACTGTGGATTGAGAGTTTCACAACAAGCACAGCTGGACCCAGAATGGTCCACCACTACCGAGGCAGACCGCCACTACCAAGGCAGACCGCCACTACCAAGGCAGACCGCCACTACCAAGGCAGACCGCCACTACCAAGGCAGACTGCCACTACCGAGGCAGTTCTAACTATACCTCTATAAACAAAACAGCGAGGAAGTTCATACAGCAGCTGGGCAGACAGAGCCCACAGCAGCTCAGCAACACCTCTGCTGGCAGACTGTAACTAGGCTACCCCTTCGCTGGGCAAGGAATCTCTGAAAAAAAGGCAGCAAAATGGCAGGAACTTATAAATACAGCTCCACTTTCCCAGGACAGATCACCTGGGGAAAAAAAGCCTGTTATGAGTTCCATTGCAGTAGATTTAAATGTACCTGCTCAGCAGCTCTGAACAGAACAATGGAGCTCACAGCTCAGCACTTGAGCTCCTATAAAGGACAGACTGTCTCCTCAAGCAGCTCCTTGACCCCCATATATCCAAAGAGACACCTCATAAAGGAAAACTCAGGCTGACATCTGGCAGGTATACTTCTGGAACAAAGATAATAGGAGTAACTGGCAGGGAACCCTTACTGTTCTGCAGACACTGCAGGTGATCACCAGGCAAGCAAGGTCTGGAGTGGACCTCCAGCAGTCCTATAGTAGAGGGCCCTAACTGTTAGAAGGAAAACTAAAAAAGAGAAACAAGTAACTTCATCATCAACAAAAAGGACATCCACTCAGACACCCCATATGAAAGTCACCAACTAAAAAGAGCACAGGGAGATAAATCCACAAAGATGGAAAGAAACCAGTGCAAAAATGATGAAAACACCCAAAACCAGAAATGCCTCTCCTCCTCCAAGAGATCACAACTCCTCAACAGCAAGGGAACAAGGCTGGATGGAGAATGAGTGTGATGAATTGACAAAAACAGGCTTCAGAAGGTGGATAAATAAGAAACTTCTCTGAGCTAAAGGAACATGATCTAACCCAATTCAAAGGAACTAAGAACCTTGAAAAAAGGTTTGATAAAATGCTAGTGAGAATAAACACCTTAGGGAGGAATATAAATGAATTGATGGAGCTGAAAAAACAATACAAGAACTTCACGAAGCACACACAAGTTTCAAAGATGAATTGATCAAGAAGAAGAAAGGATATCAGAAATTGAATAACTCAAGGAAATAAAATCAGAAGCCATGATTAGACAAAAAAAGAGTGAAAAGAAATGAACAAAGCCTCCAAGAAATATGGGATTATGTGAAAAGACCTAGTCTATGTTTGATAGGTGTACCTGAATGTGACGAAGAGAATGAATCCAAGCTGGAAAACACTCTTCAGCATATTATCTAGGAAAACTTACCCAACCTAGCAAGGCAGGCCAATATTCAAGTCCAGGAAATACAGAGAACACCACAAAGATATTTCTCAAGAAGACCAACCCCAAGGCACATTATCATCAGATTTGCCAGGGTTGAAATGAGGAAAAAATGCAAAGGACAGCAAGAGAGAAAGGTCGGGTTACCCACAAAGGGAAGCCCATCAGACTCACAGCACATCTCTCCGCAGAAACCCTACAAGCCAGAAGAGAGTAAGGACCAATATTCAACATCCTTAAAGAACTTTCAGACTAGAACTTCATATCCAGACAAACTAAGTTTCATAAGCGAAGGAGAAATAAAATCCTTTACAAGGAAGCAATTGCTCAGAGATTTCATCACCACCAGGCCTGCTTTACGAGAGCTCCTGAAAAAAGCACTAAGCATAGAAAGGAACAACCACTACCAGCCACTCCAAAAATATACCAAATGGTAAAGAATATTGACACAATGAAGAAACTGCATCTACTAATGGGCAAAACAACCAGGTAGCATCCAAATGGCAGGATCAAATTCACACACAACAACATTAACCCTAAATGTAAATGGACTAAAAAAAGACACAGACTGGCAAATTGGATAAAATGTCAAAACCCCTCAGTGTGCTGTATCCAGGAAACCCATCTCACATGCAAGGATACACATAGGCTCAAAATAAAGGGATGAAGATATACCAAGCAAATGGAGATAAAAAACAAACAGTAGTTGCAATCCTAGTCTCTGATAAAACAGACTTTAAACCAACAAAGATCAAAAGAGGCAATGAAGGACATTACATAATGGTAAAAGGATCCATGCAACAAGAGCTAAGGATCCTAAAACAAATTTACAAGAAAACAACAAACCCATTCAAAAGTGGACAAAGGATAAAAATGCACATCATCACTGGTTATTAGAGAAATGCAAATCAAAACCATATTGAGATACCATCTCACACCAGCTAGAATGGCAATCATTAAAAAATCTGAAGACAGATGCTGGAAAGGATGTGGAGAAATAGGAATGCTTTTACACTGTTGGTGGGAGTTTAAATTAGTTCAACCATTGTGGAAGACAGTACAGCAATTCCTCAAGGTCCTAGAAATAGAAATTCCATTTGACCCAGCAATTCCATTACTGGGTATATATCCAAAGGATTATAAATCATTCTATTATAAAGACACATGCACACGTATCTTCACTGTGGCACTGTTTACAATAGCAAAGACCTGGAACCAACCCAAATGTCCATCAATGATAGACTGGACAGGGAAAATGTGGCACATATACACCATGGAATACTACGCAGCCATAAGAAAACAGTGAGTTCCTGTCCTTTGTAGGGACACAGATGAATCTGGAAACCATCATTCTCAGCAAACTGACACAAGAACAGAAAATCAAACGCCACGTGTTCTCACTCATAGGCTGGTGCTGAACAATGAGAACACATGGACACAGGGAGGGAAGCAACACACACTGGGATCTGTTGTGGGGGACTAGGGGAGGGACAACAGGGGCTAGGGAGTTGGGGAGGGATAACATGGGGAAAAATGCCAGATATAGGTGATGGGGATGGAGGCAGCAAACCACATTGCCATGTATGTATCTATGCAACAATCCTGCATGTTCTTCACAGGCACCCCAGAACCTAAAGTGCAATAAAACATTATATATATATATATTTTTTTAAGCAATTGTGTAGTTTCAAAAAGTGATTATTTTGTCACAATTTTAATTTTGAGACATTTATCAATGGTTGGCCAAATGTGATCCACCTAGAATTGTGAGCTATGTGATTTCTGATACACTGATCTCTTGAATAAAGCAGTATTAATGTTATTCAAATTCCATTTGTTCAATAAGACACCAGTAATTTATTTTCCCAAGTAAAATCATACTTGTTCTTTAAAAAATTACTTTATTCCATTCCAACAGAACATTATTAATGTTATGTTATTTCTCTTTTTCTCTCAATAGGGCCTTTTACGACTGCTATTAGTGTATTTTCTATTTTTTCATGGGAGAAGGTAACATGTCCTTTTTTTTTTACATACTGACATGAGTTACTTTTTACACAAAGAAATTTATTAAAATTTCTATTAAATACATTATAAATTTTAAATTATTTCTATTTATTTTATATGAAAATTCAGTAAGTGTTATCTATCTGGCAAAATGGAGGGATTCTAATATATCAAAGTTTCACTATTTTCAGTTTATATCACCCCAATGGTCCACTCCTTTTTATTTCCTTGGCTCATCCACCAATGGAAGATTAATCATTTACATGCCATTCATTGCAACTCTGATTAAAGTAACTATAAGCAGGGATCTCCCTTTTCTTTTTTTTTTTTTACTGAAAACAAAAGTCACAACTCAGAAATCATCTTCTCACAAGCCTACCAGTAGTCCTAAGAATCTAATCAGCCTTGTCAGATTTTTTGCCAAATTTGTGCAAATTAGTTGATTAAAACTGAACAGTAGAGAACATTTAAGATTATCTGTAATGACTATAAACCTAAATGACAACAGAAACTTTCTATTGTCTAAGCGTAAAAGAAAACAGCCTTTGCTCAATTATCAGTTGCTCATGAAGTTTAAGATTCACTTGCAACGCTTTAGTTCCCCAGTTGGTACTAATTTTACAACACGATAGGAGGCAAATATGGCGATTTCTCAGTGTGGTCATTTATCTTGTGTTTTTATAGCATTAGTTCCTGTTTCCAAGATGCCAAACATTTGTGCCAACAGACAGCTGGAAAATGCCTCAGTAAACAAAGGAACAATGTCTACGAAAAATCAATAATGGATTGAGATATCAGGGAATCACCAAGCCAGACAGAAACTAACACTTTTAAAATAACTATTAATTGTTTACAACAAAGCTCCACATTTGAAAAGCTAAAAGATGTATTTCATATAATAAATTAATACTGAATAAAATCTTAATTGTATTTAAGGTATTGTAGTTGTTAAGTATCAAGTACATAGTCATTGATGATAGAACCTTAACCATTCATTCAATACAAAGTTGAAACAAGATACTCTGACTTCAAGAATTTCACAATGAATTGAGATAGGCAGATGGGTCAGATTATTATCCCAACCCTTGCTTGGGTAGCATGGGTTATGTAAATCAGATTCGGAGCACCAGGATTTCTTTCAAGGGAGGTGATATTGAGCAGAGATTTGATGGTAGAATACACATTAATTAGGAAAACAGGTGGTAGGAAGTCATTCTGAGCAGAGGGAAGAACATGTAGGAAGCCATAGAGTACAAGAGAGCATGACTATCTCAGGGCTGCTAGAAGTTCAGTATATCTAAAGATGAGGCAAGAGCCAGAACTAGGGGCTGGATAATAGAGAAGCTTGTATGCTAAACTTATTTCAACCTTTATTTTGAAAGTAGCAGAAAGTTACTGGACCACTTCAATAGTGGAGTGTTATATTCAGGCTTGAATTTTGGAAGTATCTCTTTGGTAGCCATGTATAGGTTGGTTTGAATGATGGGAAAGGGAGGCATCAGACAAGAGACGAATTAGAAAGCTATTGCAGTAATCTGGATGAGAAACAAATGAGCGCCTAAAAGATGGTGGCTGGAGACTAGAGCTGGAGAGGGAAAAGCCTTCTA